>NC_042520.1:16232762-16541214 GCF_900963305.1 Echeneis naucrates | reverse complement strand
CATTCCCTTATATGGACAGGATATGGGCTTTATTAGTGTGATCCATTAGAAGATATGCGTCACTCCTTCATATTTTCTTTCCTCCCGCCTCAGGTTTTGATATTACTCTCTTATCTCCTTGGCGCCCCTGTTGTCTGCCATGGTGCAGTGGGGAGGAGAAAAAAGGAAAAAAAAATAAATAAAAAAAGCGACTTCACTCTTTTCACATGCAGTACACATTCATGGCTTTATCGATTTCCTTTAAAATTGTATTTGCAGAAAACAGGAAGACGGCGGGCTTTAATATTTCCCATTCTCTAAAACACCTGGTCTGAGGTTGCTAGGTAACACGTTGTATGGTGGTGTTTGATGTGTGTGTGCTCTTTGCAAATGGCTTTGATCCTTAGCACGCTGACAGACTCCAGAGCTGCCTTCCCCTGGTAGTTTTGGCATGTCATCACACCACAGAGACTAAAATGAATCTGAAAGCTCCTGAGTGAAATGGAATACCTTCCTTGTGAGGCAAAGTAGGAAACAGAGGCTGTCCAGAAAAGTTTAAGCTTTAAACTTGTTTTATTAAGAAACGCCACCGGCTAGGCCATGTGGTAACTCGAAGTCAGAAGTCGTGTAATAAAAGGGAGCGCAGTTTTCTGACGGGAGCTGACTGCATCCTGTTTTGTGAATATTAAGGATTAAGAAGAAAGTCTTTAATGGAATTGACACCTGAAGGAATCCCTGTGAGCAATGCTTGTAATTAATAAAGATTACAGCTGCATTCAAGTGAGACAAAGGTCAAGTTAGCTAATGACAGCATCCTTTAAGTGTAATGAGATGTGGGATCCGGAAAGTGGAAACTCATGGAAATCATAATGAGATAAACACTTTCCAAGCCACCCCCATCCCATCCACACCATGACATGTTATTTCTTCAGCAGTAAAGTCTTGTTCTGGTCCAAATACAGAAAAACGCTTTGATGGGGTGGAAAAAAACCTCCTTTTATAGCTCACTTCACTGGCAGAGCAACCAGTCAAATTAATTGCTTGAGAAAACACATGGTGCGGCCTCCAATGGGTAAAGTTTTACTAGAGGCTCCTTCTGAAGATGATCAAATGCCTTTAATCTGTGATTTATAAATGCTATTTTTAGAAGAGGCACGTAAATCAGCATGCAATTAGTTGTACCACTCTTAAAGACACATTTTGTCTATTTACTTATTTATTGTCTGTCAGAGTGAATGGGCTGAAGGGTAACTTTTGACCTGTAATGAAATAAAAATAAAGATAAAACAAGCTTGGAAATGACCTCCATTTAATGTGAGTTTAGTTGTAACAAATTGGAAGGACACACCTTACCACAGTGTCAAGTCATGTGAAATAACTTGAAAAATTTAGTTTCAGGTTGGCATATTCTGAGGTCAAATATCTGAGTCCAAAATTAATCATCCTCCGTTTGCCATTTGCACACAGTCCTGCACAACTGTTGGATTTGGGCCAAAGAAGAGACACAGAGAGAAATAGACAGAAATGCGTAGAGGGCTGCATTCAGAGTGGTGTGAGGTTATTACAGGTTTGATTATTTAGTTCCGCAGGGCAATTGGCTCAAATGAGGGCTGACAGCTTTTGAGGGCAGCAAACAGCTGGAGAGCTCATCTCTGCCAGCAGCCATATTAAGACCATTTCACTCTCAGGTGCATCAGCTGCTATGATCTGTGATTAAGGCATAACTAATGAAGAGCTGCTGAAAGTAATCAGGTACCACTGCCTCTGCAGACGATCCCCAAGATGCCTGAGCTGAATCCTCACAGCTTTGGAGAGGAAAACAAAGAATAAGCGCTTAAACAGAAAGAGTTATAATAATGCCACTGAATTAAGGATTTAAGGTGGAACTCCTGAATTAAACTCTTCACAGGCTCCTCATAATGTCATCGTCCCATCGACAGTGAGCTCATCTCTAAATTGACAATAATGTCTGTCAATACAATTTCACATAAGTGTCTCTCCTAATTTACCAATCTATATCTGTATCCTAGCAACCAGTTAATAGCTGGCAGCTAGGTAACACAAACCCACCAGCTTCACTGCTTTGTACCACGGAATAAAGACATTGTACATGGCACTTATTGTCATATAAATTAGTTTAATAGTTAAATTGATCTTAAAAGAAATTCTGAACCGCAGAGCCAAAATTATCGTAGGAATTTGTTGTCTGTGGGTGGGGTTGGGTTTTGGCTGGCGTCCAGGCGCATCAATTTTTGAGTGTTAACACTTACTGTGAAATGATGTCGAGGCCTTGTGGAAATAATCTCTCCTCAGTGCAATATGTATGAGCAACCACTCACTGTGGAAAAAGAAAATCAGCCCCGATGTAATGTGCAACGTGGGTGTTTGGACCCCAGAGCAAATTGTAATTGCATTTTATAATGCTTATTCCTTCCTCTATATTCCTTTCTCTTGCAATGTGGAAGATAATGAAGACTGCATAGCAAAGGAATGAAGCAATATTAACCTATCAGGTACCAGCTTCAAAGGATCTGCGTGCTTTCACCTGAAGATAGCACCGAGACTTTGATGTAACCAAATATACAGACATCCTGCCATTTGGCAGGTAGGGAGCCCACAACACAGACTGACAGCAGCAGTAGGTTTCATTCATCATTAAATCCGTGCGAGGTGTCTCATCACTCTGTCACCTGTTGTGCTGGCGGAAAAAGACAATGAAAGATGAATTACAGAATTCAATTAGGTGACAGCAGCTGTCACCCGAGCTAGTTAAACTATTTGCAGTACTAATCTGGAGAAAGTCTGCCTCCTTTTTTTCTTCAGTTCTGGTTGTGGTTAATGCTCCTGTTGACTGCTGCATCATTGTAGAGGACAGGAAGGCTGTTTCCATGTAATATTCATTGTCATCTGAGAACACAGCGGCCTCGAGTTTTAGATCAAAAGCATTTCTGTTCTGCAACAAGGGAAAGCACTTGAGTGTGGAGGAGGAATTCACAAAACGCCTTGGTCTGTAGTTGATATTTTAGTTTTCTATTGGACCTTTCTCAGCAAAGAAGTTCAGTCCATGGATTGTCACGCCAATAAAAATGAACTGAAGCTTTGGAGAGTTACAGAATTTAGCTGCATGGATTCATAAATTAGGCTTATTGATACTTAAAGTAGGAATATTCTGTGTCATGTTCAGCACTGAGCTGAATGTAGATCATATGTACCTACTGCAGAAGCATTGATCTACTTTGCTGGCATGGTGTTGATTGTTTGCTGCCATTTCTTCAGGCAGTTGTCAGCGTTCCTAATGCTTACATCTATTCAGCCATAGTAATGCAGCACAACATATACGGTAGCTGTGCTCAAGCAAAAATTTGCCATAATTGGGATCTCACACAAATAATCAAAGTTTATGAACAGAAATTTTCAGTCAAACAAACCAAAAGACTAGAGCCCAGTGACACAGCGCAGTGAGATAAAACTGGGGCACCAAAATGGAAACGGCGATTTATGGTCATAAATCGTAGTTTGCTTTTCTCTTCACTCCATTTTACTGGGATTTTTTTTGCACAGTGTCAGCCACCCTTTCATTGTCAGCTGTCACAGTTGCTTCCATTCCTCAGTCATCTTGCTGACATTTTCAACTTCTTTGCCTCAAGCTACAACTAGAAATATCTAAATTTAGGCCGCAATATGTGAAAAATTATGGGTTTAAATGAGCTGTATCTTTAATACTTGTAGACCTGCGGTTATCATCTTCCTCAAACGTATCTTTGTGTCTGTGAACATACAGCATCAATACATTAATCTCTGCCCTTCATGGAAAGGCTTAGTAAAATGTAAGATGTAAAGTACTTTGCTTTTGCATAATAGTCCTTCGTAGGAGTTGACATTATAGGCTTGTTACAGACTTGACGGTCTAATTTAAGACTTCGACGATGAGATAAAGCGCGTTCATTTTTTCAGCAACAGGATTTGCCTTCAACATCCATTTCTTCCACCCACATATGTGCATATGTGGAAGTGATATATTGAAGTCCAACCAGTTCATTAAATATCCATTCTTAATTTCCTGAGCTTGTACAGATAGCCAGCCTATTACATATTTAGTTGACTCGGCTGCCGCACAGCACATCTGCTGCACAGCACACCAATCAATCTGCAGTGAGATTCAAAGTACAGTAGCCAATGTAAGGGCGCCTCACCCGCCTCCTCCATCTTTACCACACTTATACATGTTTTATTACTTTTCTTTCACCATTGATCAGGAGCTCTTCTGATTAACACTCAGGGGAGGTCTCCTATATAATCAAAAGGGCATCAAAAAATGCTGCCAGGGAAGACAAAGATGTTCTGTGTGTGTCATTGCACAAAGAGATACAAGCTCACAGCCCAGCTGGAAGATGACAAGTCTAACTAATGTGAAGACTTTATGCTTTTGCACTTGTTTATTGTACCACTGAGCATAATTTATTCATTATGCACATTTGTAATAATGATGCTGAAACATTTTTTGGTTGTAGTGGTCAGAAATAAATATGTGGATATCGTGAAATACATGTACAGCTTGCATTTCCCACAAGCAAACAGCCTGACATGGAAGCAAAGCAAATGGTGAGAGAATCTTCACATCCCATGTTAAAGCTCAGAACACACACAATATGTGCTCCTGAGAAAGAGGCGAGTAGCAGGCGACACAGCTATCCACATTTGTTTTTCACTTTTGTGCAAGCCCTGATTTGCAATTGAAAAGAAATATTGATATTGAGAGCCAAGAGTAAACTGATTCTACAGCAGTAAACACAAGTGGTTAGCTCCTCAGAATACCAGCACAGATATCACAAATCATAAATGAAGGCATTAAATACAGCATGGAATTGCAGTAAAATTACATGGGTTATTCAAGAGTGGCTTCACTGGAACAGGAAAACACAGGGAGATAACATGTACAGAAATACAATTAAATGATGCTGAACTAATGAGAGGGAGGGAGAATTATGATGATTTAGCTTGTGGAAAAGACAGGCAATTTTTTTTCCAGCTGCTGAGCACACCAAGGTCCGAAGTACCAATGATACTCTCAAGTATGCTATCAAGTTAGATTCATTGGATACTTAGTCCTTGAATAAAACACGCCATTTATAACAGCCTGAGTACAGCACATCCCTGACAGTGCAAACTCATGTAATAATCCTTGAAACCCTGGAGAAGCTGACAACTTCTCCTCAATGCCAAATAAATACTCAGGATTTTGCCAGGAGGTACCTCACGGTTTTCTTCCCCTTTAGCTTACATAAATATTCGAGGTTATTTACAGTATACATATGTACGCTTATTTGCTTAAGGACAGGTAAAAAGTGTGATTGGGGCCATCTGGAATCACTGTGTCCCAGGTGATTAAAATTCAGCCTGAGTGAGTGAGCATCCTTAAGCCTATTAAGTATGTGTGTCAGGGGAAGATCCTGTCTTTTTGTTGTGTATGTAACGTGTTTATACTTGCAGAGTTTAAAATCTCCACTTCACCATCTCCCGAGGGGGTAATGGAAGGCCAAGTGTTGTTGCATCTCACTTTTTTCTCCGTGGGGAAAGAGAGGTTATGTAGATAAATAGGCGTTCTAATGGCATTCTACGCAAGAGTGACTGTGAGGAGGATATAAACCCTGGCAGTTCAGCTTAGAGAAGAAAGGAGGTTAATGAGAACCCCGTCACATCCTTCTGCTAGAGTCCAGTGACTGTACTGAGGTGAAACACAGTTATCATCAATGGCATCGCTCAATGAAAGTCATTTGAATAATTCGACAATGTCATTTTACTGGATCACAGTCCGTGTGAGTGTTGCCAGGCAATCAGCCCTCTGAGCAGTAAAGGCTGTTGTAATAATATGCACGGGCCAAAGGCTGTTTCAACAGAGCCGGCACTGATCTGGATTTACAAAGCAAGCAAACAGCTGATTGCACGAGTTGGGAGCCAGGTATGTGCTTCAAATAAGCGAGGGCAGCCAGTCTCTCTTCTCTCTTGTGCCTGGGAGGCACAAGAGAGAAATAAGTTTCGTGTCAAAAGCAACAGCTTTTTAAGACAGATCAGGAGCCTGATGAGGACACACAAAATGAGGATGTAATACAACATTTGCCCTGGCTGGCAACTAGTGCAGAAGGTATGAGCTGACGGTGTGTGAAAGTCAAATATTATCTTGGCAAAGCAGAGAGCCAAGAGCAGGGCAGTTTTAAGACTACCACTAGAAGACCTGCTGAATTCAGCAGTTCAAAAGGGGACTCATATCGTATATCTACCAACAGGGACAGATCCCGGGAGAGTGTGATGACAGTGAACCCATGTTGACCAGCGCGCACCTTCCATCAATACTAATGAAGCTGCAGAGTACACTGTGATGCCGTGGAATCGGCAAGCATCAGCTGGTAAACTAAAATGTCAGATAAATTATTAATGTTGCCTTAAAGGAGCACCTAAAAATGTGGGGGCCTTCTAACCCTGGTATGTGGAATTTAATGGGCAAAACATGAACACCGAATGAAATATTAATATAATGGATGTTAAAAAATGAGATCTGTTCTAACTTAGCTGACCTTTACCTCACTATAGGTTTGGGTTAATGGTTATATTTTAAAACTTACTCTTTTTAACCATGGGGAAATCTCAAGTTCTGAAATAAAGATGAATACATTTATCTAACAAATAAAAAACTAGCATGCTCATATAAGCATTGCTAATACCTAATGTTTACTCAAGAACTGTTACTGCTGAGATATTCGATCAATTCAATTTCACGCGTCTTTCTATGTCTATTCCTCCAGATTTAGGAGGGAAACATTGCACCTTTTACTCTGTTACATTTATTTTAGCTATAGTTTGAAATGGCATTTCAGATTTGGCCGTTACATAAGCAATATTGTTGGTGCTCTTCACAGGTATCGACTGTCGATATTTAAATATAGTCCAGTTCTGCCAGTCTGTGTGAGGATAAGGATAGTTGTGAAGATGCCAACCTGGGGGAATGACTGCAGGAGCATGGTGGCTCTTAAGCCATGATGTTGACAAGTGCACAGATGCTGTAAGAGCTGACAGGTTTGTCAAATAACCATCCAATAAATCCAACTCTGTGAACTAGGCCAAGAAAAATAGCAGGAAGTCAGAGCAACTCAACAGCAGCTTTGGCTCGTCTGTAAAAGTTTAAATTCTTCAGATTCAACTCGGAGTGAAGTTATGAGGGGAGGAAGTTAGCACAAGGGAAGTTTGCCACACTTGATGGGGCAGTAGGCAAACTCACTCAGCAAGAGTTCACACCTCTGTGGCACCGTGAGAGGGATGAAGGGCTGAACTGCCATGTTCAACTTATCTGGAGTCCTGCTTCTTCTTAAGTAAGGTAGGTTAAAGCTCTTTTGTCACAGGATTCACAACCTGATGCAAGCAGGCCTGGAAGAAGAATTTTGATGGGATGTAGCTGTCTCAGAGGAAGGCTGAAGATGGCGCAGAGGATAGTGTGGTCAAAAGAGGTGAATCTAACATTTCACTGCAAGGGGAGCTAGCTCTTTGTGCACACTCGCGCCTTTCATACAGAGAAAGCCAACTACGGTGTTCAGTGGTTTAAGACGAATATCAAAGCACCGCTGTGGGTATTTCTTTCCTGTGTGGATGTGGTGGCGGGGGAAGGAGGGGTTACCCACAGCTTGTTGGACATTTGCCAGGCTGACACAGACCAGGCAGATGGAGAGTGTGCCCAATGAGAAGAGGTTGAAGTAACAACCTGAACACAAGCTGCCTATGGCGAGTCATACAAAATGATATTGCTAGCTTGCAGCAAACATCGAAGCATGGCAGAGCACCTCCAGCCACAAAATACAAAGTCACTTCACCTAGCGCTGAATTGAATAGGAACAGATTCATGATAGCAGAAAATAACCCTGGAGAGAGTTGGAAACGTCATTTGAGCTGTAGCTAACATTTTATTCCATTGGTGATACAACTACCATTTATTTTCTGTACTGGAATTGATTAAATGTTTGGTCATTAAAATATTAGAAAATAAAAATTCACAACAGTCAAAGATGATATGTTCAAATGCCTTGTTTGGTCCAGTCAGTCGCATACCATTGAGTTTTCATCTTTATTTGTATTCTTTTCCATCTGTCCCATGTTTGGATTTTTGTATTCAGGTGAAATATTCCCTTTATGTAAATATGGTACCTGCCTCTACAGTTTGCTGTTCGGTCTCCTCAGTTATTTGCTTGAGAGTTAAATCCTTTTTATCTTTTCCCAATATGTGCACAAGCATGTATGTATGATGATCCTGTGCCATAGAAAGCTCTCTGCATATGACCTGGATTACGAGGATGTTATTTCTTGCCTGAGAACAGGTTCTGCTTCAACTGAGCGATTTGGCCCTTGGTAGTTGTCAAGTGTGCTTCTAAAAAGCTTAATATACATTTACGACAACCTTCTCGTTTTATATACTCCGCAGGGCTGTGTATTGGAGTGAAAGTATGATTTTGACAGATGGAGGAGGGAAAAAAAAAATCTGCAGAACTTCCCTTGGGGACATCTTAAGGGGATTCATTTCATTCTTTGCCTGCATTTCTAAACAGAGAGACGAGCTGACACATCAAACATTATCATGGCAAGTTAAGAGTAGAATTAACCTCTTTATGTCTACCTCTCTGATATGAAGTTTTGTCGAAGTCCTTCCAGTGAACTCATTCATGCCACATTTTGATGTGACTGCTCTCCATCACAAAGCATTGTCTTTCTTCATTCTTCAGATCTCATGTTTCACTTAAACAAGTATCACACATCCAGGGAAGCTTTCTAGCCCCCTCCCCGCAACCCCTGAAAATACCTCTATTTATTAGTCTGCTAACCTTGAGTTGCAACGGGAAGAAAAGAGTTGCATTGTAGAGGCTCCACAGAGGATATCAATCAGCCATAGTCGACTAATAACTTGTGCAGCATTTATCTCCTTGTCATGAAATGATGAAGCAAGGCAACCTCTAGAGCTATTCACATTATAACATGGATTTCCGAAGGCCTCGGGCTAAGGGGGGAATGTCAAGAGGGGAATCTGAGAGGAGCGAAGAGTGGAAAGAAAAAAAAGGCAAGGCCTCGAGACAGCATGACAAACAGTGAACAGAGCCGAGACCTTTGGAAAACTCAGACAGTTAACTTCTGACTGATTCACTTCATCTTGTTTATTTATGTGGCAGATGGGTTGCATGAATTTCATTGTGGCCCTCACCGTTATAAACCAAAGTCAATTAGCCAGCCAGGGTGTTAGCAGACACTTAGCCGGATCCATCGCAGCAAATCACAATGGGCAGATGGGAGATATTTTTCATTTTTGGTGGCTAAGGCTCAAACCCATTATTTTTCCTTGTTTGTGTGAGTGCCTGACTCATTGAAAAATCAGTTTGATTAATAAAACCAGTCTCTCCAGGCATAATGTTTTTGGCCCACACTGCAATGTGGAAGCTTGTGTCCCTGTGGAAAGAGTCGGCCTCTCTAGTTCACTGTGTGTTCCCTCGCTGAGTCAATTCTTCTTGTTTTTGTACTCAACATCGCCTTGAATAATGTGACAAATTTATCATGGATTCAAATGAACTTAGCACGTCGCATCAGGTTTTCTCCACCTTTCCCCGTTTTGTCTTCCACTTCAAACTCTTCATTACTCCTTCTCACTCCTGCTTCCATATTTGCCCTCCCATTGTCCACTTACCTGTAACCCTTTTTAATCGATCTCTTTCACTCTCCATTATTTCTATCTCTCATTTTAAATATTTCTCACGTCCCCACTTCATCTACATACCAGCCTCCTCTCCCCGCCTCCTCATCCATCGCTCACTTCATATCTCCCTCTTCCTCTCCCCGCCAGTGAGCCCACCCTTGCAGCCTTGGCCCTCTTAAATGCATCATTTCTTCCAAGAGATATCCTTCTGCACTGACCTCTGTGCTAGCTGGCTGCCTGCCATCTCCACTCAATGGACTCATCAATCCATCTTGGTTCTTGGATGGCCTTGATTTTATTGTCTCACGCAGCCCTCTGTCATCCTGTTCATCTCTCATCTTTAATGTCATCCTTTCAGATTTTAACATGTCTGCATTTTCTGAGCACACAGCGTTTGATTATATTGAGTTGGATTGGCAGAGTCCAGGTGGGCTATCGTTGTCAAGTCCTTGCTGGGACAATGGATGTGCAGGCATGGATGTGGCGTTTCTGCGAGCGGATCATTGGCCTGTGGAACAGCGGCTACTTTGAAACTGGACTCATTATTGCAGATGATTGATGGGGTATTTTAATGCATTGACGCCTTACGTAAATGATGCTTGCACATATTTATCAACCATGCTATGCTACCAAACATAAAGACATTGAAATCCAATAACATTGTAAACTTGGTGTGTGACACTAGCTGCTCTTTACAACCTACAATGTGCTCATAAGACAGATACCAGGAAAGGTATCATTTGGGAACTAACTGAGCTTAGAAGGAGCGCAGCTCTCAACAAGACTTTTTGTACAGCAAAGAGGAAAAACTCCATGGAGCTTGTATTCACAAGCTCCATTTTATGTTGTGAGATCCATTTTTACTAACTTCAAAAATGTAATTCAAGAATTTGACAATGAAAACAATGATGACTTGAGAAACAAACCTTGAGGTAGTTCTTAATAAAGAAACCCAACAAATATAAAACAAAACAAAGCAGAACCACAGTCATTGTGGTCTGTGTGATAACAGGAACAATTCACACAGCCTGTAGTTGTCAGCCTGCGGTACTGTAAACCGGTTAGCAGAGCTCTGAGCAGCAGTGCTAGCTCAGCTCCCCTCTTGCCTGACATAAGAGCTTGGGTTAATTGCAGGTTTAGGCTTGCTACCTCAGTGAAAATGTTAACAGCATTACCTGTGATGTTACATTATGAATTTAAATCTTTTTTCTCATTGCTTGCCCACATGCCCTCTGTCCTCTCCTCACTGGGTAAGTGGGGTCAGTGGCAGAATGAATAAATGCATGGCTGTTTACGCTGTGTTTCTTATTTGCTGAGGAATGCCTTTATGAGGCGATTGCAGATCAATAAGTACCCTGCCACACTACCTACAGGACAACTTACGGGCAGGTCTGGGAGTTTTCTGTTATATATGGGCATGGTAAATGTCAGTCATGCTTCTCCGGCTCTCCAAGGCCATTATGAGCATTCGCTCGGCACTATTTATAGAGAGCCTCAGCATGTTTAGTCATGAAACACCTGACCCTTCAAATCAGAGCTCACTGAGCAGAGCATCAGAAACTTGCTTGTACCATAATTTTTTTGACCTCCACAACAGCAGCAGGAGCATCAAGGCAGTCAAATTTATAAAAAAAAAAAGAGCTGAGAAAAATGTAAATTTTTAAAATGGCAATGTGTCCTTGTAACCTTAACCTTCCCCTACAATCCCTTATCAGCCTTTGAACACATTCTTCACCTGTCCCTCTTTCAAATATGCTGCGCCTTTTTCCCCTGAAGGTCCTCATGCGCCTGGCACTGCTGCATCTGTTATAAGTTAACACCACAGCACACACATAGACACACACACAGGCTTTTGTTTGTGTTGCTGCTTCTGACTGAACCTCCAGGTTTAGTGCTTAGTATCCATATATTCAGTTTTTTTCAGCAACCCATGTTGTGTTGAGCAAACTTCACACACAAGGAACAGAGACAGAGGGCACTTACTGCTTGCACACTCCAAAGACAGCCCTCCTTGCTTTTAGCTGATTCAAATCAGGTTCACTCATAAAATTATTTAAATGTGCCCTTGGCATTTTAACACAGACTTTCAATTTGAGTCTACACTTTTTGGTGGAAATAAATGGAAATAATAAAACTTGCATATTATCACAACAACTCACTTAAATGTGTGTGTGTGTGTGTGTGTGTTTTTAAAGCGTTGCATGAAAAATCTAAGAAAAGCAGTGTTACTTAAAATGAAATTACAATCTACTGCAGATGCACTGCAATGGTTTTGTAATCATTCTGTCGCTGTATTTTCCCCTGTCTACAAAGGCAAACTGGTATTTAATTGCTATATTGCAAGTGTACATCTGTGTGCCTGTGAATATAAATGAGACTGCTAGGCCTCTTGTTCTCATGGTAACACAAGTAGGATGTGATGTGCTGATTGACCTTGGGTGTGTGGAGGTTCCTCTTCCACGTGAATTTAGCAGCAAGGCAAGTCTCTGGGTGTCTGCACAGCAACAGCTTCGCTCTTTGTGATGGCAAACTGTCAAATGCTGCCTTTTGTTGTTAGCTAATTTTCTCTGGCCGTATAGACATTTGAAGAAGCCTAAATAGTTTATGTAATGGGAAAACAAGTCTGTCAGAAAAAGAAATTGCATTCATTTCATTCACTGCACTTATCTTATTAAGAAATGGCTGCAGCTATTCAGGTGATCCTTGTGTAATGTTTCAATTTGCACAGGAAATGCATTACAATGACACATGGCTCAGCGTGCTTTCATGGTGGTGCGTCAGCAGGCCTGTGGGGGGCACTCAAGCACTTTCCCCTTCATCTGTTGCGCTCTTCCCCCCCATCTCCACTTTTTCTTGACTCTCCCTCCCTATTTTCTATCTTCCTCCTTTTGTTCAGCGACTCTATCACTCCTCACTCTTCCTCCCTCTCTTTCTTGTACTAATGCGCTCTCTCATCACTGCTTCTCTTTCTCCCTCTCCCTCTTCTCAAGTTCTTCCTCTTCTTGCGCCACTATTTCACTTCTGGCAGACACCCAGTTTCTCCCCTTCAATCCTTCTTTCTTCTTTGTCCCTCGCTCTCATTTCGGTTTTCTGTCTGCCACTTTTTTGCTCTGGATTTTTAATCGACGCTGAATCCTCCACGCCTGCATTTCCCTTCACATCTGCCCGAAAAAACAATGTGCATACGATCAAACTTGACCTTCTTTTCTTTTCCACATATTTTTGATTAATGCATTTGCATATTGCAGCAGAGAGTAATTAGTATGACTATCCATACAATAGCATTATCAGGTTACTGTTAGATGAAATAAAAAAACTATAATGTGAGTCTGATGGCACAAGACAATCTTTTTTCCCATGGTAATTTCCCACAAGTCATAGTGAGTTTGACGTCATCAGTCTTTCTGAGGATTCTTGTTCATTCAATGTGTTTAACCCTTGGGCAGCTCTGAAAAGATAACTGGCCATCAAATTAAGGGAATACATTTACATTAAGTTGTCAGAAATGTGCTGAATGTTTTGAGAGATATTAACGAGGAGCGCCTCAATCCAATCCTCCTTCGAGTAAATCCACCTCTGCCGCTCTCTTCTAAAGGACGGGAAAAGGATGGACATATTTCTGAATTTTTGTTTTTGTTTCAAATAATTTTCAGATTCACAAACAATTTCCCAGCCATTTAATCTTGTTGGAGCTCCAGGCTAAAAAGTGTCCTCTCAAGTAGACAGATATTTATCAAAAAAATGTCACTGTGCCAAGTGTATTCATTCATGCCAGGAGTTGTAATCGAGTTGACAACATCTGCACTCCAGGGATTAAGTGAAAGAACAGCAATATGCTGAGATGGATTGGACGAACCATTTTCAGTCACCCTGCCGGTGGATAAACGCAGCCACTTTAAAGTTACGTGTGACTTTCCTTTGTGCGAACAAACTCAGTTATATCTACAGCACCCAGTTTATTTCATTAACACATTATTGATTTCTCCTTTGTCACAAATTATAATAAAAAACAGGCCATGTCAAGAGATGGTAATTAATGATTAGCCCTTATATGTATTACTTTGTCAGGAAATGACTGATGTTCGCTTGATGGCCGAACACCATGACCTTGACTTGGGAAATTACCACCGGGGGAGCAGACCAAGGAGATAGGTTGCATGAAGCTGCCATTTCTTAATGACTGAGTTATATCACATCATAGCTTATGGCTTCATGCCTGAAGAGCATGCAGATAATTAATTTTAAACCATTTTATCCAAGTTTCCTGTTACCAGGATCCACAGAATAACTCCAATAATTCAGAGATTCATTCAATTATCGGTTCAGCTCCGTAAATGGATTCAATGGTTAAAAAACATGAAAGATGAGGGTGGATAGTGTCAGCAAAGGACCAGTGGTTTGCATCACTAAATGATTCTTCTGTCTGTGTAAGATAGGGTAGATAGAGTTGGAGGTAGATGTGCATTAGCCACCTGTGAGGACTGAACAAATGAACTAAATGAGGCCGCCTTCACTATAGTCCTCCTTCGATGAAAAGTAGCTGCATCGGTGGAAAAAGCAAAAAAAAAAAAAAAACGGCAAGTTATGTTCATTTTATAAGGGGAAGATTGGATGATCGTTGTGTGAACATTTATGCCAAAAATGTGTTCTGACAAGACAGATTTGTAATTAAAGCAGCTCTTGAGAGACGAATCAAATGCTACACTGACATACAACACCGTAACCATTAACTTTGTTTTTAATTACACCGAATACATTGGTGATATGAGGCAGCCATATTTATTTGAAGACAAATCAGACTTTTCATAGAAATCCTGTAGTATTGTGACACAGATGCTGTATCACAAGTGGAAAAACTTGTAATTTACAGTAAAGGGGCACACACAGCATGATGCTAAAGCACTGAATGAGCATGCTGCTCAGTCAACACAAATGCTGATGCCATGACGGCGAACACTTTGGGCAAGCAGCGCTTTCCAACAATGCCAAACACAAGCCACAAACTTTCTAAGCAACATTACAGCTGTGGGTTTTAAATCGAGTTTCCCGGTGGAGCTGAACTCTTTAAGGATTCCCTGGGCAAGTGAAGTACATGGGGTGTACTTCTGTGTCCCTGGGAAATCCATCTTTCTTGAGCAGGTGTTTTCAGCATCTGAAACAAATAACTACTGAGGCCAAGCTTCGGTTTATTGGTTTAAAAAAAAAAAAAAAAAAGACAGTGAAATAAAAGATTGCTGTATGATATTCTATGTTTACTTTGTAACACTTACATTAACATAACATAATTAGGTTATACTTTAACAACAATTGCAATATCTTCTAACACATATTGTCTCATCTAAGTTACATCCTCCAACAAAACCTGGAGGAGCAGCATTATTGGTTATATTTATAATCAACCAGTGTCTGGCAATTTGGTTAATAACATCAAAGGGACATTAGGGAAGGCAATTAAAGGCATTCACTGTATGATTGTATGTTAAAACAACTTTACTTAGTATATACCACAAATACTAATTTTATTTGGCTTAGGCAGGGTTAATGAGAGGGAAATTTTATTAGGGTAATATCTTTGCAATTTATTTTGCAACGTTTATTCAACTTTGGTTGTTAATACATTGAGTAATGCGTTGGACTGGATGAAATTTTCAACCTTACTTGATTCATTTCAGTGACTGGATTTATTAACCTGAATGGGTGATATTTTCATTTAAACCTCTCACAAATATATGAGCACTCTGGAGACAGTTCTGTAATATCAGCGGTTTCAGGCCCAGTTGTAAGAATAATTTATAATGTATACAATAGTTCACGTAATCCAGAACAAGATGGGATAAGTAATTTGGAGACTTTACTCCTGATTTAGACAAAGTCAGTGTGAGGCTGGCAGTCACGTAATTAATGAAATTTTTCTTTAACCTGTGATTGATACATGGCGATCTATCTTATTTCCACAACAGAAACAGTAATTAATATTCATCATTAATGTTATGTAAACGAATTTCCTAATGATAGAAGACCCAAAAAACTGAGAGAGTGGCAATTTTGTATGCTGGTTAACATGGATGAGTCCCAGAAAAAGGGATCAAGTGGTGAATGCATCAGAGGTGGAAAATGTCCACCATGAGGAAAAGGATTATTTTGTCAAAGCATGGCTCATCTGCCAACACACAGGTCTATACCCACACGGTGACGGGCTTAGACATTAATTTCAGGTTATCACTCTGCTTTATTCTGGGATAAGCGGAAGTAACTTGGGCTTCACAAAATTCATTTCAAATGGCCTCTTGATCAAGATGCAGGATGTAAAACATTCCTTTTTGTGCATGTTGCTACAGTGTTTGCCTCGTTTAATTATTGTTTTACAACTTTTCATCATGTGAAATAATTTCACAAGCGTTTAGCTTCAACAACTTTGCCAACACCACCCACTGTGCAGAGGGTGCTGGATTACAAAGTAAATAGATGTTCAAGCAACCTTGATGCCAGCAAATTCATTAACTCGAATTAATCAGTTTAGCATCTGCTTGGGTTTAACTTAACACAGTTTAACTTTGCTGCATGGTGCATGCTTGTGAGAGAGACTTTATTATTCCTAAAGCATAGTTATATATTTAGTCTGCACTTCACTTGTACATAGAGCATTATGCATGCACCTACTCATGTATCTATGAATATATCATACACATTCTCACATTTGGAGGGGATGGGTAAGAGGTGGTAGGTACTTGTCCAACAGACAAGTATAATCTCCTCTATAGCAGTGCTGCTCTGCTCTGAGCAGCTTATCCCGAGTCCAGTCACATGAGTAGGAGGTTCCTGCACTACGAAATGCCACAGAGCAAACATTTACTAAAACGCAGCTCTTCCCTAGCTGGAGGGTTTGCTGCAATTATATGCAGTTAAGTTGGAGATGGAAATGCTGAGGTCAGGAGAATTAAATGAGTGACAGTCCTGTGAGTAAAAAAGCAAGGGGGAACCGTTTGTTAAATCACAAACATTCACTCATCTTCAGCCACTTTTCTGTTTCCGGGTCACGGGGGGTTGCTGGAGCCAATCCCAGCTCCCTCTGGGTGAGGGCGGGGTACACTCTGGACAGGTCACCAGTCCATCACAGGGCCAACACACAGACACACACAGACACACTCAGACCTACAGACAATTTAGAGTCACCAGTTAACCCAAACATGATGTCTTTGGACGGTGGGAGGAAACCCACACAGGCACAGGGAGAACATGCAAACTGCACACAGAAAGGGCCCAGGCCCCACAGCTCTAACCGCTACGCCGCCACGCTGCCCTAAATCGCAAACATTTTTCAATGAATCGTTCAAATTTTTGAAAGCTTGCTTATTTATGGAAAAGACATCTATGGATTATTTCTAGACTTTCTTCAGTTCTCTCTGATGCTCAACTAAGTTGAAGGCACAAATTAGTTTGTAGTCCAAATGTTAAGCTTTGTAAACTTAAAATGAATCTGGAGTGATTCAAAAAAATCTGTATTTGTGACTGGAATCTGTGGAATTAAAAATCTGTGAGTGGTAGCAGTTGCACACAGACATTTACACACAGCCATCAAATGTAACCTCCAGCCCTCGTGGGTTGTAGACGAGCACATGCTCTCATCCATCTGTCAGGACCTGCTGTGGAGATGATCCACCTGCCCACTGCCTGAGCTCTACGTTGTGACTGGTTTGTCATTGTCCAATCAGAATTTGATTAAAATTGGATTAAAATTCATACTCACAACTTCAACATCACAGTGTGCAAAGTAAGTGTAGCTTGCTGCACACAGATGTTCTTGTTATATCAGCATCTTTGCGCTGAGATAATTTTACAAATACAAATCCTTTCTCCACAAGTGCGAACTTGAATCAATCAAGTTGATGTTTATCACGTGACTTTCAACTGCAAACTATTTCACAAACTATTATTCAATTCCATGAGAATGTAACTTTACAAGCTCAAAATAATGGGATAACAGTGAAAAGCAGCAAGTGGCAGGTAATTACAGGCTATTTAAAATAAATGCATTTGAATGCTATTGCAACAGAAAACTGTAACAGTGCAGGATTCAACTAACGTAACTTCCGGATTGTAAACTGCTGCTTTTTTCACAAGCTTTGAAACCTGCGGCTTAAACAACTATGTGGCTAATTTATGGATTTTTACAGGTAATGGGCTTCATGCCGCCAACATGTTTAGCGTCACATCAGACCAATGAAATTACTGAGCAGGTCACAGTGGACCAATAAAATTGCTCAAATTAAATTAAATACACCCACGCTAAATTCTTCAGATTAGTCATTTATTTTGTGCTTCATGCACACACTCTTATCATGGAAAACGCAGAAAGCAATGCAATGCAGCTTTCAAGTTAAAGTCGATCGATCTGGCGAAAAGGTGAAAACTTTCTGTGTAACATAATTCCTGCCATATGCCATTTCCTCCCATATTTCGGACACCTGTGGCTTATAAACAAGTGCGGCCTATATGTGTACAAAACTGTTTTTCTCTTTAGATTTAGTGGGTGTGGCTTATAGTCAGGTGTGCTTTATAGTCCAGAAATTACGGTAATTGTCCTCAGCACACCCAGTTTCCTCTGTTGGTTGTAGGATGTCTCTTCTTGTACGCGTTGTTAGAATGAAATCAATTATCTGCCATTAAGACAATACAGCACCACCAGTCCCTAAAGCAGAACTTGATTTAGAATTATGTGAGCTATGTTAGAGAAGAGACGGCACAGTGCCATCATCATGTGGGGATGAACCTGGTGGAATACCAATGGAACGAAAAAAAAAAAAGAAAGAGAAAGAAAAAAAAGCTAAACCTCAGTGAGAAAGAGTCAGAGCTGGGATATTTCCACCACACAAAAGCTTAAAGCTTCACGGTTTAGTGCTGCAGTCTTCAAACCATGCAAGAAAAACCAAAACTTTCAAATTCATCACAGTCTTTTTTTTTTTTTTTTTTTGGATTTTCTCTGCATTCACTATGAAATGGCCCTCTCTTAGTTCACCCCACGTCCGTCATAAGAGGCTCCCTGTTCCCCCATTAAAGGTTGACAAGCAAACCCCCGGCCCCTCCTCCTTCTCTGCTTCTCTTTACTAAAATTGCAGCAGCTATACTACGCTGTCATTTGTAGGGGGAAAAAATAAGGCCTTCTGGGTATCATTGTTTGAATGTGCCTTGCTCACGCAGACTCCCCAGCATCAACAGAACTGCTCACACTAGTCTCACAGTCAGTCCTCATTATTGTGGAGTGCTGAGCAGCTCCAAATAGTCGACATTCTATGCAAACCCCTGCAGCACAGTGAATGAGTCAAAAGTACATAAAGATTGTGCCAATGTTTCACCACAAATCAAAATTTTATGGCTTTATATCAACAAATTTTCTCTTCTAAATTGGTTGGAGAGCTCTCAAAAACTTGAATAAATTAAACACTTGGGCTTCACCTTATATAAAATCTGAAGAAAACAAAGGATTTAATTTGATGTACAACTGATTAAACTACAGCGATGCCAGCAGACACATATGGGCTGCTCATCATAAATAAATAAATAAATAAATAAATAAATAAATAAATAAATAAATAAATAAATAAAGTCCTCAAATAAAAGTGGAGCCACATTTGTTTTGTTCCACCTCAAAATAACAAACCTATAGTTACTCACAATATTAACTCAGAATCCTTTTGAGCCAAGCCATTTGAAAAGTGAGGCTGAGTGGAAGGGAGGCAGAGGTTCTTCAAAGTCTGATTGAAAGAAATGCATTTGTGAAGGGCTCTTAGCTGCCCTGCCTTTTAGTTGAAAGTCTGGGCTCCCAAGGGAGCAGGTACATTTTTACACTTCTCGTGGTTAGCTCATTAGCAAAACTACCTCTGCCAGACAGAGACGGGGCTCTGAAAACATGCCAAAAAATCGAAGTTGGGATCAGGCAAAGTGACTTTACTGGCAACCAACTGTACAGTATGCGTGTTCACACCACAGTTGGCTCCAGTATGGATACTGCTTTTCTGTGGAACGTGGCAGGATAAAGTCCCTCTAGATGTAGAGTACATGCTCTTGTAGAAGAGAATATACTGATTTGCTACAACTTCTCAGCAAAATATTACATTTAAATACTTTGATCCTACGTGCCTCTATACCAGTCAGCTCTCTGCTTGGTGAAAGAGTAAATTCATGAAGATCTCTGTTCCTCGTGGGTTTTTACTTCGATTGACTTCTCTCCTTGTGAGCTCTGTGTTTGTTTTTTGTTTTTTTTAGAGATGAAATTTTGCCAGAAACAACAGTGTATTGTTCTATTGTGTACACTGTAAGATTATATAAACAAATAATAGTGGCGTATTTTCAATAAGGTGGCGCCGCAGAATGAATGACAGTTAATATATATGACTTTGCTATCCTGTTTTCCTGCAGCACAGAGATTTGTTACACAGAATGTCATTTATTTCAAAATACTATTGTTTCAATTAATAGATAGCAACAAAACAATTATAATCCACACAAGTGATGTCTTTTTAAACGTGCGTCAGTGATAAATTACCAGTGTCAGCTGCTTAATTTGCTATTTCTGCCACTGACTTCAAACCGTGTAAGAAGTAGATTACCTTTTCAGGCAAAACATGGATGAGCATAGTGTTTTATTCAATTAGTGACCCAAAAGAAATTCCTTTAGAGACGACATAAACTGTCTGCTGGAATCAAAAACAGGCCAATAGCTCATTGGCTTGATTTTAACAAGATATGGTAATTTGCCCAGCTACTGGGAGTCTTGTAAATTACTGTCTTAAAGTAATTTGTCATGCTATTTAACAAGGTGATGCTTCTGTCTGTGGATTTTGATGCATCTTCAGCTGATGAAACGTGAGTTAAACATCATCTGTGCAGACTCTGTGCACTTGATATTGTTGAGACAAACTTCCTACCATAAACTTTTTCAGACAGGGACTGTCTGACCCATGGACTGCCCCAGCCTCCTTTGCTGCTGAAGCTGAGCAGCCATAGACAGCCTTTGTGCTGTATCTCATTATTAGATTGGCTCTCCTTCCTCATCTCTCCTATAATATGGCATGCAGAGATGTTCAGAGTGCTCTGCATGATCTCTGAAATGTTAGTGGATCTGGGATATGAGCCTGCCAGCTCAGCTTCAAGCCAAGGGATCTCTTTCGTCTCCTCCGTTAATAATGGATACAATAAGCAGCAGTGTCCAAATGCATGCAATGAGTAGTCATGGCCAAAAAGTAAACACTTTCAAGACAAAGCCATGGAAACGGTGACTCACTCCTTGTAAGCCGTTCAAAGTCCAGACATTATCATAATGCCCACCTCTTTTATTCTGGCAGACGAGGGCACCGCCAGGACCAGAATAGCTTACTGAGAAGTGGCCAAGAGTGATGGAAAAGTCTCTGCGGCACATTGTGTTTGTATTGTCGAAACAGCAAAAAAAAAAAAAAAAAAACCATGAAATGTAGATGCAAAAATAACAATAGCCAGTCCTGAAAAGAAGGAACAGCTCGTTAGCTGCAGTGGATTTGAATGTTCAAAACAATGTGTCAGGACACTTTTCAAAATGACATCCCGCTGAGACCAACAGACAACATTCTGCTTCTATCACTGTGCTGAAGACAGACCAAATGTGAAGCCACACAGACGGCATTATCTTCAAGAGTTCCCTCTGAAAAGTCTGTTCTTCCCTTTCTTTTCAAATAATGTAAGCGTTTTATCAATACGCATGCAGTGTTTATAGGCCCACGTAAGAAGCTTTAAATCTGAATATTTTAATGTGAATGCAGCAATTATCATTCCACACAAAACAAACAAGGAAATAAACAAATAATTAACCAAGTACCACTGGACTAGTTCAAAGTAGTGCTTCTTAACCTTGGGCTCGCTGATCGAACATGAAAACTGGCCCCGGGAGATGGTAGGCTTCACATACCAGCGTGATTTATGGTCTACTATAACAAATCAACAAGTTTAACTTTAATTGTTTTCTTTGCGATGCGAGGTGGGGTAGTTAATACTGAGAAATGATTGATGGCACCGGGCAACATGTTTGGCTCGGCACTTTGTCTTTTGCACTGCAGCTCAGGAACTGAACCAATTGATTGAAGCAATTAATTTGGGGAGGGGGCAGGTGTTTGATTTAGGAAATATACAGGCTCTAAAAATATCCAGCAAATTGTACCACTGGCTGTGTCATCTAGGTGGTCATGTAGGGTTTTTTTCTCTACTGTTTTATTTGCGATATACTTATGAAAAACTATCCAAGGTCTCAGTACTTTTATTTAGTGCTAGTTTACACCTGTATCCGTATACATTAGTGTTGAAACATTTGTGTTAAACTTTATCTGAGTGGGTGACATTTCATATGGTTTAATAAAGTTAGCTTCTGTTTAAGCTACATTAATTTGCTAAGTAATTGAGACAACCATTTAATTAAATGCTTTGCTGATGATTCTTCTCTTGGAATAGTGGCTGTTAACCATTAATCAGTGGTGCACACCTAATTTACAAGGACAACAGTGCAGGGATTGGACCGGCACAGAAGTGGAAATGGTCACGCCATTACTCTAAATCACCATTAGTAATTAGCGAAGCTAGTGACAACAGCGGTACTGAGGATATACACGGCGATTACACTGGATCATGGGGTAAAATAACTTCTAGAGCCAATACCACAGCTGATCAGCACTCCATGGATCATAGTGCTCCTGTGATAATTGTAGCCATGTGGTCTAAAGGTATCCACAGAGTTACCTTGCAGAGCATGCCTTTAATTCAGAGCATGCCAAAGTATGCTTATTTCTTTTTTTTTTCTTATTTATATCTTTTTTGCATTTGTTCCTGCCCTCCGGTGACTGGTGCAATAGTCTGTAGTTTATTTACTTGTGTTGATTATCTAATCATAAAGAGAACAAAACACCTTGGGCTGAAAACTAAATCTGGGTTTCAATTAGGTTTGGACAAAAACATGGTCTTTCCTCAGCCAATTCATAAAATTCATTCATTGTAAATTTCAGTAGTGAAATATGATGAGCCCTGCTTGGGCGTGTTGATTCCACGCCACACAGAAAGGTTGGAAAAACAGATAGAAGGTCTGCAGCTTTAGAATGGCTACACAATGCAAACAAACTCCAAAGCCAATAAATCAAACATAACTGATTGCCTTACTGTCTTGGTGTATTTTAGCAAGTATCAATCACATTTACAATGAATTACAAGGTCTCCTGCAAATCCTTATGATGGAGAACAAACTGAGATGGACTCACCACAGCAGACAAATTATTCTGTTATGTTTGTTCAGAGAGGAAAGTGAATGGCACAGGAACAACAGTTCACTGAGTTCACACTCAAATTAAAAAAACAATACAAATGATTAATAGATTCAAAATCTGTGACTTCATTTGATTAGATAGATAGATAGGTCATCCCACATCCTCACTCAGAAAGTGTAATTAACAAAGCATCAAGAACATTTACTCATTTTATTTGACTTCCCAAATTAAGTCTGTGATGACTTTCAAAACCTTTTTTTTTTAAAGCATTGATGTAAAAAAAAAATAATAATAATAATAATAACTACAACAATAATCTATCATCATCAGTTCTTAAAAATAGTTTAGAACATTCTGTAAGATTGGCAATTTTCTCTGGGTCAGTTAGTGGAGAAGATTGATGGCACTCTCACCACTGCACAGTAAATACGCAGCTAGAACCAGCATCTGGTTAACTTATGCTACATTCACATCTTAAAATGGCATAAAAAAATAAAATAAAAAGGTTTCTCATCAAACAACAGTTTTAGCTGTGTACCAGATGTAATCTCTGCCCATACCAAAATGGCTGAACAAGCATAACACATGACTATAAACGGTTTTAAGTGCCCAACAGCTGCTAACAAAGACAGCCATTACAGCAAGGATTATAATTTGTCATCCATGCTGCCTTCACCACTGACAGTCAAAACTGATAAGACCCAAAGAAGAACATGGATGTTCACATCGTAGATACAGTTGGAGTGAAAAGTGAAAATTTTAAAAATGTACTAGTGGGGATGTATCGTGGATGAATGTAGCAGTACAGTCCAAAGACTGACTACGGCTACAGTACGTGGCTCTGTAAAGGATTTCACAAATCACTTAAAATCCCCTCTGAAGCTCCCAAGTCAACATGTGATATCTTGTTTCTTTAGTCTGTATGAAAACCTTTCAGTAAAATTATAATTTACCACTTTACAGGGGGTAAACTGCAGAACCATTTCTTGCTTTGTTTCTTGATAAATACTATATCCCTATCTCCACAGGAACAAGGCATTACACATTACTGTACAGCTGCTGTATGTCTGCAAAGGCTGGCAGAAATTGTCTAGCACTAAAACCATAGTGTCAGACAAAATCCTGTTATATTGATAAGGACCAACACATCTGGTCACCGAATATAACAAGTACAACATGTAAATGTATTCCGTCTACTCTTTCCTTCTGCCGCAGAATAGAAAATACACCAACTCTGGACCAAAATGTTTCTTTAGTGTGGACACAAATCAGCAGCAAGGCACATAACCAAAGGTATTAAATCCCACATCAATAATTAGACAAAGTCAATGAGGACTCAGGAGAGGAGGTAAAATAAGAAGTGTAAGTAAAAGGTTTGTGTTTTGTGACTGGTGTAAGAAAGCATGAGGTGGGAGTAGAGCGTCATCAGGAAGACTATTAGCAAAAGACACAAAAGGCCAACCAGAGGTGGAAATGCACATAGACAGTATTAATGAACCTCCACTGATGTTGTGGAGGTTACATATAAAAACCTTTCGACATTTTGACTGACTACAGGTCAGCCGGCGGACCTGAGGGGACCTCTATTACCAACATCTCCTACCTCAAAGTCACACTCATCTTAGCTCTTCGCAGCCTCCCACACTGTCCTCCTCACCTGCAGTCCAGGGCACAGTGGTAAATCATTCACTTTCTGTGTAAATGTTTTTTTTTTTTTTTTTTTTTTTTTTTTTTTTATTATTATATATAAAAAAAAAAAAAAAAAAAGGGAGGTTGATGACTGCCTTGGTACAATATCTAAACATATCCTCATGTCAACTCAGTTATCAATATTTCAAGTGTGCAGGAAAGAAAACTTTGACACTGCACTAATCAATATCCCGATGGATCAAAGGAACACACAGCAAATTGGTTGCTTGTGGTGATGAACCTGCAGGGAACTACCACCCAACTCTGCAGTTGTTAAATCACTCCTTCAAGTTCGTGTTAGCCGCCAGCTATTGAACATCCTGAACATAGATTAACAACGACAGAAGCAGATATTTCCTCCATTAGTTCATGGAGCTCACACCAGAATTAGGAGGAGGAATCCTGGATTATATGCTGACACGATCACCATATAAAAGGATGAGGAACTCTATTACTCTACTATTTTGATTGTCAGTCTTGTGGGAAAAAAAAAGAAGATAAAAGTACAAAGTAATTTTCTTTTTTTTTGCCCAAATGAACCCTCCCCAGAAGTTGGCTATCCTCTTTTCTCAGTCCGCCCCCCTAGTTTCTGATCCTTCTTTGGTTCCAAAACTTGGTACATTTTTCCTTCCTCTGCAGACTCACCGAGGCTCCCTTTGTGAATGTTTAATGATGCATGCAAATGAAAATAAACCCTTGGACATCTCAGATTATTGGTCCTGAAGCTGGAGGGAATGAACAGGGAGGGACAAACAGACTTTTCATCCTCCCTCGACAGAATCATTTTTAACCCTGTCCCGTGGTCCGGTAAAAAATACATGCATAAAATGAGTTCAGCAGCAGAAACCAATTACCCCACCCTCTCCCATTCCTCTGCACAACAAACTCTTTTATCGATCTGGTGATAATTACCTCAGTCACATCATAAAGCACCTGGAACAGATTGGTGGCTCAAATTATCGATTACCCCTGGGCTACCCTTCGTCGTTCATTGTATTGCTGCTATACATTACTTGATGAGATCTGCTTTACCGTGCTTTTCCCTTGGATTTCTCATTGACGCTGTGCAGGGATACATTGAAAAAGGGCTTTGGTGGTCAACCGACACTTTGAAAGTCATTTGCCATCTTTTCTCAGTCTTTAGGTCATTATGTGTGACACACCAAACCAAGGATAACCTCCAGTACACCTACAGTTATCTGGCACCTGCACCACAGAAACGCAATATTAATCTAAAACAGGTTTGGTCCAAAAATGACCTTCTAGTCGTAATGGTAACCTGGGGCTTGCCCTGGCAAACACCAGCTGTGTCTAATGCTTCATTACACGCCTTCCTTCAGGCATGTCAGTGCATGACCCTGAAAACTCTGCCCACTAGCCACGCATACATCCACCAGCTAAATCTCTGACAAGAGACACAACAATTGTCTGACCTCCACATTTTGTCTGCACCAAATAATGAAGCTGGAATGTTGGCGCAAGCTTCATTTTTTTCTCTCTCATCTCTCAGTGCTTTACGACGCTTACTAGAAGATACCTGTATTATTTTATAAGCCTTAATTTTTTTTATAGATAACCCAGGAAGCCTGCCCATATCTTTTCAATTGAAAAGGTAACAACAAAACAACACACAGGAGATGTTCTGCTTTGTTACTGCTTTGTCTGCTTATCAGAAGAACAATGGCCCCTGGCATTTCCCAGGTTTCCTCTCTCTTCAAAGACGATGAAAATACACCAGGACCTGAACCAAAAAAGGCTAAACAACTTACAAAGTGAAGTCTATGGCTATACACACACACACACACACACTATCAATCAAATGTTTGGACACACTTTCCTGTTCATTTGAATGAGAATGTGTGTCCAAACTTTTGACCTTTTTTTTTTTTTTTTTTTTTAAACATTAACTTAACATAAACTTTGAGAATCTTTGAGAGTTGAGAATTGACCTGCAAACCAAATACCTCAAGTCCCATAATTTCTTTATTACAAAGCAATTCTATAGTGGTAATGGATTAATTCAATACAGCTGGATTACTGTGGCTCAGCCACAGCGAGCATTTTTCCACATGTTGCATCTTTACACAAGGTGAATTATAGACTATTCCCAGGATATGTAATGATGTATTTTGTAGCTGGGTTACATAATATCCCCTGCAAAACAGATTTCTGGTTTAAATCTATGATCACTGTGATGTGATCTCTTGCGTACAGTAACAGGCTTACTGGATGAATAGTCTATGACAAATAGCTGTCTATCACTTTTGTGTATTAATGCCATCCAGACAAGTGCCTTAATTAGAGGACTGAAAGCTACCAAATGATTTTCACACTGGGAGCATTATTCTTAATACCAATTCAACCACAGAAGTCACATTACGAACTGGAATTTACCATTTGAGAACAAAACAGCATGATTAGCTGCAGAGGGGGTATATGTAACCACTGTGGGAAGAACACAAAAACCTGCTCTCCGATCATATATTTCTACGACACCATGTATCCCTTTACACCATTCTCTCATGAATAATAGGATCATATTTACACAACAAATACGCAATATTGAACATTTCAATAAGATCCACATCTTTGTTTTATGAAAACATGCACACAATTGCATTGATTAATCTATCACCCTCTTCATCAACCCTAATCGACCCCTCCACGGAGTCTGCAGCTTCTTATATTTGACATTAGAGGAGGTTCATATCAGAGAGCAGAAATTACCCAGATACATGCCACTGACTGAGTTCCTCTGTGCACAAGGGGCTGCCTGCAGGAAAGGTTGTTGAGGATAGAAAGCTCACCTTAGCC
This sequence comes from Echeneis naucrates, assembly GCF_900963305.1. Classification (NCBI taxonomy): domain Eukaryota; kingdom Metazoa; phylum Chordata; class Actinopteri; order Carangiformes; family Echeneidae; genus Echeneis; species Echeneis naucrates. The sequence continues at coordinate 16,513,734 of NC_042520.1, read as the reverse complement.
ATCTGCGCTGAACTGAACTGGCTCTGGGCAGGTGTTCAACATGGCCAGGTGGAAAGCAGCTGACACAGACGTTGCTCCCCCATGCTATTTTTCACTGTAAATAACAATTGTTTCTTTAATATTAAAATTGGACAGGAGTGAGCACCCAGCCAGTCTTGCTCATTGTCCTCTAATGTAGGCAATTAAAAAAAAGGTCATGTGTGGAAACAGATGGCTAAAGTTTAGCTGTGTGCTGAGTCTGGAGGCTGAAAGAGACAATTGGCATCAAATGCGCCCTCTACAAGCTCAGGATATATGGGACAGTAAAAGACCAAATGACTACTACTACTTTCATTTATCAAGGATGCTGAAGCGTATTTTTATGCAAAAACTACGTAACAGAAAATCCCACAGAAAGCTTTCTGCTTTCAAACCTCACACATGTTGCATAAACTGCACACTTGCAGGTTTCACTCAATAAAACGATCCATAGAAGGCGTTTCCATCCCTCTGGGGAGACTGTATTTTATAGCATTCCACCCCACTGTAACATATACCATCAATAAAGTAAAGCGACGTACTGATACTCTGCAGCGCAATCAAAAAGATGACATCTTGTCGCATACGACATCAAAGTATATTTTCCAACACTGTGTTTTCTTCAGTCATTTGCCACAGGAAGAACTACTGTAGTCTACACAATAAAAAAACACAACTAAAAAGCCCACCAAGAGCGCATCTGGGAGAAGAAAGGATACGTGTTCAGTGCTTTGGGACAGGACAATTAAAGTAAAATAAAGTCTGCTAAAGTTAAAAGAGCCCGGTGATCCTCCCCAGAGTAACGTAGAAAGCATGTGTAGGCAGTAAGGTGGGAAAGAACAGCAAACAGAATGTTGTCACACGTTCGCTCCCCGCGGAGCCGAGGAAAAGGAGGCGAGAAATGGATCTGGAAACAGTACAGTGCCTCCAGCTTCTGCTGTTTTCTGTTGCAGTGTTTGTGAAATTCCTGCTGATGAGGTGATTATACTGGAACATGTGTTGTTTATAGTCTGACTAGTTACTGACACTGGTAAAGGTCTATGGGGGCGGGGTCATTTTAAAGCCCAAAACCTGAAAATAGCTGATACAGTGGCCTGGCAAGTTGTTTTTGTTGCTTAAGGCTTTGATTAATTTGTTACTGGTAGAAAATTTGTGTGTATTGTTATTGTGGCATGCAAATATGAAATGCTCTCGGGATTTTGGGTGTGTGTGTGTGTGTGCGCCCCATCAATGGGGACCAAATCTATTGGATGCAGGATGAAGATTTTCTCCGTACCTCAAAACCCTCTGAATTGGTGCTGCATCTGCACTCTGATTGTTAAGATGACAGGAAAAGAGTTTCGCTGAAGTCTTGTGAAGCTCTTCTGATGTGCCTTTGGGGAATGCTCACTTTTCCAGTTAAGGAGAATTTGACAACAATTATTGGCAGCGCCAGGCATGTTTTTAAATGGAAGGTGCCACTTGGCTGCTTATGCGTTGAGTAGGATCGGCTCATCTGCTACTACAGAATGTGTGTGTATCTGTGTGTGTTTACAGTAATTGCTGTTGAGAAGCCACAGTGACAGGAAATGCACCCCTCTGCTCACCAAAACTGACGGTGGCATCACACTGTAAATAACAGCAATCCAATCAAACTGTCCCATCAAAAACCTGCAGGTACGAGAGCAACACAAATAGTAAAGCCCAAAAGAGAATGAGATCCCGGCAACTGTGTCGCCAGAGTCAACAGATGGTGACTAGATGATGAGCAGCCAATGCTATAAGACAGTAACATTCATCTCCACCGCTGGATACTGAACTCGGCAAAGACAAGCACACATCTGCGTTGTTTCATGAGTCATGATGAAACGTTATACTGTGAAAACAAAGTCATGGTTTTGAAAAGAGGATTACTTGAAAGTTAGATGGCTTCATTCACGCTGCTTTCACAGTGGCAGTGTCAAGCCAAGGCTTAGTAAACGAAACTGAATCCACAATGCAGATCTTAACAAAAACGGACTTAGAAACAGAGAGTCCAAGGGGGGGAGGAGAGGAGTGAGCAGCAGGGCTGGGGAAACTTCCAGGGAGGCAGAGAGGCGGCTGGCAGAGTGTGGCAGAAAACCGGACGGTGGTTATGGCAGGGCATTGAGGACAAAGAAACGGAGACACAGGTTGGTACGGGGTACGCAAACAGGATCCAACGAACAAGACTAAGAGCAATGCAGGAGAAAAGGCCGATCTGGTTACCACTGGAGGATAATCAACGTACTGGTGAGTGAGATTCTGTAAAGAGCTGCAGCCGAGGTGAGTAGCAATCAGCGGTGATATGGTTCAGGTGGAGGAGGAGGAGATGCAGCAGAAAAGTAGGTCAGCCACGCCCGGCCAGACATCGACGGGGGGGGGGCAACCCAAAACAAGCAGAGAACACACAGGATCCAGCACCAGGGGTGCTGCTGCAGAGACAATTTTAACTTTGCCATGACAACACTCTCCACCTACTGTACTGTTGCAGACACATTACCCGTTAGACTGCATATACAAAACCACTGCTTCTTATTTTCATTGCAAACATTCAAAGAACTTAAATAATTAACAGAATATGATTGAATAACTGGAAAATAACTAGCTGACATTTTGTCAGTGGTCACTATATAGTGTGCTGCAGAGCTATCTGCCCAAGTAAACAGCTACTTAAGACTGAACTCATCCTGCAATACTACTTTGAACCTAAAGAGATGATAGTGAATCACTGCAGCATGTCCTCAGTGTCTGCTGCCAAACTGAAAAGACTTAACGCTGGTCTTATCTTCCATCCCCGAAGATAGCTATTGGCAAGTTAGTGAATCAAATTTTGATACATTTCTTAATGACTGGTAAACAAAGAGCGGCTATTCATAACGTTAGCTATGCGGTGAGTGCAAATATTTGGGATTCTTCCTGCATGTTGGGTTGAATTTACACATATTGATCAATCTTTATGCAAAAAATAAAAATAAAAATACCAAAAGCAGCTATTCGATTCTATACGCAATTCTCCTAACATTAGTCTAACCAAGTTTTACTGAAATAACTTTGCCATAAAAGTAGAAACACATTCATCAATATTGAAAGGAAATTGTTTAATTTGGGGATTTGAAGTCAAAAAGGCATTTCCTACTTATCTCCCCTGAAGTGAAGTGGTGTAAGGAAAAAATAAAAAACAAGCTTGGATTGCAATAACAGAGGCAGTGATGCTGTGTTGCTGTCACCATGGAGTGTGCACTTCTGCTGATGTTAATTAACACGGTGGAGTCTGATATGGAAATTAAGCAGCACCCTATTGATGGCTGTGAGTGCAAACAAGGCCAACTTTAAAACTGCTCTCATAGATATTTTGTCATGCTATCAAATTTTAATTGCTGATTTTCTATTTTTGAAACCTACAAAGCGCAGAATCGCGGTATCACTGTGGTATTTAATTAAAAGATCTAAATGTCGCACACACGACGTCCAAACTGTGCCACATCAAATACTGGAAATGGCTGGTGACGAGGAAGTCATCTGAATTTATGGATCCTTGTGCTGGTTCTTTCACCTCCCTATAAACATAATCATTGACCTCCTCAGATGAAATGTAAGTCAGCTTTTTTGACAGTCAAGCCTAGTTTGTTAAATTAGAGCTATAATAGGCCCAATAGTAACCATTTTGTACTGATTATGTTTCTAATGTTCTAATTACATTTTGTCACATTTTGGCCGTATCATGTTCAAACTGGAGGATTGAAGTCTATTTGCATATGAGTGGAATTAGGCAGCTCTGGATTTGTCTCCACGGTTAGAACAAATTTAACTGAGACCCACTTAATGAATCCAATGATTGCCCATAAAATGTGCGTACACTACCAGTCAAAAGTTTGGACACACTTTCTCATTCAAATGAATAAGAAAGTGTGTCCAAACTTTTCACAGGCAGTGTATATGCACCGAAGCATAGTTTAGGGAGTTCATTCACTGACACCCTTTGTTACTCAGACCTTAGGCTCTTCACCTCATCACGGAAAACTGAAAGACAACCGAGCCGCTAGTTTGACGGGAATTGCAGTGAATCGTAATTAAAAGAGAAATGAAACACCAGGTGCAGAAGCTATAAAAAACGACACCCTTTGATAATATGTGGGCATTGCTCTTACAGTTAGAGAAAGTAATTTGGGAGTGTAGTTTATTAGCCCTCTCCCCTTTCAGCCAGATATGACCTTGCGAGCCCCTCTACCAGAGGACCAGCTGCAATCCATGATTCATTTAACACCTTCTGGGCCTGCAGAAGCCCTCCAAGCGCATGCACTGTTGATTAAACGCTTTGTGGGAAAATTCATATTTAAGGCATACACCACATGAAAATTAATGATAACCAGCAAGGCAGCAGAACACAGCACACAGGAGTCTTGATGTGCAATTTATGAGAGATTCACTCCAATTTACAATTTATTCAGTAATCATCACAATGTTTCGGCCATATACAGCATAATGTAATGCACATTTGTGAGTGGGTGGGATTATAAGGAATATTGGTAGGCTACTCACAAAATGATATAAATGTCATTACAGTGCATTCAAGCAGGAAATCAAGCACAGGGAACTACAGATTAGCCGGCGGGTGGGAACGCTCCACATATGCCCATAAGAGCCTAACAGAGTCAGTGAATGAATGAATGGGTGATTGAGCAAACTCTACTTAAGTTTTTGTATGGCTCTGGATCTAGTATGAAATTTAGTTAAGAGTCTTTACTTCTTTGAACTAGGCCACAGTAAATTTCAAAGGATTCTGCAATGCTCTGCTTACTCTGAGAGCCTTGGGTGAACAGAGAGAAGCAGCACTGGTTGAAGTTAATAGTGTAAAAAAAAGATGCTGTAATTTCTATTTATTTGTCCACCCCCTGCTGTTAATGTCTGTTATGGCCTCACTGTGCTCCCCTGCTGCTCTGTATGCACTGGAAAACATCTTCCATTTCACCCGCAGCGTGCACTTGCAGGAACACTGCACATCTTGGACTCGAGTGAACATCACCGGCAGCTTGTTGATGGAAGCTATCCGTCTTGTAGAGTTCAAGGGTTATACGCTCGGTCCATGCTTCACGGTCAGGCTCCCAGATCTAACACCCTAACACCCCCCTCCCCCCCATCTGTCCTAGACCTTCGACAAGTGTCATTTTGCATCTGGCTGCTGGCTGATGGCTGTGTTTAATAAACAGCCCAACATTCTCTTCGTTCCACTTCTTACAAAAGACAATGCTGCCAAAATTGGGGATTCAATTATATTTAGTTCCACCTGTTATGTGAAAACTCATTACATCTGAAATTGTAGATTTTCAGCCAAATTGCCTGCACTGATTCAAGACTGTGAAGGATGTAGAACTCAGATTCAGAGTCCTACGCTGAATGTGGCGGCTTCAAAACTGTCCAGACAATTACTGATGGCTGCAGTGATACCACGCCCTTTCATCGATTGCATCTGAGGCAAAATTTTCATTTGCTTGCATAACATTTCACTATCATTCTCATGTTGAGGTTCACATTTGCGTTTTCTGAGTGAAATATCTCAAAAATTATTAGTCTTTGCTACCAAATGATCAGACACCCATGGGACTCTTTTTTACGTGTTATCTAGCACTAACATCGGGTCAATCATGCAAACCAATTTAGATTGTGCTGAACACCAAATGCTAAATTGCTAATATTCTGAACTATGACGATGTCAGTGGTGCACGTAATATCTGCTAAAAATCAGCATATCAGCTTTGTCACAATGTGTTAGCATGCTGACATTAGTATTTAGCTCAGAGCAGTACGACCTCACACATTTCCAGTATGTCATAAACACGTGCAATTCTTTTAAATTCAAAAACCAAGTTAAAAAAAAAGAAAAGAAAAGAAATGATATCCAGATACACAGACTGACATTTTCTGCACAGTTGGTAGTGAATTGATTTTCACAATGACATTTTTCTCTATCACATGCTTTCTTTAAAGATGGCATTGAAAGGCTGCTGCTCATTGTTTAATAAACTGTATTCACATTATATGGGTTTTTGTTCTTATCACAAAAAAGCAGCATTATAACCTTCAGCTGCAGTTTGTATCATTCACGTAGTTTTCTTGTTGACTTCATGGCGGTGACGTTAATTTTTTGAAGGCCTTCTGAGATTAACACATTTACAGAAAGAGACATATTTATCTGCTTCTGTTAAATTAAATATTCACATGCTGGTGTCTTTATAGCTCCACATTCTGTGTATGAGCTTGTAACTGAATTGCAGATGCCCCAACATTAGAGCATTTTGCTTCAGTTCCACCATGAAATTCACATCTGAATGAAAAACTAATGAATTACTCTTTGATGTTCTGAGCCTGCATACACCAGGGTATGTACAAACATATACACATGTGCTCGTGCGTATAAGTGCTTCAGTTTGCATTTTTCCAAAAATAAAAAAAGCTTTAATTTCTTTAAAACCAAACATTTATGGCTGTTGCTAGATATAGCTTGTGCTGATGATGCGTCTAAACATATTGTATTAATCTTTAATGCTTTTCATACAGAACAGGGAGTTGCCTGAGTAAAATGTCATTAAAAAGCATTTTACAAGACAGTTGATGAAGTTGCATCTTGTTTGTTGCAGTCTGTGATTTTATTAATACCACAATGTCTCTTTAAAGGGCAAATCAACAGTGAATCACTTTGGGAGGAAAACCGCTGCTGCTTTGCTCTTATCTTTGTTTACACGCACTTCAGCAAGCTGATAATTTCCAGCTTTTGGCAGTGGCTTGATTTCTTGAACGTCACAAAAACTTGAAACGTGCTCTCCTTCATCATGTTGAAGGATAAAGAGAAACTTGATCAACAGCAGCAGTTATATTTAATTGAAACTTTTAACCAGGTTCTTTTCAGTGTCACATTTTAAAAACTGGGGACCTGCAACTACTTATCTGCTGGTTATCCCATCTTGCTGACATCCCATCCAAGTCACTTTCACACTCCTCACATGACTTTCCTGCTTCCTGTTTGACACCAGTGGGCCTGACATGACAGGAATGTGTGCAAGACTCCAAAAGGGTTCTGGGAACTCGCCAGCTTTCAGTTGAGCTGATGGAGTCTTTGGTTCAGTGGAGATGAATGCGTTAAAAGCTAAAGCTGGAAATCCTCTTTCCTTCAGTTTCCTGTTTCTGGACACCACATAAAATGCACTTGAATCTTCACACAAATGTGGTGATTGGAAGCACTTCCACCAGGAAGACACAAAAAAGGGGAAGTACTTTTGTAGTAAAAGTAACATTGAGGTAATAATAGTAATAATAGTATAATCATTATTTTTGTGTGTTTCAAAAAGTCACTTGTCACGAAAATTGATCTGACTTTATTTCAGACCACTGATGTCCATTTCTGATTAAAATAAAAAAAGATGCCTTGTGTGTCATGTGTGCTTCAGTCGTCGCAATACAGAAGAAAAAGCGAGCATATGTGCACAAGGGCAGAAAATAACACGGTGGTGCAGCTCCTTCTGAATCATTCAGTGAGGTTTGTGGTGAGTTTGCAGGCCGTAGGGGCAGTCAGGTCAGCAGTAAGCTGCAAATATAACTGTAAATTTTCATTTACTGTTGAAAAAAACAAAAAAAACAAACCCCAAACAAACAGATAAATGTTCCAACTATGTAAAAACTGAGCGGATTTCTAGTTTTTGTTTACCTGCAGCTTCATATGTAAAACTAAAGGTAAAGGCAAAATAATTTTCCCTCTCTCTGAGCCGTGTCCCCTGTGATTTTCAACCACAGCTTGGAGGCTAAAGCAGTTTGTTTCTGACACATCACAGTCTGCTGTGTTTGTTAAAATAATGATGCTCTGTTCTTTAAAACATCCCACAATAACAAACGACCAGGGCATAAATATGATATTCAAGTTATTTTAGTAAAATAATAGCTAAAAGTAAAAATGTATTCATTCACTCATCTTCAACCACTTATCCATTTCTGGGTCGTGGGGGTATTGGAGCCAATCCCGGCTCACGCTGGGTGAGTGCGGGGGCACCCTGTACAAGTCCATCACAGGGCCAACACACAGAGACAGACAGAGACCAACAACCACTCACACTCAAACTCACACTCACACACTCAGACCTACAGACAATTTAGAGTCACCAGTTAACCCAAACATGATGTCTTTGAACGGTGGGAGGAAACCGGTGTAGTTGGAGGAATACAACTAAAAATAACTGTGGCAAATTAAGATTCCAGTCACGGTTTTTAAAGGATTTTTTTGGAGGTCCGGTGTGTCTAAAGGTGAAATTGTGTGTGTAATAGGACATAAGTCTTTTCATCTTTCCTGAGGTACATTTAACTATTCATCACAACGTTGATTTTACAGTAGAGGATACTAGCCAGCTTTGGCTGACCAGACAAGAGTGTAAAAAGACTGCAGCGGATTACATGATGCTATTTCTTTGCAGCGAGGGCAAAGGGTGTGTTCGGACTGAATGCAAAGCAAATTGTGGAGGTGGCATGAGTGCAGGTCGGGAGCGAATGCCAATAAACACAGGTCTGCCGGGGGGCAACGTGCACCACAAGAGGTGAAAATGTTGCACCTTGATGTTGCACCTTGATTGAAAATTTTGTGCTCATCCCAGAGGCTTTGTGGTTTTAGTTCATGAAGGTACAGAGAATAAATTAATAGCTGAACCGTGTGGAGGGAAATAACAAACAGTGGAAAGTTTTTTAAGAACATTCAGTCGGCAATCGGGTGCACTCATTGTACCTCTGCCCTATTAATGTTCATCAGTGGATTGAACTGTGTACAACATATTGCGCGCCTCTCTCGCTTTGTTGTGTGTATGTTGTGTATATGCAGAAAGACACAGGCGCAGAACTTCACTGTCAAACACAATGATTTAACTTAACTAAAGCAATTAGGAGGAGAGAAGTCACAGATCAGGCCAAAAACCATCTCACCATGGTAGTTCCAGCTACTTGGCTATTGACAATATTGACATACTCTCTGTCAGACACAACAAAGTAGCTGTTTTCAGCCGATTGTACGCGTGTTGCAGTGAGAAAGAAGTTGCTTTCTATAAATTACACTGTAATCAGCAGAGTGTTGATCAAGAGCCGTGTGTCTTCCTCTGACTGCCTCTATTTGCATCTTCTTATTCGATCCATTTTGCATGTCTCGAAGCTCGCTTTTTGAATTAACTGCAGAGTGACAGTCATGAATAGGTTTTGTGAGTGGGTTTGGCTGAGTGTGCATTCAAGGCGGTGACGGGAGGAAACAGTGAAAGAGGCTTCTGTTTAGCGGTTTGTTTTCACTAAAACATTGGGAATAACTGCATTGTGTGCACTGCTAATGCAAATGTGTTTGTGTGGTTTTCCAACAATAATACATCTGTGCTCCTTGAGCAGATGTTGCATATGCTAACGCGTTGGTTTTTGGGTTGATGTTAAGTTTTTACTGATGAGAATTGCAGGTTTGCAGGTCATAATTACAGGTATCGAGAGAGAAAATAAGCAAAACATTTGCAAAACATTCACATTGAGTAAAGAAAATGTTTCTGCGCTCAAATGACAGGAAAAAAGGTAACAAGCAAGTAAATTAACAGAAACATTTGCCAATTGACTAAACTAGCTAAAACCAACATTTTTTTTCCCCCATTTTCACGTTTTTCGGCAAGTAGATAATCTGGTATGCCAAATTAAATTCATTTGATCTTACTCAATATTTAATTGTAAATATCAATATTTTCACTATTGGAATATAGCTATTATGCTGTTCACTCAACAAACTGTGCAGACCTATTATCGACAATCCCCGTTTTGCCTGAAGCTGGGTTGACAGCTTCCAGGAGGTTTTGGGGTTTGCTGCAGGTGTCTGTTACACAGGGGGAAGTGAGAGTTTGCCGCTTCTGGTTACCATATTTCTTAATTCACACATTGAGGGTTGGGATAGGTTTAGGGAGTCTTCGGTGCTCACGGTGTCTATATGTTGTCATCGCCTCAGGCTCATTGTCGTTTCAACAGCACATCAAATTGAGTGACAAGTGCTGACTTAACTTGAGCACCTTGGGGACAAATAAAGGACTCACGCTGTTTTTTGTTGATTCCAGGTGAAAAGTTACCCACTGAAGAGTCAAGGAGTTGATTTATTTATTTATTTATTTATTTATGTTGTGTGGCAGGAGGGCAATACCCAGAGCAGTCACTGCTTTAACCATTTTAAAACAATGTGCAGCTTAACAAGAGCGAGGCAAACAAATGAGTAGCTATTATTTACAGTTAATATAAGTAGTATATAGTTTTATAGAACACTTTGATTCCAGCAGCAGTAACTGGAGTAGCTGTATGGGCAATGACCATGAGCGTACCATTTCATATCATTTGTCGCCCTTTTCTGTTGTGTATTTTCCACTATTTGTTCCACTGCAGGAGTACATAGAGTTCATTGGCAAATGTTTGTTTCCAACCAACCATAAACTTAAATTGGATTTTGTATGGTCAACAGTTGATCTGATTAGTGCTTATTTTGTACTTTTCAAAACCACTTTACGTCTCGGAAACCAAAGCCCATGATTAAAGTCCTGGCAGCTACTTTGTAAGCAACTAAAGTGCAAAACCCATTTTCTCCGGCACCGAGACATGGAGAGTGTTTCTCAGTGAGGAGATTTAGCCATCATTAAAGGAGAGTGACTCACTGGTGTTACAGTATGTATAAATTTTATTCATTAAAGCTTCTAATCACAGAAAATAATTAAACTGATAACAATGGCACTTTGTAATCTGCAGAATGAAAAATAAGGGTTTATCACTTAAGATAGGAAACATTTTAAGGAAATCACTGAAGTGGTCAGTTTTTACAAATGTGACTTTAATAACTTGATGAGCCATTTCTTAAACCGTCCCAAAGTGTTTTTCTTTTTTGGTTGCCGATCCCTGTGGCTTTACGAGTCTATTGTTAAATTTATCTCTTGTTGTCATCATTATCACAATCCCCGCATTAACCTCAGTCATTATGCTTCCGCAGCATAATGATGCTCATAAATTGGAAAGGACTTGGAGCAAAATCTTGGATTATTATATGCCATACAGTGTTATTTACAGTAACCTCTATTTCATTATATTTAGTCATTTGGAAGGCCCTTTTATCCAAAGTGACTTAGAAGTGTGTTAAATTAACATCACCCTTTGACTTTATTAAGCATATTCATCCTTTCCGAGTTAAAAAATTACTTAGATGCCTTTGCCCAAAGGAGATGAGTATGATCCATCTCCAGTAATGGAATATACAGTCACCTGCTGTAATTACAGTAGAATTTGATGAAATTTGGTCATTAACAGGCCGTTGGTATTTATTTAAGTTCGCCTGAGGCCAGGCAACCAATTCATATGGTCATATTATTATTCATTCATTCATTCATCTTCAACCACTTATCCATTTCCAGGTTGCAGGGGAGCCAATCCCAACTCACACTGGATGAGGGCGGGGTCACCCTGGACAGGTCACCAGTCCATCACAGAGACAGACAGAGACCAACAACCACTCACACTCACACTCAGACCTACAGACAGTTTAGAGTCACCAGTTAGCCCAAACATGATGTCTTTGGATGGACAAAACTTGGACAAGTTAGCTGGTATTTAAGATGTAGTAGTGAGTAGGTTGGAATCCTAAAAAATGCTAAAATGGTGATGAAGGTGTTTTTTGGCAAATAGCGGCACATGTTGTTATGAGTGGGACCTGTTTTGTTTGCTCTTTTTTGAACATCTCCAAGTGGAGATGATCTACATTCCTTCAAGTGGGTTCACACTATTCCCCTGATCGGCAGGAGGCACCAGTGTCCCAAGAAAGAAGGAGAAGGAGAAGGAGACTTTACAGCCTGAAAGCATGGATGTAAACAATGAGGATTCTGTAAATGTATGGTTCAGACTGAAGGAAGAAACACTTTCAGCACGACAAATGAATACCCTTACCATATATAAAGAAAGGAACATGAAGCATGAGATATAAAATAGCCTTAAATGTTTCCTCCAGCTTTTCTGCTGCCTAAAGTTAAGGAATACACTGAGACCTTTTTGTGCCTTTGAAGAGAAAAATTTACATGGTGAGAAAACATAAGCATCACTTCAGTGTCTGTGTCTGCTCCACACGCACAGGCCAATTTGTTCCCTTATCAATTCATTTTACCATGGTGACCGGGTCCTTCTCAGTGGTACCAAAAATGCAATTGCAATAAAAGGGCAAAAAGAAACATTTGGACAGATTCTCCCACTTAAGCCTTGAAAGGTTCCTCTAATTAAAACTCTTTTCTTGAGCAAAGTGAAACCGGATGGAGTTTCACTAAGTTTAGCCTGGCTAACAGCACGCGAATCCCTGTGGCTCCGTCGCATGGAATCAACCTGAATGACACACTTAGGGTTTGTTTTTCTATTTCGTTCGAGCAAAGAGCGTGATACAATGGGAGATAAGTAAGAAATGAATACACACAGACACACTGTCTAACATACCATACACATACACAGAATGTTTGGGCATCCATTTATGCTAACAACACGTATTAATCACTGCTGTTCCAATACATAGATAAACGGTTCAAATTAACACTGTTGCAAAATATCAACCGTGAATACTGAAGCTTCCTATCTACCATTAGTCATGCACAATTGCTGCCTGCATCAAATTAGAGGGGAAGCAAATGCGTATGCCGTGCCAAGAAAGTCTCAAATTTAGATCCGTTTTTTGCTTATTTATCTTTACAGGAAAGAACACTGTCGGCAAAGAATGGTGCACTTTATTGAGTCATGACAACAGGAAGCTCCGTTCAGTTTCACTGCTTTCTTAAGATGTGTCTCTGGTGTGAAAAAAATAATCCCCTAGAACTATTTAATTAAAAATTGATCGTTAACTGTATGTAGACAAAAATCCTCCTGTTTGTTTTTGGGCTAAATGGAATGAATGCTGCGGTATGACAGCTCTGTGCTCAAATCATATTTACCCTCTAACAGACCAGTCAAAAGTGTGTCCAAACTTTCGTAGACCCTGACAGACCCCGTTCCACCACACTGCCGCCACCCCATTCCCACAATGGTGGGAATGGTGATCTGAGTGTCCGTCACTCCGCCCAGAGTCAAGGATCCCCTGGCAAATCTACTCACCTCAGGGAAAGTTGCCTTGGGGAAAATTGCTTCGGGGACGGAGGAACACACCGTTGGTGTTCCTGTCTGTCTCCATTACGGGAGAGTTAAAGTTTCTGATGATAGGAAAACACACCTCCAGCACACACACCCTCAACACTGGTGCCCCCCAAGGCTGCGTCCCCTGCTCTGCTCCCTCTACACCCATGACTGCAAGGCAAATCACCCCTCTAACATCATCATCAAGTCCACGGACGATACGGTGGCGGTAGGCCTGATCTCCAACAGTAGAGAGGAGGAGGTGGATGCACTGTCATCATGGTGCCAGAAGAACAACCTGGTCTCCAAAACCAAGGAGATGATTGTGGACTTCAGGAGGGAGAAGCAAGGGAACCATCAGACCCTTCTCAGGATCTATGGGACCCCCGGTGGAGAGAGTGCAAACCTACAAATACATGGACCACATGGACCACCCACATCTCCACCCTGATGAAGGCGGCGAGGCAGCCCCTGTACCACTTCAGACGGCTGCGGAAATCTCCACAGCGCTGCAGCAGTCGAGTCTGTGCTCACCTGGTACAGCAGCTGTACAGCCACGGACAGGAAAGCTCTGCACAGAGTGATCCACTGTGCTGAACGCACTAGCAGGACAGCACTGCCCACCCTGCAAGAGATCTACACCACACGCTGCACCACCAGAGCCTGGAAGATCCTGGACGACCCTCACCACCCCGACCACAAACTCTTTCAATGGCTGCCATCTGGCAAAAGACTCCACTCCTGCATGGCCAAAACAGAGAGGCTGAGGAAGAGCTTCTTCCCCTAGGCCATCAGGACACTGAACTTACAGCCCCCCACATAACCACTCAACCCCCCCCCCCCCCCCCCCCGCTCCCCCGTCCCTCCAAACACACACCATTCTCACTCCTCCCTTATGTAAATTGTACATTTTATATTTTGTATTTCATATTCTATATTAATACTTAATATTCATATTGTCTTTCTTATGTACACTTTATTATTTTTATTTTATCTATCCCATTCTTCTCTTACATGCACAGTTTGCACAGGGTTGCTGCACTTATTTACATTTCACTGTGGGTGCACCACATGTGACAAATAAAGATCTTGAATCTTGTTTACAGCTCCGTCCAGAGTACAGCTGCTACGCTGATTCACCTCAGAAAATATTTGAGACAGGGATCCAAGCAGTGTTTGTGTTAATCAAAACCGGCAATGCGCTGTGGTGATGTTTGAGAGTGTTTGAGTAACCAGACATCAACACGGGCTGTTTGCAGTGAAATGAGCTGTTTGCTTTTAAGCAATTTGGTGTCAATAGTTTGTTCTTTTCGATCCTGAAGGAGCGTTGAACCGATCCACAGTTGAAGATGAATTGTCGCAGAGCAGCTGGAGTGATAGTTTGCATACCATTTGATACACAGGTCAGACAGACCGTCCCAGGCAGGCAGTCTTGACATTTCCTTACTGATATATAGGAGAATCAACCTGGATATTATCCTAATCTCTATTATCTATTCATAGAGTAAGCACACTTGTTTGTAGCTGGATGAAAGAAGCAGGATTGTCAGCTGCACGAGGGTGTGTGTTTCCTCTGGACGCAGTACTCACATGCCTCTGCCAGTGTGCCTCGCTCACATATTGTCTTGGCTTTGAAGGCAAACTGTCATGCATGTTTGATCACAGGCATGAGCAGACATTCAGAAGTCCCACAATCTTGGCAGAGGAGATCCACGCATTTTCTGGAGCACTGGATCACATTCCTGCCTCACGAAAATCTTGACTTCTATGCGATTTCTTCACATGCATGGAATTTTTGCTAATGACCAAACACACCTCCAGAAACTGGCTGAAAGTACATCTGCTCCCTGTGTCTCTCAGAATGACTAGATCTCATCCTCTTTTCTCCGTGTCCTCCCTTTTTTTTACTTAAAGGCTACACCGAAGGAGCGCGTTGTCCTGGTAACAAATGTGAAGAAATTCAGAAATGACACACGCAAACACTTTGGTACCATCTACACCTGAACCAACCAACGGATGGCACATTTATATTGGATCTGCCCAGAAGCCGATCATCTGGAAGCCAGTCGTTAAGTCTGCTCCTGAACAGAACTCTATTAGTGGGCTGCAAATCAAAGAAGCATAGCTGCTGTAAACAGGAGACAACAGGTTTGGTAGCTTCTTGTTATATAAATATAGCTCTCTGCAGGTCTACACGCATGTCTTAGAGCTTCCCACAAGAACATGAAGGCATCACATCAGCAAACTTTTCAAACAAAACATAAATGGGTACAGCACAAATAAACACAGCAGTGCACGCTCTCCCCGTCAAGCATTTGGATTAACCAGAAAAAAACGCCACATTGGCTGTCATCATAAAATGTTACCCGTTTCAATAACATGATAATAATGACATAAATCAGGAGAAATTTATTTTGGCAGAGACCATGAAACATGAGCATCTGTCTAATTGTGTAATAATTAATTCAATTTCTAGTTTACCTTTGGGTCTGCCAAACACTAGCAACCAGAATTAACACAGAAAAATAACCTAAAAAGCCGACTAACAAGGAGGCTACAAACAACCGCTCACATAACGCAGTACGCTGTACTACAGGAGCTTTGAGGAGCATGCAGGTTCCATTCCAATATAATTCAACAATATAATTTTGAAAAACATATTTAATCATAAAATCAGGTTATTCCAGTAATCATATAGCATAATAATAAAACAGTAATAGAATGAAATTCAATAAAGCACAATAATAATTGAATATCGGAACCTACATAGTCAAGACAAGTGTTCAGAACATGTTCAAGAAATCAAAGATAAACCTTTTCTTAATGTTTGATATGAAGATGAATCTAAACTCTGATGTTATTTTCACGGCTGTCTGTCTCAGAATGTGATCTTTTGTATGATTTTTACAAAATCAGAAATGCTCTTTGTCATTTTATTAGAGTTGGCTTCATTTGACATAATCAAATGAACAGATGTAGCAGAGCAAGATGATGATTCAACAAACAGAGATACATATGTTTGTAGCAAACACAGCATATGGTCGCCACTGGAAAGATGGATAGCACTGAGAAAGTGATGAGACATGTCTACAAACAGTTTCATTCTGTATTTTCAATGTGACCTTTGGATTCCGACTGTCATGAGTCACAGCTGCCATACTTCATAATAGCATAAACTGTCCAGAGCTAAAAAGTAAAGAAAATCTTTAGTACTCAAAAGTTTTTCTTTATGTGCAGCAGAACCTGAGTAACACCTTGTCTTTGTGTACTGCAGCACAGACGCCTTGCTTCACTTGAGCCAGGTAGTAACATGCGGTTGCTGAACCATTCAGACATGTAAATAGTTCAGCTGTTCCAGACAGGGAAGGTGTGGATAATTTGCTCGACTGTAATTCTAGGCAGCATTGTTCTAAATTTAGTGACATTTCTCGGTCACAGAAACAGTAGAGTTGCACAAGGCGTTTTATGTGCTGATTGATATTCTTGTATGGATCAAGAACGACTTCCAGATTTATGACTAAAGAATTTACATTTGCTGTCAAAAGCCCAGGACAGAAGTTTACACATGCCAATTACTCTGGACTCAAAGAATTCAAACAAGAAGCTATTCTGCTGCGTGGAAAACGGAAAACAGCGTATATACTGCCAGACTCAGAAAGCTATTACTCCTTACTATGCAATCAGGCACATACTTGACAGAAAGAGAAATGCTCGAACCAGCGATATATATCAAGAGACCTTTCAGCAGAACTGAGGACAGGAGACAAAGCTGGAGAGACTGAAAAAATCTCTTCAGGAACTGCAATGTCACTTGATGTTTTGCATGTGTTATACTAGATTTAATGGCATATTTCCTCTGGTGGTGCATTGCTGCTCAGGAAACAGAGATGAACAGTGGAGTGCAATGTAATGTTGCCTGACGGACAGCAGTAATGGATAATAAATCCCGGGTTCAGGTGCTGTTTGACCATAAATCATCCCCCGACTGTTGGCCAAAGTCAAATCTATCAGGCTGCAATGCAACAGGGAGCACTAAACTCTGATATTGGTGAATGGTTTGTCTGCTAAACTGTCTCAGTACACAACTGAATGAACAAACATAACTTCCACTGATGCTTTATCTTTATTAGGAAAAGCATCATTAGTTCATAGCAGGTAAAAACAAAAAGAAGACTCAGTGAATATGTGCTGTATATCGCATACTTTGAGAGGAAAACTTTGACTACATGAAAACATGCTCGTCTGCTATCATTTCAATCTTTCAGATTTTTTTTTCTTTCCCTGTGTGGATTCATGAGCCAGAGGGTCCAGTGAATCAGAATGTATCATCTGCTCCGTGGCAGAAACCCAAGTAGTGGGAAGCAGTTGAAAGGTTCACTAATATGATGTTTTGCTGCTTGTTTCTTTTACTGCAAGGTCATCATAAAGATAAAAATAATCCCCTGTGACAAATTTGTTTTCAAAAGGTTTCACTCTCCTTCTCTATCATCTCTGAGAAATACTGCCCGATAGTGCTGACTCCAATAGAATGCTTTGATCGGGCCCTGATGTATTACCCTGTCTTTCCTGTAATTCAAAGGCCTCTACCACTTGTTTTGGGGAAGAACATGGGAGTGCGAGAGGCCCATTGAGAATCTGACCGAAGGGCGCGTTTATTCCCAGACACATGTTGAGGCATGTCAAATTTCAAAAGTGATGAAAACCTGCGTGCACACATTTGTCAATGAGGGGTAATTGTGCATATGCAAATATGCAGCCCACTGGTAGGAGTGATCATTAATCAATGCGGCTTGATATTACAGGCAGCAATTTACTTGTCCTGGCCAGAGTTCAAAATAAGATGTGAATCGCAGTCAGTCGATGCTTCAAGCATTTTTGGTACCTTTCTCCAGAATGAGATTGCAGTCAACATGTAAGATATAAGACAGCAGAAACGATCCTCTCATGTGGATGCAATGACGTAATGGAGCTTCTGAACAATGTTAACCCTTACATCTTTAGTTTCGTCTCCCATTCTCCATAAATTTGAGCGGGGCGCACTACAGTGTGTAAAATAAACCCCTAAAATTGGTCATCATTAATAATAGGGGCCTTGTTCCCTGGCAATTTGCTACAAATAGACGCTTGCTGATTTATACAAGAACCAGTTAGAGAACAGCCAATTATGCAGCATGTCCATAAGAAACACGGCCATATGTAATGAGAACCGGTTCAGATAGTAGGCCAAACCTGATTTATATGTTATGTGAGCGCTAACAAGCTGTCAGCATACCTAACATTCAGGATCTAGCTGAAAGATATTTCTCTCTGGATGCTATATATTTGCAGTTGTTCATTTGCTTTGATTACTTTTAATGTTATTTGTGCAGATGTATATGACAGAAGATTTTATTTTGCTGAGAAATAATCAGAACTGGGGCAGCACAGCGCCACGTGTTTAGCGCTGTTTCTCCACAATCCATCACAGGTTTGATGTGCTCTTAACGGCTGCACAATCTTGACAATTTCATGTGGAGGTTCTCCCAAATAAATTAGGTTCCTTTGTGTGTGTGTGTGTGTGTGTTTAAGAAAAAGGGGATGGACATTTAAGGTGCTTTGAAGACGAAGGACAAAAGCTTTTTTTCCTTTTTGTTGATCAATACAATTTTAAAGCCCGGCTGACCATGATCAAAAAAAAAAAAAGAAAAAAGAAAGCTTTATCATCTGTTGTGAAGCTAAACTGACAAAACTATGTCTTAGAGAAGCACTTTGTTCAATGTTCCTTCATTTTAACCTTCATTTTTCCCCCTTTCAGATTCATTGCTACATCCATTTGGATTTTGTTTTTCTGACCAACCAAATTCTGTTTGTTGCCTACTTAGCTTTTTCTTTTTTAAGGGAACAGGCCATAGCAGAAGTATTTTTAGGAGTTAAATCACTTGAATGCTTAGCAGAGGTACCACTCCACCTCCCGTGTCAAAAACATGACCTAACTAGCCGTCACAAAAGGATAATGTTCAAAGTCCAGGTCACTAGACTGATCTCACCACGACAGACAGTCTAATGAGCTTCGGTTTGATGTATATTCTTTGGGGTTTATATTACTGTGCACTGTTGGGTATCGTTATCTGCTTTCTATTATCTTTTTCTTTTTGCCTTTTGAGTCACATACTTCTGCTTTCGTTTTTAGTAAAAATTCTTACAAATTTCATGAGCACAGATATAACAGGGGGAGAAGACTGGTGACGCAATATTCAGCACAACGTTCTCTTTTCATCCCTCTTCATTTCTGTGCCATCAAAGAAAAAGCAGCAGATGTGAGCTAATGTGCAAGATTAATATTTGTTTTCCAAGGACAGTGTTGTCATCCAGGCTTATTACCACGTTTCCAATAACATCAGCAAAAATAGCACCTGCACTGTTACAGTGCAGTTGAATAGCACAATGTGGAAGCACACTTGTAATGTACATGTGTCATGCACACCTCAGCCTAGCAGAGCTTAACCCATAATCTATACTGAGTTTTGCTTAGGTAAGCTTGGCTCCACTTTAGAAAACAAACAACCAGAAACAAGAAAGCTACACTTGTATGGCAGGGAAACATTGATGTCTCGTGGAGCGATGGCAGCTTTGCCATGTAGACATATTGCAACAGCAAGCTTTTTGAGCAGACCATTGCATGGAAGTAAATGGTTTTCAATCTTTCCTGACTCTAGACAAAACGGCTCTTTGAAATATGCCACTCTGTGAGAAATGAAAGATTCTACTTACATCTTAGGCTGTTGGTGAAAACATTTACCTTGAAATAATTTCAGCTGTGCTGTATTTTTCAGACGATGAGTGCACGTTCATGGCTTGTTCCCCTGCAGATGTGGGTCCATATCAGTCATATTAAGGACACAGACATAGGAAAAACAAGGTCACAGCCAAGTCTAAGGAAAGAAAATGATTGTGAAACCGCCAGAAGTAGCTGCTGTGCTTCTCTCACACGAGTAACTTTTTCTGATGAATGATTATGGGAAAAAGCCTTGCATACAAATCCATAATCTATTTAATTAACAAACACCATATGTATTATTTACATTTTTGGCTGCAGGCACTGTTATATAGGGCGTCTAATGCTGACTGAGCAAGTGTGCATTAAGGCATCCCCAACACACAGTCACAGCACACATGCCTACTGATGGATGCATAATGGCTGACTATATGACCTTTCAGGTACAAGACCATTTCTCTATCCACACGGACTCTTCACTACCACGGCATCGATTCACCATGGTCGTAGTACTTCTTGCTCAATAAACAAACAACCAAAAGTGTGCTGTATCGAAAAGGTTAGCCAGGTAGCAGCAATGCTAGACCTCCCCCAAACTGCAGCGGCGTTGACAGTGATGTGTTTCAGTCGACCTGACAACATACGAGATACTTATCTCTGAGAACACCACAACAAGAGCAGATAAGAAGCTAAAATTCTGTCCTAATTTTCCAGTTGGTTTTTCAGCCTCACACTTGGCCAACCCTCTATGCCTTCCTCACACTCCCTTTCACCAATGCTTTTTGGTGGCTTCTTAAATTTCCCCTCCCCTGGCTATCATACTCTATGAGTTGGCAGAATCTTTCACACAGCTTTTGGCCCGAGATTAGTGAAACACCTTAGGCACAGAACAAAATATAGAACCAGGACGTGGAGACAGACACAACCTCCTGCAGCAATCTCCTCCCAAGCAATTTTGATAGCGGGGGTGGCAGTGTGGGTTATTCCCTCTGTAATACACTATGAGGCCCGAAGCTTGTTCCCTGCACAGCAGCGAGCACTCTATTCCCTCTGCATGACTCTCTCTTGACAGTGAGACAAACAGACATCCAATCTCTGGTTTGGATGATTGCGCTGCTATTGACCAGGACCTTATCATTCATTTGTAATTTCTGTGTGAGAATTCACACAGCATTTTATGGCTGCAAGTCAGGCTCAGCTTCCTTTATTGTGTCTTAGGATGCGACACAACGTTTTCATGGGTGGTGGTGAACATTTTGCTTTATGGTGACTTGGACCAGAAACTATTTGATGTATATATATATAAAAAGTGGGGCTCTTGGAAATGTCCCAAACTTTAGGCTTACTGAGGTGTCTAGATTACTTTGCTTCAGTTAAAACCTGAACCCCCATCATGTCAGAGATATGGTCTGAAGTTATTAAAGAGAGCTCCAAAGCATACTTTTTAAACCAGATCAGGCCTCTGGGTGGACATTAGGCTTAACATTTGAGCTTGTTTTTGTTTTCTTTTATGCTCCATGAGTTATTCCATTGATCAGGCAACTGTGGCAGCCTTTTAGTGAAATATGAACTGCCACTGAGAGCAGCTTAGCTTTCGCATTATTAAAAACCTTCAACATCCATCTACACCACTTTTGATCCGTGTGGTAAGGGCTTGTATTGACAGTTTATGTGCTGGAATCATGTTTATGTAAAACAGACACACCTACTTGATGTATTTTTCAAGCTCCATTATCAGTTGTCCTAAAGTCTTCACAACTAGCAAAATCCATTCTGCCATTTATTGTTGATAAAAGAGGAAATCCATATCACACTGGTTATAATTTACATTAGCACAGCTTCCACTGCCAACTAATGCAATTACCACTAACCTGTGATAGTTTGACAAAAAAAATAAAAATAAAAATAATACTGTTCCTCTGTGGCTGGCTCAGGCTCTAAGAGGGAATGAGTTTCACAGAGGGATGTTATTGTTCCAAAAAAGGATTTAAATTTGTGCCACTAAATGCAAATGAAAGCCTTTGAAGTTCAGAGATCTTAGAAAATGAAAGATATATATATTTTTGCTTTTTGGCTTTTTTCTTTTGGCACGAGTAAAACAGATAGAGGATGGCGAAAGGAGACCCTGTATGAAAAAAGGAGGATGCTTTGTAAATGGTCAAAAACAAAGGCAACACCCATCTCATCTTGTGACCTTCTTAGACAAAGCTGAACAGGAAGAGTTGGTAAGTAGTGTCAGTCTTTTTTGCATTAAAGAGCATATTTTTGTTATTGAAGAGGAACCTCTATCAGGGATGTGCAGGCAATTACACCAAATGCTCCCATGCATGAAATCCCAGCTGGTTGTTATTGATAAATTTCCAAACACCTCCAAAGACTTTTCAAATTACCTCTCGCCCTTATTAAAACTTTACTCATGCATTCCATCAACCCCCCCATCCTTCTTTTTTTTTCCCAAGGGTTTGTGCGTGCAGCAAAATATGCTTGAGGGAGAGTGAGAGAGACAGAGAGAGGAGAGATAAAGAAAGAGAGGGGAAAATGAGAAAGAGAAGAAAAGAGAGAGAGAGCGAGAGAGACCGCATGTAGGATTGGAGTGGTGGACCTACGAACAGACAGCATCCATTTATCTCCCCCTGGAGTACCAATGGGCAGGGCTTCATTATTAGTAGGGATGCCATAAGCCGAACATATTTGGAGTCTCGTCTGTATTCAAGCAGCATACCTCTGCATTAACACAAGCCATTTCTCTTTACATGGCTGAATGAGATTCCCTTTAAAACCATTTGAAGGTCAAATGAATTGCTATACTCCAAGGGTAGAAGAAACCTCAAGTTCGCCTTCCTAAATATTCCCTTGCTGTGGCGTCGTCTCTCAAGGATAGATCTGCTTATTTGAATTGACATCTTAATTGTGCTGCGTGGCGATGAATGGATTGCGTAAATGCAAATGAATAAGTAAGAACAGTAGTTGAGTAATTTATTTCCTCTGGAGCAAAACATCTTTCAGTATGTAAGGTGTGTTTCAAACCTTTCAAAACAACAATGGCGTTTAGTGAGGCTCGTCTTTGTGTTTCAAAACATATAAAAAGCACTATTCAATTAGCAAACAATTGCAAACGCCCCCCCCTCCCCCCCCATTTACTATAAAAGTGGTGACTAACTAGATGTTTTTGCTGGCCCTTTCATCTTTTATTTCAATAAACCCTTTATCTACATTGCCAAGGGACAAATTTATCTGTCCTCTCACCAAACATTGAAAACCTCTGATTGAGTGAGATTTGTGAGTGCAGTCTGTAAACAGCTGCCCGTTCATGCGGGATTCCTGTTTTGGTTTTGCAACGTCTACAAACTGCTCACACAACCCAGCGCCTTTGTTTGAACCTACCTAAGGACAACAGATAAGAACTTCATGTCCATGAACACATTTTAATGTAAATGTAACTCCATGTGGCGATCTTCATGAATAAAGACGCAGTTCTAACTGTGTCAAGCCTTCATTACAGTGTAATTAATCATCTCATTGGGCTGGAGATTAATAGCGAGGCAAAATGAAATGCATTTTTGCACTCTTTGAAGAGATTGATTTTGTGAGCCTCAGAAAAATAATGAAAGGTGGAATATGATTAAAATAAATGGCACTGCATGTTATTTGGCTCTCAAATATTTACAGGGCGTAAATATTTACCAGCAAAGTGTTAAGAGACACAGAATACAAGCCATCAGGGTGACTAGAGAAAAGTACATTTCATCCTGATGGATGTGAACCTTTTTTTGTCCTTCTAAAAGCATAATAATGACACATGCTTTGATGTCACAGCTCTCCATAGATGCCTGGAAATGCTACATAAAACAGCAGCCCCTTTTTAACACTTCCCATATGTGTCACAAAGATGTACTCACAAGGCTCTGCTGGTAATGAATTACGTATTCATCTCTTGCGCCCTCCATCCAGTCCTTTGAGACACAGACATAAACCCCAGCTATAAAGTAAATGCACAGGCGGACCTCTCACCCTTATAGCATACAAGCCACTGAAGGCCATGGCAGCTCAGACAGCAGATGTAAGTGTTACTGGTGCCATGCAGCGACGCAAGGAGGCAGGCTGCCACTTCTGACTGGTCTGCGGGTCTGCAGGCATGGATGTAAGGCCTGATTAGTATGCATTGGCAGTCTGAAGTCACGGTGGGGCATGCTGTCTATCCTAACAATGCACAGGTGGACAGAGTGAGAGTGCTAACAAAAGGAAGGTTTTCTTTGAGGGTATAACACTACGGCTGTCATCTAAACAACGTCAATTGCGCCTTCTTTTTTTTTCTTTTTTCTTCCTGTTCTTGCTGGGGAGGGTGGCAGAACGAAGAGGTGATGCTGAGTGAGATGTTAAAGGGAGCATATACATGCATTGTATTTAACAACTAGCTCTAACAAAAAGAACATGATGGATAGTTTTTTTGTAATCCTTAATTTACTGGCTGAGCTCACTAAGAACATATTCTTATTCATAGTGACAACGCAGAGGATCAGTAGCAGAGAGAACAGGAGTAGTACACAGCAGCATAGCTGGAAGCAATAATGGATTTTTCTAAGCACAAGCTAAACACCTGTGGCTCTAATCACAGAACTGGATTTCTCACTTTGGATGCTGATGACAAGGACAATGTTTCATATTGTTACTGTTTCTCTGCAAACACTATTGCAGTTGCAACCAGTCAGTAGCTACACTGCCAATCCTGCCCTTGGCGTTTGCCCATATCTTCAACTGCCTCTTCTGCTGGCTGTTTTGGGGCCATATTTTTATATTCGAGAACGGCTCTGATTCATGTTTGACCTCTCTGCCACACCAGCCCCTTTCCAAAACAATACAAGGTCTTGTTGGTATAAAAATGGAAGAATTTCATGACTGTGAGAATCAGCAAGTACATTCATAAAAAAAGGTTCACAGAGATGTGATGCAAAACGCATGAAGACAGGCTATCACTGCATTGACGGTTAATGCTGCCACATCAGCTGAGGTGAAAGAGAAGCTTGACGACTGAATTTCCTTTTTCCTGTGAACACTTTGCCTGATTTGCATGGCTCACAGCCTTTGAATCCTATTTTTATACTTGATGGTGTGTGTGCCTGTGTCAAAGAATACTTCCAGCTTCAGTAATTCACTGAAGAGACTAGATCAGGTGTAAATCTATCAGTGTAAATGGGATTAAATATTTGACATAATTTTTTTTTTCTCTTCTTGAAGGTCATGCTGACATTTGCTAGTCCACAACATGATGTCATCGAATAATGACAAGAGCAATATGTTTCACCTTGCCTCCATCATTCCCAAAATGTATGCAATGTATAAAATCTGTATTAAATGCCATGACTCATAAGCTACTGCATGCCTCTAACAAAAACAGACACCAGATTGCATGTCTCATCATTGGTGCACTCCATTTAACATGAGCTGACAGACAGATTGCAATTTGTTTTACACACACCCTTTATGACAGCGTCCTTTACCATCCAGCAGACATAATATCAAGTAGGTACTTAGTGCAGAGTTTTTGCTGAATACATTTCCCTCTTGACCTTGAGACAAGGTATCGTATATTATGTTGTTACCCTCACAAAAATTAAATCCCTGTGTGTGTCCTTGTATCAATGATTAAAGTTACAGCTGTTGACGTTGTGTTGTGTTTAATTTGCTTGGTTGAAAATAATCACACGTCAGCTCTTCCCATCAACTGTTATATCCAAAGGACACAAGTGAAAGCAATGAGTGGTGTAATGTAAGTTGTCCTGCATTTTGTGATACATGATTGCTCCACTAGTTGTTTTCATGGTAAGGTCTCTGCATCCCACTGGTGCCAACCGCCCCGCAATCCCTCAAGGCTGTGTGCCTGCTGGATGCTGCTCCTGGGATCCAATAGTTTCCCTTTTATATATATATATACAATCCTAAGTTGTCAAGTTCCATAAAGCTGCATGACTTCAGACCCATACGCCTGCTGTGCATGTGCTCTGGTGTACAACTTATCCTTAACCCATTGCAAAAGTACTGTGTTGCGTTGTCAGATCACATTACTGCAGACATATGCACTCATATATTAGTTACAAAGGGGGTCTGCAATGCATTTGATTCATGCAGCAGCTCTCAGTCCCCTTTTGCTCTATAAGTAAGTGTGACCAGCCATCAGTAAATATCAAGGGCAGTCGTAGTGACATGTGAACTGGTTACAATGTTTTTCATTCTCTCTACCCCCAATATCTCTTCGTCACATCAATGATGAATAAATCAATACAGTACATCTTGCTGCTTCAGAGTGTAGCTAATCACAGGCTGTCTGTCTCCACACTAATCCAGATATAGGGACGCAGTTATATTTCGCAAATCTTAACGCTGAACTGTTGAATATATTTGCATTAACAATGCAGCAAAACTGACTCCATGCAGTCTGACAGGTAGTGCTCAACATGACGAGCAGAGAAAACAAACAGGTATATTTTTGAGTCGTGAAATTTGTTTTGGTTTTTTGGTCCACAGCCTTACTGTTTCAGCTTACTCCCTCGTCTCATCAGCGTCTTTTCCATCATCAACAAAAGCTAAGCACAAGCCAAAAGTGGAATATTTCCTCAGGGGTTACAGAGGGCCAAAAATAGTGCAGGAAAAACAATGATATTGAACAGTCACCAGGTGGCCAGAGCAGGGCTCCAGAAAAATGCTAATGTTTCATTGTGTGCGCTTTGTCTTGTGTAAATATTAATGTGTCATAAGAATGTTAAAGGTTGTCTTTATCCTGAGTATACCTAGTGCTAAACAGTGCCGACTATTAGTTGTCATTAGTTTTCAATTAATTCATGAATCCTAACTTCTCATATTTGTAGCAAAGAAAAAAAAAATCTGAACAAACATATTTTGTTCAGGTATAGAATATAAATGTTTGCATCAGTGTAAAAATAAAACGGCAGTTACCACTCTATGCCTCCATCACTCAGACTAGTCTCAGGTGATATTTTTGTTTAACCAGATTAATGTAAAGTATTGAATTGTTACTGTTCATAATAACTCGCTGCACCAAATCAGAATAATGCAAAAGACGACTCTGCAGGAATCAATGCAAATTGTTTAATCACAGTTTAGCTACAGACCAACCAACCAGAGAAAATCTACAAATTCAACAATTATACTATAATAAAGCATCAACCTGTCAGACTGCAGCTACAAATTGACCAATAGGAGCACAGCTATGCCCTTGCCAAACAGAAGGGTTAGGGTTAGGGAAATGTTACAAATCAGCCACAAAGGATCGCTAACAGTTGACATTTTTCCTCAGTTGCCACATGTCTCTTAGGCCACAGTTTAGGTCAGTGAACTCTGAGCAGCTCGCTCAGGGCCGGACTCCTCAGCC
This sequence comes from Echeneis naucrates, assembly GCF_900963305.1. Lineage (NCBI taxonomy): Eukaryota > Metazoa > Chordata > Actinopteri > Carangiformes > Echeneidae > Echeneis > Echeneis naucrates. Next base: position 16,486,411 of record NC_042520.1, on the reverse strand, counting down.
GTGGCCTGTAGCTACTCAGACAGTCTTAAGAGACATCTAGAGACGTGATCTTTCAAGAGATCAGATACTGATATGTGGTGCAATGGGTTTGAAAAAGTAAAAAATTTAATATATTAAATAACTCATGAATTAATTTTAAATATTGATTTGATTTCTCTTCCATTCATTCGCTCATCTTTTTTTTAATTGCTAAATACATACTATTAACATTTCTCTTTTTCAAAGCATTCTTACCTGATAGCGTTTTTCTTTTTTTTTTTACGAAAACATTTGCATTTTCCTGTATTTATGCATCGTATAATTTACATAATTACACATATACATATACATAGACACATATCTAAAGCACTATGTGCATGTATAGCCTATATAAAACTATACTATATATATGTAGTAAAGGTGACATTGTTTCACTAACTACTAACTAAAGACAGGAGAGATAATTAGGTAGCTGGTGTAAAAAATGTGCTGTGAAATGGTTTCCTGTAAATATTTTGACTCACCAGCCACCACTGATCAGTTAAACCCAGTTCAATACACACTTCTCTCGAACCGAGAAAAGCAAAAGAGAAATGTTGCACCAAAAATCAATCATGACAATAAAATTCGACAAGATACCTCAAAGATAACTTTGAAGGTAGGGGTTAGATGCTCCACGACTGTAAATGGAAGATGCTTCACTTTTGAACTTTGATATTAAGCTACAGAGACACCTACAAATACCTTGTTCTGCAGATTGTAGATTCAGTGATGCCCTGGGGATACTGGCCTCCTCTGAATCTGCTTCCTTCTGAGTAGTCCCACGGGAAACCTTATGCGATGATAAAAGAAAAGCTGCCCTAAGGTAGACAGATGTCCCAATCACCTTCAGCTCTGGGAGTAGTTAGATAACGCCTCTCTGCCTTAAAGAACATATACATGGATCAAAGTTGCCTTGATGGCAGGTTAGTAAGCGTGTGGCGGAGTGAAACTTTAACCACCATTTATCTTGCGCTCATGTCCTTCCATGCAGGAAAAATAGCCAATTTTTCAATCTTTACTTCAAAATGTGTGATTTGTAAAAAACTTACGCTCCAATGTGCCAAACAGAAAAGTAAGCAGCGCATGTTTCTGACTCGGTGAGTCTTAAATGGCTTATGAAATCCATTGGAATCAGATCTGGATGTAAATCTTAAAAGAATCTTTAATATCATGGCCAAATGTCAGATCTCAAACTGTTGAATCGAATAAGTAGTGCACTCTCACTTTCTGAGAAATGCTAAATCTCATCTTTTACCTTTAGCGAGGCTGTGACTGTCGGCAGATGGAAATGCTTCGCTTTTTCTTCTCTGTTCTGGCCTTCTTGAGATAAAGACTCCAAAGTCAATTTGCCTACCACTGATCACTGACTCTAAGCCACTTTTATTCTCAGTCATGTCACTAGGAATCTAAACCAGAAGTCCATTCACCCATCCTTGCAAAAGGGAGACTGTGCACCACAAAGCTAAAAGCTTAACCTCTAACTTAATTTGTACCTTTGAGTTTAACTCTGAAAAGCTGACATGTTCACATTGAGAACAGATTTGAAGCACAAAGCACAACTCTTGCTGTACGGTATATTTATGTTGTGCAGAGTCTTTGTCTTCATTTGGCCATGCGTTTACTTGGCTGTTTGTAACAGAGTGTCTCAGAACAAAGTGGCTTGGCAAGAAATGTACTGTGCACATTCATGTTCCCAGCAGCTAGAGACCTATTGATTTTTGTTAGCCACCTTTCCTTAAAGGCCACCTTGGGTCAGGCTTTCCCTGCTCTGGTGGCACAGTGCCTGGGTGGTTAGCACTGCGACTCAAAGCGAAATGCCCTTTGAACTCCTCTAAAGGCTCCTTTACAGTCCCTTCATATATTGAAAGAGACATGGCCATTTCAAACGATGTAACCTTCGCTGCCAACATACAGCCATGTGCGGCATGAGAACCATGACCAGGAAGTGTATGTTAAGGGGTTTTGATCCGATAGCCACAATAGCCCACCGACGCCACCATGGGAATTTTGCTTAAGGAAATAATTAACTATAACTTGTGATAAGGCAGTCAGGCCTGTTATTCTCATGAGGCATGAGGCGCGGTTTTGGATTTAAAACAAGCCTTATCCTTTATTACCAAGTTCTTGAAAAGATCATTCCCACAGGCAATTAACAAAGAAAAAAAGGTGGGCCTAACCGCATTCTGAGGCTTACTGGCAGTGAGGGGGGTCGAAGAATGGCAAATTCCAACAAAAGAAAAACAAATATAATCCCAGCAGTCACTTGTAACAGCCACACATATGCTCAGGTGAAGGTTTTACTGTAAGACCAGGAGATACACCTCACGCGTACAAAAGGGAACACCGCCACCACCTTCAGCGCTTAGCAATTAAAAGGTGCAAAAAAAAAAAAAGAAACCAGATTAATGGGACGACACTAAACAATCAACACATATACAAAAAAAAACAAAAAAAAACAAAGAAAGGTCCTCAGTGCCAGAAACAAATTTACAGATCAGCCAAAAAATTGCTAACAGCCAAAAGGGAAGACAAAAGAAACAAAAAGCCAAAATCACAAAAAAAAAAAAAAATTCTTCAGCTGAATTAATGTAACAAACCAAATGAATGACCCTGGAGACGAGATCAACAAAATTCAAAGGGATCACAAATTAGGGAAAGTTCATTTGTATTTCATTCACTCATACATACACATACATGAGAAACTGGCTAATTTAAACAATTAACATTCAGTTCTGGAGTCCGTTCACAGCCAGCAGCAAGGCAGGAGTTTAGGCTGTGCGGCCATGACAGCGAAGCGAGAAGCACCAGGACGAGCAACAGGCCATTGACCTGAGTAGTGGAGGCCAAGGTGGAGCAGAGCAGAAGTAAAGCTGGGAGCTACCAAAACCAAAGAGGCCAAACGGGCCAGAAGCAGAGCAGCAGTGTTTCCTTTTAATAAAGCGCCACTGCAGCGCTCTGATACCAGAGTTAGCTCATCTGGCTCATCATTCCCATCAAACACTGCAAAAAAATTAACTGTTGTAATATAACAGAACTGGACTGCTGACCTGTCCAGGATGACCCTGCCTCGCGAAGAGTGAGCTGGGATCGGCTAGAGCAATCCCGGCGACCCAGAAACGGAAAAGCTGTAGAGGATGGATGGATGGATGAATATAACAGAACTATAACATCACGTACAAGGTGATAAAGGCTGCCATCCAGCCCACATAGTGATAATGACATGACTGCACACCTGAACAGGGGGAGAGCTGTGCAGGTGTGCAATAACTAACTAAGGTGCAGAATGGATAAACAGCTGCCTACTTGCGCAGGTGACAGCCTGAGGCCAAAGAGCCAGAGAGGGTTAAGATGACCACATCCCCGTTTATAGAGTTGCTCCAGGCGGTGATAGGATAATAAGTGGTGGGTCCGGAGCAGGGTAATGCAGACTCACATTTAGCAGGGGGGAGCCGTGTCACCCTGTTACGTTTGCATCATTTACTGGTGTGAATGTTGACATGGCGGAGGGGCTCATCTCCCGGTTGTGTTACAGGACAGTCCCCCTCCCTTCACCTACTGACACCGGCTCTATTTGGCTTTACCTGTTTCCTAAATGTTGCTATAACTGGCCATGAGCAACTGCCAGTTGTTCTTTCTCTCCAAAAGCATTCCTGCATTGCTACATCCCACAGCACTACCTGCCCTCCAAAGTCAGCCCCTTCTCTCTTCCAGTCCCACTGGACTTGTGGGTTCTGGCTCTGGAGCCAGAATGCTGACCTGCATTGTTAACCTGGTTTTCAGCGTTTGCCAGCTCAGCTGCACTGTGGAATTCAATAGTGGCAACCAGAGAAGTTAATTTAATCAAGTTTACATCATTTGTTTAATTTATATTGAGTTTAAGATGAGGTACTATTGTCTTAATCATTCCTGTGGTTCAATTCTTGTGTTGACTTAATTTGATTACTGTTTTGTGTTTAATCTAAGATCTGTTTGTAATATAAATTTATGGATTGCATTGTTTAATCTCTTTGTCTCCTCTCCCCCCCCGTCTTCTTTTCCTTCCTGAATAAGTTGTCTGTGCAGTTTTGGCACACTCACAATTGCACATACAATTTTTATATTGCCTGCGCTAACACACCTAACTGTTTGCCTCCTGCTGTGTGTGCAGGAGCAGTCAGGCCTGAGCAGGCAGCTGGAGATTCCCCCCCTCTGGTGTCGGTCTTCTCACCTTTTCACTTGTGGTTGTGAATTGCAGTACCATTTGGTTGATGGGTTTGTTCACATAAAGTGTTTATTACTTGTCCCTCATATCGTTCAGTCCTCCAATCTCAGAAGTCCAAGTTCAGTTAATGGTGTGTTTGGTTGGCAGTTTAACTTAAAGGGGCCTTAACCAACTGTAATACCTTTTCTTTTAATATGTGTGTAATACATGTGAGCTTTTATTGTATTGGATGGTTCTTATTGATCTAGTTAATAAAAATTGCTATAGTTTTGGAATAATACCTCTTGCTCTTGGCGTTTCATATGGACTTGAGTGACCGTGACCTTTCTTTATTTAGCATCAGAGGCGGTTCCCAACTTAAATGTCCTGCGGGCTGAGATACCCCCAGGTGGCGTTGCTGGAACTTAATACCAAATTGGCAAAGTCTCCCCCCCACTGCCTGGCCATATTAAGCTACACATCCAGTGGAGTTCACTTGAGAGATCTGTTCCTGATGACAATAATGGCCATGGAGGAGGTCAAAAATTCCTTTACCTTCAGAGGAGGCGGCAAAGGTGGAGGTAGCAATGTGAATGGGGGAGCACTCTGAGGCCATTAAATGCACAACAAAACAGAAGGCCCCATCCATATACAGATCTGCTGTTGAGCATAAATGAGCCATAAGGAGAGAGTGAGCATATTAAGTCTATTATTGGAAATTCTCTCGGTATTCACTTTTACCTAGCCACTTATTAAGAGACAGTGGGTTTAAATTAAGCAGCCTTAAGAGTGCTTTTGACCGTGAGGAGGGGTTAAATTGTGAAGGATGAATTCTCAAAAGGTCTAATTAAGTGCATTTACTTGTGCTAAAAGCTACAGTCAAGTAGCCAACACTCAACCCCTGTAGGTTTGAAAAGTGGCTGTAAAGCATTAGTAGCTTCAGACCTCACAAAAAAAAAAATTAAGGTGTAGTAATTTTTGGATCTCTTAGCTTACACTATATTCTATGGGTGCCAATTCATGGTAGTAAAAATATCAAGAGAGACAAAAAAATTTTAATCCCCTTGCTGATTGGACCGAATTAGGGATGCAAAATTCCAGGAATATTGAAAACTGTAAAGTTTTCATGGAATATAATGGAATTTGCAGGAATACCTGCGAATAAACCAGAATAAACTGTAGATGAACAAAACTGAAGGTAGGCACTTGATAAGGAACTTAAATATAGTTTTGGGAAAACATATTGGAGCATAATCATGGTTAATATAACCATATTTAATGCAAGCACACTTGAATATCTATGATATTCCTGCAGACTACAGGACAACTGAAGCCACACCACTGCACTGGAGCCAAAGACTAGATCCAATCATCCGTCCATCTGACGTCATCTGTGTCCATCAATAGTTTATTAGAACTATTATAAATTCATCCAAAAACACTGGATGTCAGTTTATGAGTTAGAATCATTAGGGTCAAAAGCCAAGCTCAGTCGCAAGCCATTCCATAACCTCTTGTCTCTGAATTGACTGGAGGTCCTTTTTTTGCTGACACATCAAAGGTCATGCTGGGTTAGTTCATGATAAAAAGGTTAATCAACTTTGCCACTTGCAGCTTTGCACCCTGATGTGACCATCTTTTCCAAGAGGTGAATTGTGCTAAACATTTTGTCAGAACATGTTATTAACCCTCGAGCACGTCTGCAACTAAAGACAAACCTGATCAACTGCAAGGGAAAGTTACAAGTCTTTCTGTGTGATGCTGAAAGAAATACTTTGGATTTAATAAGCCATTTTTCAGTCATTGACATTTAATGTGAAGTACACTTCACTGTGAATATACAATGAGAAGTATGAGTAATGTCTACTGTGCAGTACACTTGTAATCAAAGGTAAGTAGACTTTAACACAGGAGGCATGCGCATCCATACGAGGTAATCCACATGTGATCCAGAATTAATTACCATTATACCAGTTACTGTTTTCTGTGATGTATGAGAGGTAGTTTTTCTGTGCTCCTGCAGCTCTTGTGCGATGTTTTAACTTCTCACGCTTCTTTAGTCCCACCTCCATGGAATAAAAGGACCAGAAGAAACACACTCAGCTTTGTTTCTGAAACAGCACACACCACCAGCATGTCATCACTTTTCCTTCTTCAACAGTAGCGTCATGTGTCCACGTACATATACTGTATGTTCATGTGACAAAAAGTGCAAAAGCATTTCCACTGTCTATAAACATAAATGTAAATCAGAGAATTTGTTCATTTGATTAAAAACCATGTTTTTTTCCTTAAGGCCACACACCTCGACTTGCTGCTTTTTCTATCACAAAGCAACTGTTGTGGCGTGACAACTGCTCTCAAAGGAGAGAAACAGGAGATCTGAACAGTCACAGCAGACAAAAGAAAATAAACCTATTCCAGCTTCCTTCTTTCAAGCCTGTACGGTGTCGAGAGCAACCTTGGTTACTCAAAATTCAGTCATCATCAAACCTGCAGCAGGTCTGACTGTGAGGCTCCCCTTTCCTATGACTACATTAACACTTGAAACCATGTCTTGACTCACCAGCCCCACGTAGTATGTACCTGTGAGATATGTGTCAGAACTCAGTATGACATCCAACACAAAATCATATACCAGCTATTCTCTCTTAACACCAATTCAACAAGCATAACAGCCTCAGTTCAGCTTCAGTTTAAATACATGCTACTATTCACTCTCAGCAGAACAAATTAGACTGCGCTTCCATAAGACCCATTGTTATAACTCATTTTGATTTCCAAAACTGGAGACTGAGGGCTTGGGGGAGCGGTGAATAATTTCTGGAAATAGATTTCTAACTCTATTTTCCTCAATTCTGCTGCTTTATCTCGTAGAGTGACAATAATGATAGGTTGCATGGAGTTTGTGCTTACAGTTTAGGATTGATTTTATTTTATAAGACAAACATCACAAGACCTCCACCATTAGCACTCATGTAATGATCCTCCTAATGTTCCCTTCTTTTTTTTGGCTCTCCTTTTTGCCAAGATAGCACAGATACACACTTGGCAACATGTACTATGAAAGATATTTCATTCACAATAATGCCTTTAATGCGTTTCATATTGTTTACTTGATTTTTTCGTTATTTGATCAAACAAGTGGAGGTGTGGGTGCGGACATCGGCTGGCAGAATCTTTGTTTACCCTTCCAAAAGAGTCTGTTGGGGGTGCAATTTATTAATTTACCCACAGCTCTGTATCACTACATATGCTCAATTAACTCACTGCGTCTGAATTTGATTAAACATGGGTGTAGCTGGGACTTTTATTTTGACATGGATTAAGCACACACGTTTGGCTTCACATCTCACATTATAGAATCTTAAGATTTAAGGTCTGAGTGGTGTTTCTCTGGACTTTTAAATCTTCTAGGCCTCCATGTTGCCTTCAGCATTATGAATGTTTTCTGATGTGTGTTTCTCGCTGAGAAAACTCGGTCAGTGCCCTCAAACCACTGGTACCAAATTAGCAGACCTTTTGAGATCTAGCAACCCCACAGTTAGTGGTTGATTAAGTTCAGAGATAAAAATTGTATTTGGGGAAAGATACTGTTTAATTATTGTCATTATCTATGTCTCATTCTATGTTTGGCCATAACTTCCAAGATCCTGAGATTATTTCAAAGATCTTGTTTTGTGTACAAGTAAGTCCAAAAGTGTTTATTTTCTCAACCATTTTTGCTGATACAATCTGACTACCACTTCTCTTCATTGAGTCATCATTTCTGCCATCAGGGCAGTTAACAATTCTTACTGATTAATCCGATTATCATTGTTAACTATTCCAGATGCTTAATTTGAGTATTTCTTTAATTAATCCATTGATAATTCTCTTATCAGTCACTCAATTCTGTGGTTATGTCACCAATAACTCAGCTGAAATTAACATTCATATTTTGAACTGAGCAATGTGAATAGAGATCACAGATGTTTTGTTGTTCACCCGATCAAGAAAAACTAAATACCTGCAGCTGTTTAAGGGCTAAATCTCTTGAATGTAAAATGAAACAACTGATGCTGCAGTTTTTCTTGGAAGGTGAGTCAGTCCTGAGTGATGAATTTTTTCTTTATTCTTATTGACTAGTTCTCTCTTTTCATATTATTTTGTGTTATACGTGTTCATGCACTCAAGCAGTTCCTACGAAGATCAAAGGAGAGGAATATGAAGTACGCCTGAGATAGTTTATACAGATGGAAACGACGCCCTGCTTCAACAGCCAGGCACAAAGCCCAGAGCAGTTTGAGAGCTGGTGGCACAAATAAGAGCCTAATGCACTCAATTTTGCACCTTGAAGGGTAGAAGACAGATGCCAAAGATACTCCAGAACTACATAAACTCTCTCCAGACTTGTTAACATGGTGGTAGAGAGTGTCTGCACTGACTTTACACTCTACGTACTAGTTGTTTGCTAGCTGTCTTACTGTCACCCTGACGTTGTAGTTCAGTGTGCACACAAGTGCAAAGTTCACTGGTTAGCGACTTAATGGCAGACAGCGTAGAGGTTGTTGCTTCCAGAGAATGACCTCAGCTCCCTGAAGAACTACTGTCCATATTTGCTCTGTGGTGTATACGAGGTAATATTCACCTCCAGCTGCCTGGAGGCCAAAGCAATCTGTAGCTCCTCACACCTCAATGGTTGGCAGGTGTCGCCAGCTGCTTGCTTGATCTTATTGTCAAAAAGAAGCAGCTGCTTTTTTATCACAGCCCCAACTAAGCCCACCACTCAGCTCTGATTCCTCTCCCCTGCCTGATGCACCCCTCTGAAGCGTTCCTTTTTATCTGAGAACATAATCCAGAGTTGAATTTGCAGCCTCAGGTACGGAGAGAATGAAGTTAACAGTAACAGTAGAAATACCAGTCAGAGGTTTGACTGGTATTGAGTTGCTGCTGGAAGCCAGCTTTTTCATGCTCTAACCAAAAGCCAATTACACTCAATTTTCATTTGAAATTTAATTGGAAACATTGAGCGAAATACTTGCCCAGAGAAAAGGGTTCTCAACCTGAAAAAGCGTGCAAGCCAAGGCTTTAAAATGTAATTCTTGTAATTCTTCTTAAATATAAAAGTCTCTTGGTTCAATATCAGCCATGACTACAAATACAATTAACATAGGTGCAAGACCATCATTGCTCAAACGCAATAGGAAATTATAAATATTTAATTCGAAAAGAAACAATATAGACTTAAATAAATGAAACTCAGTCAAAACCTAAAATATCTGCGTCAGTTTAAGTGTAAAGTCAAACAGGGTGAGCGAATGAATCACTTCACTCAAGTTCTCACTCCCTTTCTTCTCAAAGAAGCAGGTGGTGTCAGTCCGCACATATAATAGATGTTTGACTGGTGCTGATGGTAACTTATGCACTCCCCTGCGTGTCTCACAAACTATTCTCCTGACAACCAAATCAGAGCCTGTCTTTGTAGTCTGTAATCCAGGAAGTGACACCGTGACCTCCTGCATCACTGAGCCTCTCTTTGGGAACAGATGACTGGATGCTCCCCAGCCTCTCCAAACCTGCCGTATAGCTTCTTTACATGGCTAGAAGCTGTGCATCACAAAAACATCACTTTACAGGATTTATCCATGTTATTGCTTAACAGAGAGCCCTGTTAAACTTGAGTTGCTCTGTTTTCGCGTTGAATTACAGTGCTTCCCTCTACATTTACTCACTCACATTGAATTCTGTCGCACAAATTGCCATCCTGTTTGTTATGTGGTAACAAGCACATGGTCACCGAGGAACAAGAAAAGAACAAATCAGCAAGTGGTTGCGGACAGAATATTTTCCCATATATGGATAAACAATAAAGTTTCAAACTGCAGATGACAATCAGCTGTATTAAACATGTGCTTCATCTGCACAGCTATTTACACCGTAATTTTCCTGTGCACTGTACCAAAATACTGTGCACTGTGCTGATGTAACAATTTACAACCATATCGCAAAGCTGTCTTCTTTTTTCTTTTCCTTTGGCTTTCTTCACGTCTAATCTGGATATGATTCAGAGAATATTTTTGCACTTATGTTACGACACAAGCAGCGAGGTACTCTATCATTATGTTAAGACAAGGAAGGCAAGGAAGGATTTTCTTAGGGACAGCATGATGGCTCATTGGTAAGCTCCGCTGTGGCACAGCCAGATGCTACAGACTGTTTCCTTGCCTTCTGCTCGGTGCATGCTAGGACAGCATCACTGTCGGCTTTATCAAGAATAAGGAGGTTTGGTAAAGGGATCAAGCAATGAAACATTTCCATTAATAAACAGCTCAAAAATGTCGCAAATTTCAAGATGACCCACACTTCTGTTCAAGGGCAAAAATGTTGTAATTCCTCTGTGCACCAATGGCAGCCTGCAGAAAAGTCTGTACAATTAATTATCAGTGAAAATGTGACTGTAAATAGTGCTGCTTAGTGGATTGAATTTGACTTTTAGTATCTGCTTTCACTCCTGCTAATTGAATCAAAAAGATTGGTAGCCTGGGGATGGTGCCGGTGCCAAGATTTTCAACTTTTTTTTCACCTCATATATGCATTGGTGCATTTTGAAGTCAAAACAAAACTGTTGAGATATTTTGGCTTAATCTTGATGTGCTTAAAGCTCATCTCACCTCCCATGCTGCTTATCCATCAGAGTAACAGGGGGTGCTGGAGCCAGTGCTAGCAGACGTTGGACGTTCTCCCCGGACAGGTCACCAGTTTAAACAGAGCCGACATATAGACACTACTGACACACTCACACTCACATCCACGCCTACGGGCAAATTGCAGTCACTAATTAACCTAAACATACATATCTTGACTGATGAGGGGAACCCATCCACACAGGGAACCCACATACCATAGGCAAAAGGAGAACATGCAAACGCCACAAAGACAGGCCTCAGGCACGGGAATTGAACCAAATCGAATATTTATAGCACATGGGGACAGTGCAGCAAGCTGTAAATACCAGTGACATGTGATCACCTTCCATTCATTCATTCATCTTCAAACGCTTATCCATTTCCATATTGTGGGGCCCCACAAAGTTAATGAAATACAAACAGCATTAGCATTTGTATTCATTTGAAATGAGGAGGTGGTGCAAATCAGCTCCTGAGGAAAATGCCACAGCTGTAATTTTTTTTCAGCAGAGGGCTGGTAACATATAGTAGATTTGTCTGAGCTTTTTTTCCCCCTCAGAAACAGCTTATGGGCATAAAATGAACAGCTGCGACAATAGAAATCAAAACAATGAACTTAAAGAAACCAAAAGGCTCCATTGTGCCACATTTCATGTTTGACTAGTTATTCATTGGGTTCATTAACCCAAGCAAACTCTCTCACAATCGACACCAACAATGAATCTAATATCACTAGAAAATGTATTATCAGCGCAAATTTAAATTCAATTGTTATTACTAGGTACAACATATACTGACAGATGACAAATTAAATGAACAACGTGAATGAGTGTGGAAAAACATTGGAGGCAGATACATCCATGTGGGTGGGTGCAATGCATAATACATTTAAACAATTAACATCCCATTGAGTCCTGTGGCAGGTATAAATTGATGAGATAGGAAGAGTTGGAGGGGGGGGGGCATTTCATCACCACCATACTTGTGTATTTGTGGAACAAGAAAGGTAAAACAGAAGACCAGAGTTTTCTCAGGTGAGAATGTCAATGTAGGATGTGGTCAAAATGTGTCAACAAAGACCAGACCGCCGGCACTAATCAAGCATAAGGAGGGATATTATGGTGGGGCTGCAGTGCATGAATACCTCATTACAAAGATCAATTCACTATTGAGAGTCCAGTGGTAAAAAATAACACAGCCACTGGTCTAAACAGAAGTGAGAAGAAAAGCAATTCAGCCAGATGAGTAATCCTTCCGCAATGTCTGAGGCACACACAGAGAGAAGTGTACAGCACTGAACGCCTGACCCCAACAGTGGGATGTGTGTGTGTGTGTGTGTGTCTGTGTGAGTGTGTGCTGGGGGGGGGGGGAATCAATGCAAATCAAGAGAAAGTCGTTCTGAGTGATCAGCTTCATGCTACGATGAAACAAGTCTGTTCTGATGGGGGTGGTCACTTCCAAGATGAGAGATAGTCTCATCCACAGGGCATTAGGGGTCACTGCCTGGTTTGATTGGTGTGAAAACGATGCGACTTGTATGCTGTGTTTCAGACAGCTTTCTCCACAAGCATTATCGAAACGCCATGAATATCTATTGGAAGACTGTTGTTCATCCATTCAGGAGAGTCAGAGAGGCTTGTAGAATCAATGCAGAGGAGCACTGAAGCTCGTATGACCGGATGTGGAGGTTCAATATGTTACTTTGTCACTTGCGCTAATTTGTACTTTTGTACGGTTGATAATCACCTAATGAATTACATATTCTTTTAATATCAAATTTTATATCTTTTACATGTTTTTGTATGAAATATCAATATACAGTATATTATAAACATGAACTTTTCATTACTAAATGAAGGAGATGCATTGGGGTTCTGGACTTCGTGGTTTATGTTTTTCCTCCTTCCTCATCCACAGAAAACAGGGACCATCAACACCCACTGAGGGCTGATCGCGGGAATGGAGCCAGATAATACGAAGAGGACGTGTGCAACCTGGAGAAGACATATGTTATTTCCTTTGTATAATCCTAACATAAACTGGACCAGGGAGAGATAGAGCATCAGACTTCATGAACTGATGCTGGAGTTGTCTGCTTGTCAGGAAAACATAGTCTGGTCCAAAGCTCTGTGAACGATCTCTTTTTTTATAGTATATTTTACTGTTAGTGTTTAAATAAAATATATGAACTTGATTTGGACGTCTCCTGCATCCTTCATCAAACGAACGTGCAAGTTCACTTTGGAAACTCAACACTTTAAACAATTGCAACACAAACTAGCATACAAAGTTACAGCAAACCAAAATACACATTTTCCATCACAACTACCTGCTTTTACTTTACATTATCCAAGTGCATAGTTTTTATGCTATTACCTATTAGTAATTTCATGTCAAAGCAGAAACCATTCTTGAAAAATACCAGAGCTCAAATTAAGTGAAGATATAGTATATGGGCTACTTCATTTATTCATCTTCTACCACTTGTCTGCTTCCAGGGTTTGCTGGAGCCAGTCCCTGCTCACTCTGGGTGAGGGTGGGGTACACCCTGGACAGGTCGCCAGTCCATCACAGGGCCAACACATAGAGACCAACAACCACTCACACTCACACTCAGACCTACAGACAGTTTAGAGTCAGCAGTTAACCCAAACATGATGTCTTTGAACAGTGGGAGGAAACCAGAGTAAACCCACGCAGGCATGGGGAGGACATGTAAACTCTGCCCAGAAAGGCACCAGGCCCGGGAACCGAACCCTCTTCTTGTTGTGGGGCAACAGCGGCACTAACCACTCAGCTGTGACGAGTTTGGTATTACTGTTTGCTGACAATTGTATCAACATGGCTTCACTCCAGCAGAATATGCGATGTGATGAGCTAGAAGGCGGTATTTTAGACGACTTAAGGATAAAATGGCAAAGTTAATTCTGTGGCCTACGGCACCATCCTCAATAAAGCGTGTGTCAACATAAAGGATGGGGCCAATTAGAGTCCATGTTTTAAGATAAAAAGTCAACACATTCTTAATTTTCTTTTAAAGCTGTCATTTAAATAAAACGATCTGCTAAACCAATAGATAAACCTGATTATTTCCCATGTAACTGTGTCACTGTGAACCACATGGTTTTTCTTTTTGCCAGCGCTGGGCTAAATTCCAATGATGGTACTGAACCAGGCTTTGAGATATTTGAGGACCTGTAAACCTTTGGTGGGTGTAAGGAGTGGAGTACAAATCACCTCTACTGCTTGGGAAATAATCATTGCCTCAGAGATTACTGCCTTCCCAGATTCATCTAATGTTGTCTCTGCAATACATATGGATCAATACCATAGCCAAGAGGAAGTCCTCTACTGTGACCTTGATATTCTCCATTGTAAATGACTTTGGTATTGTCTGCCAGTATACGGAGACACAATGTACAAGATTTCACGATCAAGCAACTTCAGTATTGAATGACAAATTGACACTGAACAGACAGGCCAAAGGTTGTGTGTCACTGGGAAGCATTTCTAAGACCAAAGAGTTTAAGTGCACACTGTGTGTTTCAGTGTTTAACTGCTTTGCTTTCTGCTTTGCAGTTTGATTTGGTTTTACTGAAGTTCAGTTTGGTGAGTCATGTCAAGTGCTGAGATGTTAGATGATTTTAAAAGGAGCATATCTCGTTCAATAAGCAAGTGCTTGCAAGGGTGATTACAAAGCTGTTGATAGGATATTGATCTTATTTTGTCTGACCACTGTGTCCACCTAATATTGTATATTTCAGAATTGTCATCAACAGCAACTGACAATTAAACTTCTTGCATTGTGCTCCTATGCCGCTTGTTGTGCTCTCACTCTTCAGGGAAAATTTTCTCAGGTGTGTCAATGAATGTCCAATAGCCAGTCTTAATTGCTGCAGGCTTATGATGGCTGGGCTTAAGCTCAAAAAACGGTTCAGTTCAGCCCCTCGTCTTTCTATCCCCATGAATGTAACCAAAGCAGCTGAGGATATGCAGAGAGGCTAATTGTTGCATCGCCTCAGCCAGAGTCATTGCGAAGGGGAGAATTCGCAGAGGGCCATCGGAGGACCGGCCATCTGGAGTAGTGAGAGTGTTCTGCTTGGACTACCAGGCGTAAGGAAACCACATCTCATGAGTCCATTATTCTCTCTGAGCCCATTTAACTTTGTGAACAGTATTTTTGTGGGTTGAACTGAAATTATTACCGACTTACTGTGCTATGAATAAATTTTAACGAACAAATGAGCGTTGTGCTGCCATCGGGTTGCTGTCAAAAGTAACAGAATTACAAGTTGGGCATGAAAGAAAGATATAAATGAGGAGGTAAATGACACGAGACAGTCAGTCAATTCTGTATTTCAATATATTCATTGTATGTCGGATATAATTATCTTTTTTCACACAAGTGTGGATACTGACTGCTGTTTGAACTGCTGACTCAGGTACAGCCTCTGTTGGTAAAATAAAATATTCTGATGTTTGATTTGTAGAAAAATGAGACCATCCTGAGGAAAACCGTGGCATGGCACTGAAAGTACAGTCCATGTAGGCACTGATGTCAGTCCCGTCTTTGTTCTCTTTTTTGATTGCACCATGAGGAGGTGCTGATGTCGATAATTTTGAATCCACATTGGGGCTTTAAGTCTTTGGTTTGTTGTACATTTTTTGTGAGCTTGATGAAGTGCTGAGCAAACTGCATTGCTCATGCCAGTACTAATTAAAGATCCTTGATCATAAATATTTTTATGGGCTGAGTGTGCAGTTACTACTGCAAACATTTTGACTACATTTATATTCCTGCAGATACCAGCACCTCTGGCCTCTAAACACTGCTTGCAAACAAGCTTCTTTACATTTCAGAAAAGACACACATCAACTTGTCCAAAACTGACGGTTAAAAGGGGGAGAGCTGCACAATTTGTTTTTGAATTTATATATATTGAAGTTATATTATCAACAGACGACATTACTAATTACATATTGTGTGCGTGATGCTGTCATTAGCTCTCGTTGTTAGTAAACTGGAAATTAGGAACAATTGACACGTGTCTGTTGTTTGAACAGTTATAGTGAGCTGCTTCACAGAAAACAAGCGACAAGCTTTAAACAAGCCCCAGCTATTTTTCAGTCATTTATATAAAGTCGCATTTTTGGCTCCCTGTCCTTCATTATGTGACTGTGCCACAGAAACAAAGCTTTTGTCGGCAAATGTTCTCAAAGGCAGATTATTGGCAAGAATTTAATAGCTATAACACTACAATTGAGCAATTATCTTTGAGCTGTGAGCTCTGTATGAAACTCACCAGCGCCCACTTGTCACAATCTGAGGACAACTTTGTTCTGATATATCCTGGTGCAAAACAAATGACTTGGGTCTCCGATTTGAGGATGTAGCAGTAAGGTTACGTACAACACAAGTTGTTGCTAACGCACAGCGGTGGTGAAGCTGTAACTGCTGGCTACAGTAAAAAAGACAGGGCTAATTAAAAATGAGCTGGATGCCTGAGTGCTAATCACACACGGTAATCCAGTGATACTCAACCTTCGTCTGTGCCAATAATTATGAGACATTTCATCACAATTGGAGTTCAGTTCACAATTAAAAGTCAGCCTGGATGCAGTCAACCACCTTTTATCATGGTCAGACTGGAAAGTGAATTGGGGATTAAGACAGAGATGGAAAAAAGCAGGATCCTCTCCTCTTTTTAATTGGCTTATTTACAGTATTCTGTGTAAAGTGATTTATGGAATCAATTTTATTTCCTAGTGCGTGAAAAATAATAATCAAGCTTGAAATGTATTATAGATTATATTTCTGCAACATGAGAAGATGCCCTTAATTAGACGGCAGGACTCCAAGAAAAAAGTTATTTTATTCACCACAAGTCGGTTGTGAAAAATAGATTTTAAACCAATTCAAAATGAAAAGGCATCATCTGATAAATAAACTTGATAATCTGCTGATTACTGTGTATGCTTAGTGGAAGCATTATGCTGGGGACAGAATTAACTACTTTAGTTGATGTCAAACTCTAGAAAAAATATTCCTATAATATGACAGCCGTAAACAGCCGTAGATGGAGCAGTTACTTTAATGCAATATGCAAAAATAAGTAACGATTAGATGAGGCATCCAGTGAGAGTGGGGCAGTAACACAGACACCACCCTTGAGGGCCCCTTAGGGGCCGCAGTGGTTCACCACCCCTATTTATCTCACTGCAGCAGTGAGCTCATCCAGAGATACTGATGTAGAAAAAGTTTCTTGTTAATGAACCTGCAAGATTATTATCAATAAAACGCTATTGGGCTTAAATGTTACTATCAGGCTTTAGTGACAGAATATGCAAAAGGCCTCTGTGAGCACGTCAGTGTGTGTGCTGGCTGATTGGTAGCAACCAGTTGCAGTTTTGTGTTTAGTGTTCTCAAGGGGGTATTTTATCCAAGGAAAGGAGAGGAAGTAAAAGCTAAAAATGGAGAAATAAATAAATACACCGCCAAAAGCAGTGTAATATGTCAGTAGAACATGTTTACTTTTCAGCTGCAGCTATGACAGATAACAATTGATGTTATATGGTTATTGTTGCCTTTTCTTCATGTTGTTTACAGGATTATCCTGGATGATAGAACAGCTGAGCTCGTGGCCTCAGGTGAAGCACAGATGATGTAATGCATTTTAAAACATATTTACCTGCTTATAGCAGGGATGGCGATAAACATTAAGCTACTCCGGCAAAAATGTATTTTATTTATTTATTTTATTTATTTATATCAACTGAGTCACAGTTTATTGAACTTCTCTTCTTAAAGCACAGACTCAAATTTCCAGATCTTTCTGCAAGCACCAATTAGCAAATGTACATTCAAAGGAACTTGATGAAATTCCATAAAGTCAACAGTTGTTGAGCATTAGGGGACCAAGTGTGAAAAAAAAAAAAAAAGAAAGTGTGACAGTTCCCCTCAGTTCACAAATGTTAAATCATAAATACTGACAACAGCCTTTTTTCCAGATTGAGTTGACAAATATGAATATTCATATGAAAATGCGACATTACTGAGTCACAGCTGGTAATGCATGCTTATTCTGAGTACATCTGTACCTATGACACCAAATATTTGCATAAAAAAAGTCATGACTATATTTTTGTTGGTGCGTTCCTAATCCTCAGCAATGAAAAATGAATGTAGTGACAGAAAGACCAACACAGATGAAAATCTATTGTTCTGCGAGGGGAAATGTGTGGCTGTCAATCTTTCGTTATTACCCACAGTGGCCACGTTTGATATTCTAGCCACAAATGCAGCGGCTTGAAATCATATCTTGTTTCGTACTTCATGTTGACAGCAATCAAAGCACCAGCAACATGTTTGACTCACTTTTCTCCTGCAAGGTTACAGGAGGGGTGGATGGTTGGCTATCTATCAAAACGGCTTATCTAAGGATTTTTTTATCCTGTTATGTTAACAACAGTGGTATGAAATTTTTAAAGCCACGAGCTGCGGGACATACAGGACTTTCTGTTGACCACACTCATGACTTTGTGATTGACGATGCTGTGCCGGGGCAGTCCCAATAGAAAGCAGAACACATCTCTCCAGCTAATTACAACCCCTGAGCCTCGCAGGAAGATTTTCTTTGTCTCAAGGCCAAAACTTTAACTATCAAAACTATTACAACAGGGAGGAAGAACTGTAAAGGCAATTAGCCTTGGCCACCCAAAGGACCACTATGGAGACTATGGGGATGACAAATGTTTATTGTTTGCTGTGTCCTTAATACTCAATTGACCCTGAAAACAAATTGCATGCTCTTTTCAAGTACAGTAAGAAGCCCAAGCACTGTAATTTAGTCTCGTATTATCTAGCTCGTACTGTAGTTTGGCTCAGTTGTCTCTGTATCAAAGCCTCTGTTGAGATTTTGATGAAAAGTTGTAATTGGCTTCATTCTGACACATTCGCTGCCTTCCAAGATATTTCCCCAAATCAAAATGCTGAACTAGCAGACTGGACAAATGCCCACATATTGTTTCTGTTTCTTTCATTTCAAATTCCTGTACTTCAGCTGCAGAGTCACTTAACTGTTTAGCTTTCTTGTTGACACTGGACTGTGCTTTTTTCTATTTGTGGTCTTCGAAGCCGCTGAAATCTGGAGACTAAATTTCCCTTCAGTGAGATCCTTCATATCAGTAATGGTGAACTTAATACGTTGTGTCATCCTGGGAATGTCTATGCTGCACATGATTTCCCCTTTTTTCTGATCTTCTGGGCTGTAATGTTACATGCATGAGATCTGCTGATGAGGATCTTATGTAGGCCCAGCATAGCTACACTTCAGTTGTTCTTGACAATTACAATTTTATGACAATTTTATCTCCTCACTGTGATGAAAGACTGTGTGTCAGAGAGTCAAGTATTCTGTACATAAAATAGATTTTGCAGTCATGGCGTCCAGTAATGTGCTTCAGATAAAAGTCTCATTCAAATGGCAAAGTTTATGGTTAGCTTTTTGCTTTTTGCTTTTTGTTTCCCTCCAGAATTTGATTTGGGATATGATTTCTGCCTCGTGGATGTAAACCAGACACAATGAGTATACAGTGTGAGCCATGTGAGAGTGTTGGGAAGAGGGGAAGAGTACAGAGTCATGAAGATAGACAGAAGACAGTAATTCATCAGATATACAGTATATGTTATATTTGACTGCAGTCTCACAGTTTGTTTTTTTTGTTTTTTTTAAGACATCATCATGCGCCAACTCGTTTTTCTAACTTGCATGAGAACCAAAAACATCTGAGCTACAGCATGTCCTTACACTATGTCTTTAAAGATTATTCATGTTAATCAGCCCACATTTACAATTGCAGTTTAGACAACTGATTGACTAAACAGGAGGAAGTAACTGAGAGCTCATAAACTTGGCGATTTCACTATTTTCTCACCCAGAAAAACAACTGTATTATTCTGAAATGTGTTCATATGTTCAAATGAATTATGAGATAGGAAGTCTGCTGGTTGTACTCATCAAAACATAGCAGCTGATGCCATCTCATTCCCATTATTTATTTCCTAACACATAATCACAAGCTTGTTTAATAACACCACAGCAAGCTCTCTGTTATAGCCACATTGTCCTTGTGTCCGTTTGTCACCTTGTCTGAATGCTTGTCCGCACAAAGGATGCTCTCGACATTAATTTATTCTCAGAAGGAAGTAATTGGAAAACTGATAGAAAGCAAGACTAACCTGGGCAGTACTGAAAAATAATAAGAAGGAAAAACACATTTTTCTCATGATCAGTGATGAGAAAACAGTATTACGAATCAGTTGTTACAAACAGACTTCGAAAATGATTAATTTTAATGCACATTATGGTAACTGTAGCTATTCAATTCAACCTGAAGTTTCCAGGCTAATTATGGAGTTTTCCAAGTGATTGAAAATTAGAGTGCACACCAACTGAAAAAGTCAAATGCCATTGAGGTATAAAATAGGGAATTCAATAAGAATATAAAATTACTGAATACCAAAATAACATGCTATATAAAATCGACTAAGTATTTCAAATATTCAAATATTAAATATGCATTTGCATCAACAGAGGGCGTGGGGAGAGGAAGAAGAGAAATCCAAGGATGTTAGGATTACATGGTGCATGAGTTAACTACTGGGCTCCCTTCATTATCAAATATTGGTGTTTAACAGAGCAGAAAGGTCGGATACATATACACACGCGCACACAGACACACACAAACACACTGGTACAACATGTAATTAATTTATAAAGACATTATATAAAATAAAAGCACAGATATGGCAGAAATAACTTCATACGGGTAAATCTGTAAATTCTTTGCACTTAAAGGGTCTGCATATAAGGTTTTAAATAATTATTATTATTAATACAGCAGCTAACTCTTCCTTTCTTGGTTAAGATATGGAGAAGTGGCTTCATGAACAAAATTACACTATCTTTGTGTGCATTACGATCTGGGTCTCTCTGTTCTTTCATTCTTGGTATCCAGGATGTTCAGGATATTAGTGCCCTTCATGCTGAATTCCTCTTATTTCTAAACGCGCACGGTAGCAGGAGAGTACTCAGTGTTTAGGTAAAAACTATTTCCTTCTGCTGCGAAGTGTTTGTCTTAAACAGCCTGTGACAAAGAGAGAGATAACACCAGAGCACATGCAGACTGCCCAACATCCATTAGGGTTTCAGAAGATTCACATTTTTTTTTTTACTGGCTTTGTCAGTTTCATTCATGCAGATGATCCTGCTGGATAAATCCAAGCCTGAATTCGCCATCTGGCTGTTGAGCCAGTTCTGGTCTGATTGACTTTTCTCAATTGTGTTCTTTTTTATTTCATTATATTATCATATAAATGAGCACTTCTATATACTATAGCACTTTAAGAGTAGCTAGTCAATACATCATTCAGGAAAATCAGAAAAAATATTGTAATAGTAGAGCATTCACTAACTTACATGCATTTTGAATATTTAATGAACAATTGGCTCAGAGTACAATTTTAAAGTATCATTAACTCTTTAAATTGAATGTGTAAGCTTGAAGAAGACTAATGTTTGATGATTTCATAGAGGATACTCATGCTCTCTAAGTCTAAGTGGACATTTGAAGCATATGATCAGCAAAATGATCAGTGATATTGAATTTGATTAAAAACTTCAGTCTCCTTGAAATCGCAGTGATACAAAAAAAACAAAAAAACAAAAAACTGCAATTGCAAATATACTTTGTAGGAATAATAATCATACTAAGCATCTGTCTGGAGTCTGGTTTAGGCAACACAAGCAGTGTGGTAAAGGTCACCATGATGTTTCTGTAAACATCATGGTTTTTGTTCATTTGTGCTGAGTCCAATGTCACTGAACTTCTGGGTGTGTTAAACTAGAAGAAAATGTTTCCTTAAATTAAAGTGTGACACGATACATTAACAAAAAAGTCCATTAAAGTTACAATCTCTACAGGTGGATATTTTATTGGAATAAAAAAAATTTTTTTACAGATACAGAGAGTATTACAGCAATATAGATACATGTGTAGGGATACATTTGGAAATTAATAAAATATTTACAAAGTCTTTGGTTCCTGACATCTGAAGTAGCTTTACAAAGTAAAAACGCATTGATTGGAAACTTGAAAGCACTCTCTACTGTAGATCAGTGCGAGCTGTGGCTGTGTCAAAGATGAGTTAAGTGACAATTTAGTGTAGGCTGAATTATCCAATGACTGACAAGTCGTCTATAATGACCACTTTGGTGAGTGCCTATTACCATCAAAACTTATCCCGGCCTTAAATGTATTGGACTGTGATGAACCACATACAACGATATCACAATGGCCAGACTGTTGACTTTCATAATATGAAAATTAAGTTTATTTATTTATTGTAAAATAAAATTTATTTATCTATGCCAGTGATTATATCGACAAAATTTCAAGCAGCCTCCACTTCTTCAACAGTGAATTACTGTTTCCTATATGGGCTTTGTATTTGATTAACACGTTTATCTTGGGAACATGCAATTATGAAGCCTCCATTAGCTCTCCATTGTCTTCCTCTTATTGAAATGGATTTTTCTCCAGACCATTCATGTGGTGGCTGGTGCTTAATTTAATCTTGGCAGTGAGGTTGTATGAAAACTTCAAAGGTCTCTGAGGCTGTACCTTGCTCCCCTTCTGAGTAAAGTCTCGCTAACGCCTTTCCCAAAATAAATGCCCCCTCTGCATGATTGGTGGCTGAGGCTCCAGCTCATGCAAACTCGATTTTTTTTTTTTTTTTTAAGCGAAGCCTCCCTTGCGAAAACAAATCCTCCGTTCCTGCAGCCGCATTACTGCATAGTCACTGCGCCAGAATCCCCATGGCAACAGACATGTGCAACAGCCTGCCCTCCCCTCCTCCTTCCCATCCACCCCAGAGCTCTTTCCTCACCAAGAAACTCAGCTGAGTACAAATGTGCAGCATCTTGCACAATGATCTATAGAGGTAGATGCAATAGAATGGCAAAAAGATATCTTTCATAACGATCTGTCAACTGAAAAAAGAAAAAAAAAAAAAAATCTCTTTTAGTTCAGCTGGTTGCTATTGGAAACAGCATGGAGACATAGACCAAGGAGGAAACAATCATGGTAGACAGGCTAGAAGGAGGTGGTATATATTCGCTGTGACAAGGAGAGACAGCCTCTTGTTCTGAAATGTTTTTGGTCCACAGAACATCATAAAAACCGGATAAAAGAGCTGGGCTTGCTTCACTTGACTCTTCAATCAATTTCTGTCACCCTAACATTTTTGGCAGACTTGAATAGCACAGATGCACCCATGTTTCGATGTACCTTCTCATGTTTTGTCTTAATTTCTATCATTGTCTGACTCTTTCACTTGCCCATTGTCTGGCCCTCTTCGCCTTCATTCCCTGTTTCTGCTCTGTCTGACCTTAACTGTAATAATATTGCGAATTGAGGTTACCTCGAGTGAAGAAGTCAGGCTGACCGGCAACCCCTATTTCCTGCTCTCACAGCACCTCATCACAGTAGAAAAGACACATGATTTCTCAATCCACGTCTTGTAGTGCCCCACTTACTCTGGAGTGCACTGAGGCCCATCATTAGAGTTGCGTTCTCTCCCTTCCCTTACCAATTTAGCTCAATGTGGAAAAAAAATGCTGACATCTCATTGAAACTCTACAATAAATATTGTTCCCGTCATGTTCACTTGACATCAGAATAGTACTGATCGAGATACAATTCCAGCATATCAGTGGTACACAAGTTCTACAGAACAACAACAGCAAACAGTTTAATCCCAAGAAAGCCTGCTAAATACTTTCTTCTCAACACGAACCAAATATTCTGTAACAACACCCGCAGCCCCAACAGTTCCAGCTGCTTGTTGCTGTGCTGTATAGAACCTGTTCAGCCTAATTATTGCCAATGTAGTTTAAAATTTTGAGTTGCAGTAATTAGCCCGCTGTAATCTGTAACTTTCAGTGGTGGAAAGAGCACCAGAAACAACACTTTCTGAAATAGCCACTCAGAGTTGGCTCCAAAAGTGAGTTAATCCTATTGGCTTGCCTTCCAAGTTCAAAAGTTTTTGCTCCATATCATTAAAAACCCCCATTGTAGCATTAGTCAAAGTCGCTGCTCCAATCTCATCCTTTTTCTTTTCATATTTTTGGATTAGTTGGGAGTTAGGCAGAATCAGCACTTTAAAGATGGCGATGATGGAGCTGCCTCCCTCAGCTTTAATACTGTTGACTCTTCAGAAACCTATGAGTGACATCACAGAGGCTACATCCATCCTTATAGACAACCAGGAGTAAACTGACTGAAAATTAAAATGGCACTAGAGGGATTTAGAAATGAGCGTTGGGGGATTTGCAAGGTGGATTTGATAAAAAAAAAAAAAAAAAAAAAAAGGTAGATCCAACAATTTCTTTTTCCAACTCAATCACTTTTGTTGTTGCTACTCAGTCAACCCCATCAAGTCTACTTTCCATGTTTCTGTGATGGGGTTTCTGTTCATAATCTGAAACTAAAATCCAATGAAATTAGGCATTAAAATCCTCCGGATGATGCCACTTTTTTCACAGCTGAGGAAAAATATTCATGCATCTTTTAGTTTTTACTGTTTTGATAGTGCATTTGTAACCTTTGACAGAACTTTTTTTCTTAGTTGCACATTGTAAATTGGGATAATTTGATGTTTTCATTAGAAAACAATATTTGTGGGTCAAGGACTTTTGGATGGTAGTTAAAAAAAAGTCATTTGATGTTGCTTGTTGTTACTTCAGACTGTGCTGTGGACACTTTTCTACTATTCTGTGATATTTTATTGCCAAAACTTATAATTAATATTGAAACAAATTTTGTTTTGTTAAGTTGGTTTTCAAGGAGCATTAGCAGAGATTTGATGCTTTGCTGATTTGCCATTTTGCTCTGACTGATATGATGGTAAAATAAATACTCTAGACTATCAACTGACAAAAAGATTGTTTTTGAAAAGAAAACATTGCTATTTAAAAGATAAAACAACAATAATTTTTTCAACTGCTTGGTCCATGATGATGTATGTATTAGTTGTATCCCTGATTTTTTTTTTATTCCTTATATTCTTGGCATTTTACCAGGTAGTAAGTTTGAGTTTATTAATCCGCCTACAGGGTGAGTCTGAGTCTACACCATTAATATTGCAGCAAAATTTGAACATATATTTTTCACCTGAATATCCCACTATACTCTGCGAGAAAGGCTAAAAGTAACTGAAAGCCAAACGCCCTTGAGAGTGGTAGATTGTCCCATTGTATGGTGCTGTTTCTCTCTCTCTTTTTTTTTTTTTTCCACCTGTGCAGCTTGATTTAAGGGTGCCAAGATCCTCAAGTCCACATGACATCCAGTCCAAGGTGATAAAAGGGTGGACTCTTTCACTGTGATTAGCAGCGGGACTAGATTACTTCAATTAGTGTGTAATCATCTCCGACATTAGAGGTGAACAGCCTGACGCCTGAGTGATTCTCAAACACCATCACTCTCACGCCCAGTGCTAGCCAATATCAATGACAACCGCCACCCCTCCCATCCCTTCCACAATAGTTACTTCCATTTTCCCTACATGTGCTCCTTCAGGGCAAAGCTGTCCTTTATAGGAGGGGCTCATATCCATACATGGCACATACAGTACATAACTGTCTTCCCATGTCATTTTCATTCCCACGTCAATGCTGCCACTTCTGGTTCATCACAGCAAAATGTCAAACTCTATGACAACATAAAAGGTCACAAAAGAGCAGCTTAGATACTGTGTTTTAATATCGCTGTGACTGACTGCAATCTGGCATTATCAGCACAGCCATAAATGGCACTGGTGGCAGTGTCCAGGGTTAGAGAATATTTAAAAGTGAATTAGGGATAATGAGGACTTACAAATGAGTTGGTATGACTGGTGCGTTTCCCATCTTTCGGTGGCTGGGACTGGGGTCATTGGCTTTGAGGCAGAAAAACCAAAGCACAATGAGCCCCCCCGTTTCATGTGCTTGATTTTCTTTTTTGTTTCTTTGGACTGCGGATGATCATAACCCACAGCTGTTAATTTCACAGTACACATGTGCAAGCGTTCACAAGAGAGCAAACGTGTGAGCAAGTAGAAACACACGCAGGGCAGGCAGATGCACACACGCACGCACACTTCCACCTCATTTTTCCCGAAGATTGACTTAGATGCACAGAAAGAGACTAAAGGATGAAGAAATATTGCGCAGTACGATTCAACCTCATCGGAGCAGATCCATGTGGATTGATGTTCCAGATGTCCCTCTAGTTTGAGAGAAACACCAGTTAATGTCGTTTTAATGTCACATGGGTCGAGTTTTGAATCACAAAGAGAAAGTGGGAGGGAGGATAAACAGAAAAGCAAACAAGCATCAAGTTTGATATCCAATTCTCCAATGAAACCTAATTTTCCTTAGCGAGGGACCGTTTTGTAACATCAGGAGTTCATAGTGGCAAATCTAACAACATGTCTTGGACCATCTCCTCCACATTACTTGCAATTTAGAGGCAGGAGGAACCCTGGGCATCCCAGTAAACCGTCTTTTGAGACTTTGCGCTCGCTCCATCTCACTGATTGGTTATCTATCCTCATTTTACCTTCCTCTTCTGTATTCAAAGGACGAGCACCTCTTACCTTGTATATGGCCAAATAGCTCAGAATAAATCTTGGACAATAAGAACAAAATATTTCTTCATCAATGCCACATCTTCATGATACAAGTCCAGCATTTCACCCCTGTAATCTGTAGAGCTAGTAGTGATATTTAAGGATGAAATAATCTCTCTGTTCTGTCCCTGTGTTTAATTTGATAACTTCTCAAATCAGCCCTGCTGCCATTTATAAACACATGCAATTTATTCATTAAAGCCAGTCTTCATTTGCTGCCAGAACCATTTCACCAGTGTCTCTGCAGTGACCGTGTGAAGAGCCTAAACAGCAAAATACCAGCTCAGTTAGATCGGTTTCCCCTCTCATTAGCCAGCCGACATGTGAATGTATGACTCAGCTTGTTCTCAGTAAGTGTGTTAAAAACCATCCCCTCCTTGTATCCCTTTAATTTTCTTTTGAACTTTCTCTGGTGTGTAACCTCTCTGCTCAGATGTTTCTTTAACAAGGACTTAGGATTTGTGTCTACCTTTCATGTTGTATGTAGAAGTGTGTTTTTTTTTTGGGGGGGGGGGTTTTGGTTGTTGTTGTCTTTCACAGTGCATATAATATTTATTTACCTGTGTTGTGCCTCTGGCATAGCCATGGTGGTGTGTAATACTAATCCCAACAAATAAATAAAAAGTGGCGACCACATTGTATTTACTTGTCTTTGGGGTAATGACAGGATTAATGAACAATGTAAAATAATAATGAGTGTAACTGATAAGCTTTAAGACCGAAGCTAACTACTGAAAATAATTATAGGCTAAACAACATTTACATACTAGCTGAAAAAATTAATTCTATTGTACAAAGAAGAGGAAGGCTTGGCACCTGAAACTGCAATCATTTCACAAGTTCATCACACATATTTTTTAGGTCATTATATACCAACTAAACTGATCATGAGATGAACTGCATTTAGATCTCAGGTAGTTTAACTCCTTTCCCTTATATAAAACCCTTCATTATCCCCAAGAAGAACACTTAGTCACTTAGAATGCGATGGTCAAGTAGCATTAAAAAAATATATATATTAAACAAAAATAATAATCATACAGTAAGAAACAGACACACACACACAAACACACTTCACTGTTGTCCTATGTCTTCTCGATTAGTATTTGTTTTCCCTCCTCTTCTACTTTCACCTCCAAGTTCAGTTTTTGTGTTTGTCATCTCGATTATAGACTGGAGGATTATAATTGAATATTTATTGGTCTTTGTCCATGCACAACTCAACATTAATCATTTTTCCTCTAATCCAGCCTGTCTTTTATCTTCCTACATAAAGGAGCGTTAATCCTCAAATCCCTGTTTACAGCACGCAGCCATTTTTCCTGCTCTCTTGATGTAGTGCTATTGGTTAGTTTTGTCAGGTGACAACTGTAAGACAGCAAGGTTAGACAAAATACTTAATGTTTTCCGATTTATTTCATTTCAAACATTTTTTTTTTCCCCCATTGACATCCCACGATTAAAATAAACTTCTCAAATGAGCCAGTGAGTCCCTCACATACCCAATTCCATCAAAGGTCCTGACACAACTGATCTTCGCAGAAGTCTAGTTAATCCTGCACATACATTTATCCATATTTGTGCTAATGATGAAACTCCTCACCACCATATGGATACCATAAGCTCTATGGGCGGATTCACTAAGCATATAAAAGTAAGAAATTAGTCTGACTGGCTATAAAAAGTGTGGTGAACCTTTGGTCCAACTTTTAGGAACAGAAATAAAGCAGTTTATCCATGTTTTTAACCAGGGAAAGACACCCCGTCCCTCCAGGATTTAGAGAGCAGAGCTGTCCTCAGAGTTCCCAGAAGGACGATGACTAAAATGTAGAACTATGTATTTAATATAACCAGCCTTATTCAAGTCTTGTGGTTGAATACAATTACAGTGATGGTTTCATTTAATTTTCCACCACTACATATTGATAAAAGTTGCCTGAACCTCACTTGCCATCCATCTTCATGCTGTGTGCAATTTACAGAGAAGCAAAATACCAAAGAGATAAGGCATAGGGCAAATTAGAGAAAGATTGCATGAAAAAGAAAAAGATCTAATTAAATCAAATTTCTCTCACATATGTCCTGCATATGGATTCATTTACACTGATATGGAATTTTTGTAAACTAAGATTGGAATGAATTCACAGCATCATCAATTTGTATTTAAATTTGGTCTTTTGCCAGCATTGGCACATCTCCCAATGTCAGAGATAGGTCGGCTGGTATGAACCATTTGGACTGCCTTGGACTCCCCCACCCCCCAAAGAAATCACATCTTATTTTATTCTGAAGTTTTTTTTGTTTTAGGTTGTGTTTTCATTTATTCCCATCTCTCTTTTTCCCCTAAATATACACTTCCTCGCAAAGCGGTGGATAATCTCGTCAGTGAGGTTTTTAACGATGCAAGGAGCCTTTTTCGAATAAGCCAAGGCTTTTTAATAAATAACAGTTACCACAACAATGAATATAATTTCATTTAAGGTCCAGTCATGTTCATTTTCGCAATGGAAACCCCTGGTGCAAAGAGGAGAGTGTTGGAACAAAACACATCCTTTTCAGCACGAACACCAAAACATGACACTGACCCGTTGTCAGCCAATGCCATTCATTATAGCAAAGGATAAAAGGCAGTGAAAGTGTAAAAATTAAAATAAATAAATAAATAAACAAGCACAGCTGAGGCACTAATTACACTCAAACCCAAACTGGAGAGCACACAACTCTTAAGCACGGACTCAAAGTATTGTACTTAATTTCAGTATCTGTAAATATGGACTGTCTATAGCTTCGACCACTCGCTGCATATTTCACTTGATTAACAAACTCGTGAAGATGAACATCTGGTAGCAATTAACCTTCAGACCTTCATTCATGCCCGAGGACCAGCATGCGTCAGTAGAGCTGGGCTGAGCTCCAGTTCTCTGAAGCTCATTTCTTTCTACAACAACTGTTACTCTTTATCGCCATACAGGGGGAAAGGGTTGAGGTAATGACTGTGTTTGGCTGATTGCAGGGCTGGGTGTTAGGGGCCATTTTCGCTGAAAGCTGGATAACGCTCTTAAAAAAATATATAATATAAAAAAAAAAACAACAACAAAACAAAACCCTGAATCGTTGTCCTGAAGTGAAATTGACAGACTGTTATCTATCTG
Organism: Echeneis naucrates; assembly: GCF_900963305.1. NCBI lineage: Eukaryota > Metazoa > Chordata > Actinopteri > Carangiformes > Echeneidae > Echeneis > Echeneis naucrates. Next base: position 16,456,663 of record NC_042520.1, on the reverse strand, counting down.
CCCGTATCTTTAGAAATAACCAACCTTAAGTCAGCATAGTGATATCCCACGTCCAGATGGTGTCACTTCCCTTATTAAAAAAAGATGGTGCAAACAACCATTATCTGAATAAAAAATGCCCACCGATTACTCATACTGGAGTTCAGATAAATTTTTCTTCTTTGACCTTGTTGCCGTGGACGATGATTTTGCCAGGCTTGTATGTCAGGTTTTAACATTTCATCTTGCCAGTTGAGAAATGCTGTGTGCGCATGGCACTCTGGGAGATATAAACAACATTACGGAGGCTGCAGTCTTTATCCATTTAATTCACCATTTTGCCTTCAAGGTTACAGAGGTAGTGCAGTGGTGAGAGAATTTGGCGTAATATAATATAGATCCTTCATGTGCAGGAAAACAAAATGAATTCAAGTCTGTCTGTATGGCACATTCATCTGTTATTGTAAACTTGTCTGATGGAAACTAAAAAATAAAAAATGTATTCACCAAAGAAACAGGAAAGTTCAGTGTATTTTCTCTGATGCAGATTTGGAGCTGGCATTAAAAACTGCGGCTCATCAATAGATATATGGCGCTTTACTCGGCACATCAACGCATCACAGCATGACAAGTGTCATCTTTGTACATGGATCAGATTGGATCAGAGCTCTCTGAGCAGCTTGGTAAACAACATGCAAAAATCCATGGTTTGGAGCTTTCATTTTCATTTTGATTGTAGCAGAGTGGAAAAATGTTACGTTTTAGTCAGTTTCAACTTGTTTATGAGATGCGCTATGTAAAGCTATGCTCTGTAGGGTCCACACAGCAGTCCTATCTGGAACATATTTCAGAGTCATTCGGGATGCACCCCAATAATGGGGTACATGACATGCCATTCAGGATGTACTTATAATGGGGTACATCCTGAATGGTATGAAGAACCTCCTGTGTTGCACTGGGGGCACTGACGAATAGAGATGCAATTGCATTTGTACAGTGATTTTTCCTTAAATTGTGTAGAACCAACTCCATTTTGTTCGTCCTTTCTTACATTTGAATGGAAGCGTTTTGTATTCAGTGTTTTTGTGTGCATGTCTACGTGTACATTTTATTACTGGTAATCATTTTTCTGTGTAATATGATTCAAACTAAATATAATTTATGCCAAATTATTGAAGGGATTTTGGAGAAAATGGCACACTGATTAAAAGGCCCAAAAATATCCAGGATGTAACAGGACCTTGGGTTGGACCATTAGCAGATCTGTAATGTTGCACATGTGTTCTGAATACAATGGTCCTAATGGACTGAGGGACTGTACAGACTGCTGATGCTGATAATAGCAGACCGTTGATTTCAATGGAACATCCTGAAAATATGTCCAATGCCAAGTCACAGATGTCAGCTCAATTTTCATCTGGACCAATTTCTAGCAGATTCAAAAATGGCCACTTTTACTGGATGCCTCGGAAATATGTTCAAACAGCATTCACATTGCACCAATTGCTGGCTGGTTTTCTGTTGACAACCACCTATTATGGCTCTATCATACTTTTACAGCAGCTGTCATTTCCCCATCAAGTGGCCATACTGTGGACATTGGAAATGCTCTTGCACCCATCTGAGTGCCCATGGGCATTGGGTGAAGTCTGGGAAAGCACGTTGTTGGTGCAGTGATATCTTGAAGTTGCGGAAATTGCACGGGAGTGTATCAAGACATGAATGGCAAACCTGCCTTTAAAACCACAAACTGCTAATGTGCTGAGACAGGTGGCTCTTAAAGAGGGAAGGAGATGGCCCTATCATTGCTGTTTGCAACTCAAGTACTGGAAGAAACTTCATGTTGGAGAAGCTTATGTTAAAATAATGATGATACACTTGATGATAATCATTCAATAACAATAAAAAAAACAGAACATTTGGAGATCTAATAGGTTGCAAAAGAGAAATCTTTGATTAAAACTGATCCCATATTGAATAATAAAATCCTGAGTATTTCTTTTTTTCTCTCCACAGTCTTGTGGATGTGAAGCTATCACATTACTGGTTAAGCGATGAAGAAGCCCAGTGTACCCATTCATACTCAATATGACGCACATTAATTAACCACCTTATTTAAACGCACGTACATCCTGTTAAATGTAACTGCTTTGCGTTCCATCTGTAATGTGTACATTAGCATGCTCCCTCCTAATATTTTTACTGCACCAACTTATCGGTGCAATTTACAGCATCAGTTCTCTGAAAATCTGATATTGAATCAGTTCAAACCATGAATCAAACCAGAACCTTCAGAAGTGAATCAATTCAAGAGTTCAGTAGCAACACCCGGCCCTTCTTCCTCACCTGCAAACTGTGACAGCAAACATTGCTGTGAAGAAGTGACGATTTGACAGACAAGGTTGCCAGATCAGGTGCCAAACACAAAAGCCTCTCTCTGTACCAAGTGATTTCCACAGCCTTGCCGTGTTTATACTTGCGCTGTTGTAAACTAGTGAACTGAGCTAAAGGTCACTGAACTAAATGACAAGTCAGTAATCCAAAGGAATCGCTACAGCGCCTGTTGAGTGGCACACGGTGGCACTGAAAGGTGATGTTCAGCCTTAAAAGTGACATATTCGACTTTACACGACCGTTGGAGAACATTCCTAACATCTCATAATAATATCAAAAGACCAAAGGCTTGACGATTCCCGTTATTAAATCCATGCAAATACGGGCTATAAATCTTTGAAAGCAGTAGTAACAGCAGGCTAACAGCTTCCCGTGTACAAGTTAATAAATTCAGAAAACCAGATTCACCTGCAGTTACACTACAGGTAATCATATGGTTATTTTCCTCTAATATCTATAACCCAATTAGTTTTTCCCCTCCAAGCACACACACTATTTGGAAGAAAAATTATGCAGATGACTGAATGAAAAGGAGCTGGTTTCCTTCAGCATTTACTGAGTGCTTTAAGCTGATTTGACATACACTGATTTTCAAATACCTTCATTCTCTCTGGATGGAAACACATCTACTAACCAATGGCTCTAGCACATGTAAAAAAATAATAATAAGATATTACTTTTTCCTTTTTTTTTCCCTCTCTGCAACTTTGTTAACCTCCTGTTCTATGGAGAAGGGCGTGGAAAATATCACAGCAAATAAATGGAATTAAAAAGCAATTTCTCAAAATAAAGCTAAGTATTTGGCACAGTACACAGAGGGAGGGAAAAACAACACCTCATGATTTATTATAAGTGTTCAAATTTGGCCACCATTGATTAACTGTGTCCTTAGTTGGCTTCAACTCAAACACTATGCCTAAATGATGATTAAGAAGAATCAGTGAAGAGTGTAAAATAAGCTGAAATAAATATGTTCCGCTTAATTCAAATAGATGTAAATAATGTCAAAGTCCACGTTTTTGTTCTTTTTCCACTTCATTTACTATGTTGAAGGTTGCTGATGAATATTAAATATGTTTATCCGGTTTCTTTTGTCACTGGAGATGGCTTGCCATAATGGCATTGCAGAGATTGTGTTCTTTTATTAATTTGGCAAACAAAAGCCATTCATCATTGTTTTTCTGTATCTATCAGACTGTTTAGCACTCAGGTGGAAGTTAAACATTCACAATGTGAGATCTGCTTTTCCCGTTCAGAAAGACATTTTGGCAGGTCTCTCATTAAAAGTGATGTCATCATTTTGTACACTGGAACAAGAGACGCGGCTGATTATATTATTCAAATCCGCACCCTCCATCACATTTCTATTACTACTCAATATGGAGGGAAGTCTTCCACTGCCACCATGAGAAATTTCTTTGTTTTGCTCTTAAATATAGAGATAGCAAAAAGTCTTTCAATAAGAACTGGTATTTTGCCTCATGGCAAAAGCCTGTGCTTGTTGAGTTATGTTAAAATTCCCTCCATTCTCTCCAGGAGTATTCATTCCCTTTCCACAGTCCCCCCCAGATTTATCCTTATCCTTCTTATCCTCAGGAAATCAATACTACCTCAGCTACATCTACAGATATCAACTAAGAAGCAATGCTTCAGAAGCACGAAGCTAAACTCCTTGGCGGAAAACTTTCTCCCTGGTATTTGAATTTCTAAAATATTTTGAGGTAGCATTCACACGGTAACCCTCCTTGCCATTGCATCAAGGTCGTAGTCAAATTAATTGTGAATATCTCCTTAATGCAACGCATGATTGTGTGAATGTTGTGAATGTTTGGAAGTTTTTCCAGCAGGTTCTCAAATCAAATATCAAACATTTAAATCAGTCTGTTCCCTCATTATAAATGAATTTGCCAAAGTGTTGCCCAATGTCTTGGAGGGTAATTATTAAAAGTGCTTTTAATGGAGGTCAGCGTGGTTGGTTCAAGACATTAATCTAATTATGTGTCATTTGAATATCATAAATCATATTGTACATGTTTACATTTGACATTTCTTTGCACTTAACAGTGCACTAAGATCTTTGCCTGCTTCCTGTAATCATCAGTGCATGAATATTGATGCAGCATCTCTCCAGGCACTTCATCTAAAATGAATGAAGACGGGCCTCCAGCTCAGACAGATCTGCACAAACACGGCATGCTCATTAAAGACCAATTGTATAATAATGTGCACCTGTCTGGAGGAACGAAAGGTAGCCTCTATGTGCTCCCTGTGCGATGATCTGAATTTTGCCATTAAGAGATAAAACCATTGAACGGTTTTATGTGCAATGACTCCGGCTCTCTATTTAGATTTACAGGAATTATTGATTCAAAGCCAGATGATTTGATTTGGGGTGACAAAATGAATTAAGTGAGATTAAGTCACAATGAATAAAATCACTTGATTATAACAGCTTTGACTTCAACATTTACCGCAGATATATATTAATTTTACTAGTCATTATATTCAAAAAGACAACATATGAGGTGATTCACTTCAGAGTGCCTGAAAATGTTTTGACACGGCTTAAAATTTTGAATTGCTGGGGGGATTTAAAACAGTAAAATAGATCTTTTGGTGCAATCACAAGGGCAATATTCCACCGTGTAAAACAGCCAGGAACCCAGATAAGTCAGATCACATGGCCATCATGTGCATCCCGTTTTCTAACTTTCAGTATTGCAGCAGGAGTTGGGAATAGAGACCTAATCTCAGGCTGGGAAAAAAAAAAAAAGTTAATTTCAGGGTCCCCATCCACATGAGTTAACGGATGCTTATAGGCCCCACAACCCAGAAATGGATTAAGCGGTTGAAGATCAATGAATGCTTATAGTATGCTTGAAAAAAAAAACAACTTACAACTTACAAACAAACAAAAAAACTAATTGAGCCTCTACCAATATGCACCGCAGTAACTCTTCATTGAACTTGAGTGTGGCCGTTATGACTTTTAGATAACTATTTTAATGTTATAGTATCAGCAACCTGAAACTGTGCCAAGTGCCAGTAAATGTTATTCTTCTGTATGATTTCAATGTAAAAATGTTAATTAGTAAAATGACCTGCAAAAAAGAAGAAGAAAAAAAAAAAGAAAAACTTTTGTGTCAATAACTCCAGCATCCCCTAGATCTCTGAAAGATTAGAGGCTTGGACAGGCAATCATTTCACACCTCAGCAGTGACAACAGTCGAAGAGGGAAATAGCGTTTTGCTGAAATGTAAGTATAATGAGAGCTACTGTAGGGAAAAGCACTTGGCAAAGCACTTTAGAACCTGTGCATTTCTTCTAATTAGTTTTGTTAGACCAAAAAGATACAGCAAAAAGTCAGGTAATTATGTGCCGTTTGGTTTTTTGTTTGTTTGTTTGTTTGTTTAATAATTTATTTATAAGTGCACAAATGTATTTTAATAATTTATGTACTTTTCCAGGTTCCACTGTTTTGATGTGACAGTACTTTGTTTATACTCCACCCCGTATAAGTAATAAATCTAATTCTGAATCCAATAGATTAAATACTTTTAGAACACAGTTATCAAAGTCAAGGACTTTAACATTCTTCAAATTCTTCTATCTTGAGGGCAGCGCTTTTCATTTCATCATGAGTGGAGCAGATACTCTAACATTAAGCAACAGGTCATCGGGCCATCAAGGCAGATGACGCAGCTCTTGCAAACTACCAAGACGCTGTGATTTACGCAAACTAGTACACTGAGGCTGCTTTTATTAAGTTTGAATTTCACTTCCTATTTACTGGAGGGATTTTCCAGGAAAGATGTGTCTGCTCAGAGGTGTCGACAGTCTTAAACGAAGCTGCTTTCATAAACTGTTTATAGTGTTGATGTGTACAGCCGGCACTCTGGTCTACAGAGGAAGGCTCTCATCTTACTGAACTGATTATTTCACATAACCGGCTGGTATAACATTGCAAGGTTCACTCACCAAGCAGATAAATGTAGCAGTGTGAATGGAACACTTTCTTTTTTGTGCCTATCATATAGTAGCCTTGAGTCGATTCAGAAAGCTGCTGCACGAATATTAACATTAATTAAAGGAGAATAGATCACATTTCCCCTGTTCTAGCCGCTCCTCATTGGCTCCTTGTAGAAATCACAATAGAATTCAAAATCCCTCTCCTAACATATAAAGCTCTTAATGACCACGCTCCATCATATCTCAGAGAGCTCATAGTTCCTTACTGTCCCAGTAGGTCACTTCTCTGGATGTAAGTTTACTTGTGCTTCCTAGTCTCCAAAAAGTAAATCAAGGCAGATCTTTCAGCTATCAGGCTCCTCTTCTATGGAACCAACTCCCAGCATCAGGGGGGACAAAGCCTACAGCTGAAACTCTATAGTTTCATTACTGCTTTTCTCTCGCAACATTACCTGTCTCTAACTTTGTCCCTGCTGTCCTCCCTCTTCCTGTCCCCGTCCTACAGGTGCTGAATCATCTCTGCTACATGTTCCTGCTCAGCACCTGCTGCTGAGAGAGTTCCCTTTAATTATTATTACACACTAACACTCACTTCCCGTTCCCTACCTCCTTCTTCTCCCCTTCCGCAAATATTTACTCATGTACATTCAGAGCAACTAGGCTTCAATCACTGTATGCTTTCTGGATGTTTCGTTTGTATTTTCCATGGCATCTTCTCTCCTCCTGATCTTGTTCTTGTTCTCTCTCCATCCCTCTACCGAGTCCCCCCTCCTCTCCTTCACACTTACTCTCCCATCTCTCCCTCTCTCAACCCGATCCGGTTGAGGCTAATGGCTGCCCTCCCTGAGCCCAGCTCTGCCCGAGGTTCCTGCCTCTCCGCTGTCACCAAGGGCTTGCTCTTGGAGCGATATGTTGGGTCTCTTTTAACAACTGTAAGTTTGGCCTAGACCTGCTTTGTGTGTTAAGTGCCTTGATGTGACTTTGCTATGATTTGGCGCTGTATAAATAAATTTGATTTGATTCATGTTAAGTTACAGCACAAGTAAAACCGCAACATCTTCAAATTTGGTGGAGTGGATTTTGTGCCCTCTCAAAGAAATTCTAGGTGATACAGGAAATGTATCCTTTCCAAAAGCCTTCACAAAGCACTCAACCAACAACTCTTATGAGTCTGAGTGTTTTGAAACTTTTTAAAACCATTTTTTGTGTTTGCAATGCTCATGACTGATGGAAGTCAAAATCTCTGCATCAGTATCAGTATCATGTACGTCATGTCTCCTGCTGCATCTGTTCTGTTTACATACCCTTTGAAGCTCACTAAGTACAGGCTGCACCAAAAGTCTATGCTTCTTTTATTTCACTGCTTATCACTTTCTGGGGTTTTTTTTTATTTGTATTTTTTTTGGCTTGGAGACTTTCAAAAGATCTAATTCTTTTTTTCTGGATGGCTAAAGGCAGTCAAGCCAATCCTGTGGAGCAGCTTCTGCCATGCTGTACTGCACCTATTACAAACCAAATAGGGTCATGACTAGAGGGTATCTGCATGCTATTGAAGGGACGCTCCTTTCTGTTGGTGTGTGTTGCAGGATTGAGGCAGCTGTCTGATGTTGATATTACCGGGGGCCACAGCACAGGATGTCATAATGAGCATCATGAATAAGCTACACCTACAATAATTAGTCATTCACTCAAGCCAGACACTCCATTAATTACATAACAGATTCTTCATTTCTGCATCTGCGAAATAGGAACAGATTTCATCCCAATTGGCTCCAAGATGCTATTTAAAGAGACTTCACTTTTGTATATACATTTCTGTAAATAAGAAAAAAGTAATCATTCTTCAAGCTGAAAAAATTGTTGTTGTGCTTCAAAGCTCATCTATCTTTTGGCTTGTGTTTTGGCTCCCACTTACACAGTACCATCTGTAAAAGAACAAACAAAACAAAAAGAGCCAAAAAAGGCTAATCATTACGGTAAATCAAGAATTATTTGTGTAGCATAACTTTTTAAGTTACTTTAAATTCACTGGATCACAGTGAAAAACAACTGAGGCCCTTCATTTGACGTCACAGCCTGAAATGCATTATAGGCGAAGCAGAAAATAAGGGGATTATGACATCAAAGGCCGATGTGTTAAAATGCCTTCTGAAGGTGCAAGAGAAATAATGGCACAACAAAGAACGTCTGTTGAAGTGTTGTGCATGAGGCTGTAGCAAGAAAGATACACCGAAAGGGTGGGTTGCAACTATATGTTTGTTTGTTTGTTTTTTTTCATCCGCTCCGACATAAGCTGCAAACACAGTACTGAGCCAATCTGTAACTAAATAGTTGACTACATCTTTATTTCAAGTTTTTAAATTACAACAGGAATGATGTCTGTGGCGCTGTAGCTACTGCTTTTGATTTGATACTGGATTTGAAGAGGTGTACCTTTCAGCGGCACTTTCTAAACTTGTTATTCATAATAGTTAAATTATATTAAATCAAAACATGTTTTTTTAGCTTCTTTGTGAAATCAAAGATGTATTCTTTTTAAATGACTTTTGTTTCAGTGAAACTGTGTCTGTGTGGGATTTGAACACCTCTGACTTCTGGGACTCTGAGTGGAAGTATCAAAGACATTATAGTTGTCACTTCAGGTTAAGGACTGATCGTATTTCTGAGGGCGGTTTCTCCTGCCCTTTTTAGGGGTATCTGACTCAGGATGAGAGGTCGCTGTGAGTCTAACAGCGCTGCTCTAAAACATACAGTCTGAGATATTCAGGCGGCTCTTATAAACACAGCTGTGGGTTCTGCTGGCAGCACTGGAGCCACGGCTGATAACTGCAGACTCTGGACTTCAGTAACAAGTGTGTCAATGTTCTCACAATCAGCATTTGAGCAGTCTTGTCTCCCTGTTTATGGTTAACGTACCAATAGCGTAGTCACATATCTCTCCGACATCTTCCCCCTGTTCTTGGGGTATTTGACTACGGAGGGTAAACTGTCGTTAGTTATCTCTCCAGGGGTTTCTGCTTCAGATTTGAGGTGACATCAGGCATGAACACTGTAATGATGGGTTCGCTTTTCCGCTTGATTAATAAAGCTTCAATAAGAATCCTCGGCATAAGACATCGTAGATTCCAATGGCTTTTGGTATTTCTTTGCAATCCCGGTTTACTTATCTTTTGTTATCTCTTCCCCCATACTGCTGGACGAACTGGGGAGGTAACAAAGTGGGGGCTCGTCTGGGATTTGAACCCGAGACCTGTCACATGGCTAAATGGCTAAAGATTGAGTCTCTCTAAAGACTTTAGAATTTTGTGGGTTAACAATGTAGTATCCTGGCAACAGTTAAAAAAAAAAAAAAAAAAAAAAGCAAGCAAACAAAGCATTACTTCAGAGTCATCATAGACACACTGCTGCCATGAACCCCTCACAGGTTCAGGCTCACAGCATAATTTTCATCCTTCTTTGCCTTAAGACATAAAATAGATCTTCCTAGCGCTGCAGTATTTTCTTTTACTGATGCAACCACACCAGAAGGGATGATTCAAGTTGGGCGTTTCACACTGCCCTTTTTTTAATTTATGAGTCATGTTATGTTCTGAAACTATTTCAATTTCAAGGTTAATGCATAAAACTTGTCCAAAACTGGGGGAAAAAAAAACACTTGTGACATTTTCATTTTTTAACCTTTTCCTGCAAATTGCTTAACTATCATTGCAAACGGACGGGAAGACAAGTGGTTAACCTAAGCATCCACTGAAAGAGTAGCTGTAACATGGCTGTGCTGTTCAAAGCAGAAGAGCACCAGTGACAGCAGAGTACAGGGTCTGCCTTTTATTCTCTGCTGCACAGAAACACAGAGCACAGTCGATAAGACACACACACATCCGCATGTACGTGTGCACGCACACAGACACACAGTGACAGGCTCTCTGCCTCCCTGCATGTGTGCAAAACAAGTTCACTCAAAAGTAAAGTAAAATATTGCATTCGACTCAACTGCACACAGAATGCCTTAGGTCCAGTGGTAGCCTTGCCTTTACCCTGGCAATTAAAAAAAAAAAAAAAAAAAAAGTCTCTTCAGTTTTTCTGTGTAAAATATAAAACTGTAATATTTGAATTACCTTTCCAAACTCCACAAACCTTTGTTTTACATCTGCAATGGATGCCTAAATGTTCAGGATTTGGACTACCAGTATCCATCACCAAGTTTAATAATAATAATAATATCACAGATAAAGGTTAGTCTAGTGTAAGAAGACAAAAATACAATTAAATTTGAATAACAGTGTTAAACAAGTGGGGTTTGCTTTGGGTGTATAAACAGAGAACAGCTGTAAAAAGGCTGTCATGGCCACAAAATGGCCCCTAGCATGTCAAGCTCAAAACAAAAACTGACACAGCTGCTCATAAATTTTTAAAAAGAAATGCTGATAGTGAAAGCCAAATTTTTAAAAATAAGGGTGCCTGAGAATAAGGATAAAACTATGGGTGATACCTTCTTTTGGCATAGTTGGATAATTTCCTCCAGCATTATCTACAGCTGCAGGTGCTTGGTATGTTATTTACCATTTTTACCAAGGAAATTATGCCAAATCTTTAAATAAATAAATAAACAAATAAACAAATAAATAAATAAATAAATAAACAAATAAATAAATAAATAAATACAGCACATTAACAGTTTTAAACATCATAATTTGCATCTGCAGAATGTGGTTAGCTGCTTCCAGGTGAACTAAACAACAAAATGTTCACATTGTAGACTTATGATTCCCCATATCAGATCAACACCTCCATGTCTGTGCTTTCATTATATATATAAAAAGGATGGATATTTGTTCTGATGATGAAATGGTGGTGTAAATATCCTGATATTTACGCAGCTGGGAGAAGATGCACATTGATACTTCATTCAGGGCAGATTAACTCTCATTCACACTGTTTTTACCAACAGCCCACCCTCTGTTGGCTCATTAAAAGCACATCCTTTCAAATCCTCCATTTGGACCTCAACATCAGTCAAAAATGATGCACAGAATAGGATTTACACAGAATGGAAAGTATCTAACTACAAAAGGAGCGTCACTAAGATTTCTACTTTTCCATTCCATCTCACTGTGCAGAGACGGATTCTTGTATCACGAATATATGTGACACTCTCAGTGTGACATTAGAGGGAGAACAGGAAAACGTCAGCAGAGAATTTGCCGTCAGGTCTGTTAAACAGCTCTACATTCTTCCAAACGTTGTTTCAGAATTTAACAGATATACACGGGCTACATGCACTGACAGATCTGTCACTCATCTCCAGTTAAAACTAGGAACACAGCCTGTCCTACTGAAGACAGGCGCTCTGCATCCCTCCCACCAACTGGGTTTATAGGAGGTGAAAGAGCTTCACGCAGTCGGGAGGGAGGGGAAGACGAGAACAGGAGAGATCAAGGGGAAGGGAAATCATACTGTACTTGTATTCAACTGTCATGTGGATAGAACAGTGAGAAAACATGGCAAAGTGGGTCACATGGTAGATAAATGTGCTGCTCCTGTCTGACCTTACATTCTGGGTTTACCACAAAACAATTCCCAGTGTCTGCACTTAGCACACTTGCATCTCATTGAGACTTGTTGTGCTAGAAAAAGTACACACACAAAAAAAATCTAAAAGGTTCTTAGACTTGCAGGAGATGAGCAAGAAAAAAAAAAAGAAAAAAAAAAGTACTCAGCTGATTAGATTTATCTAAACAACGAAATCACAAAAGAGTAAAGGTATAATTTGTCATTTGAATCATAGTTCAATCATGAACTATTACTTCACAAGGTGTGGAAAGGTGAAAGTTCCATTGACTGCTAGATGTAAGTACAATAACAAATGCCGCCAATTTCCTGGGTGATAGCTTAATTCTGAAAATTAAACAACAAAAAGGTACATTGATTGACATCTTGTTTATATGTGCCCTGTGTTTTCTGTTTGATTTTGGTGTTTAAAGGAATTGAACATGGTCTCTGGCCTTTTGCTATTCAAAAACAACAACAACAAGCCCGATCAAGCAATTTCATAATAACATTTTAAGAAACAGATGAAGAGCTGCAAACAAGCGTCGTAGCCGGGGCGTATTTAGCACATGAGGGAAGGATGAGAGAGAATCACCGCAATAACAAATAGCAACACCATTTCCTTGTGGCTTCCTTTTTTTTTTTTTTTTTTTTTTTTGCACAGGAAGGCTCTGAACCGACTGAAATGACCCAGAAGTATCTTGATAATAATTCTCTAAATGCTGAGGAAAAGAGCGTCAGTGCTTCTTGATTTATCTCCTTCAGCAAACTAAATAGTGGATCTTTTATGGCAGGTAACATCACCACAATTCCTTGCAAGAACAGCATTTAAAATCAATGCACCGATGTAGTTCTGATCCAAATGAAAGACTAGAACATTTTATTTGTGTGACATGACGCAAAACATACTGTATGTAAAACTTTAAATTACTAGAATTGCAGATTTATTCACTTTCACTTATGTTCAGTTAGGTGTCATCATGAAGCAAGTTGAATTTACAGTTAAAAGCATAATTATAGCAAAATACCACATATCAGGAAACAATATATTTAAATGCCTGAATCCCTATATTTAAACTTTCTTCTGTCTTTGCATTATTGTATTTCAAGATAAATATTTCAGTTTCATCATGTTTCACAATGTTCTTTTACCTGATGACATTTTTAAACATTTGGAAAGGAGTTTGTTTTTTTTGGGGGGAAGGGAGGGGGGCTCTACTTGCTGCTGCATGGCTCAAACAGGAACAAATGTACATTTATATTTTAGTGCTTAAATATTTTATTTTATTTAGTACTTATGTACTTATGTAGTATTAATGTTTAAACTTTACTGATATATTTAATACTTTCCTACTTCTTTAAGACTTTTGAATGGGAGCATATATAACTGAAGGAAATTTCCTCTCGGGGATCAATAAAGTATTTCTGATTCTGAAACGTTGCAGATGATTGGCTGTTAAACTCGAACACCTGCTCTCCTCAGGTGTGGATCCATCAAAATCACCTCCTGTGCAGAAAATTTTAAGCCTGATACAAAAACAAACAAACAAAAAAAAGCTAATTTCTCCCTTAATGCCAGCTATAAAGTGGTGAATTTTTAAACAACTCTCCAAAATTGTACAAAACTGAGGTCATGCGCAAAAATGTATGCGCCAAACTTGCCGTCAGCATTGTTCTCAAGAATCCTGCTGTCATCACAGGGGCTACAGCCATCTTTAATTCCAGTCTGTGGCCACATCCCAATAAACAGGGACGGCCAAAACAATTATTCTGACCAGGTCCACTGATCTGAGTTTTTCCACAGTTAAAGCCAGAGAAAACCTCCCCCACAGAAAATATTTTGGCATCTCATTCTGAGACAAACAAGTGTAAATAATAAAATTAATGATGGCTGAAATCCAGATGAGTGCTCCAGTTCAAGGTCTGGGTATTGTTTATGCTGGTTTACAGTCAGAATGAAGAGAGACTCTGCTAATGTTATTGGTAACCCCTCTGTTTCTCCCACTGTGACAAGTCAAAATGTCTGCCGTGACAATGGCCGATGGCATGAAGAAAGACCCCAGGAATTTGGAAAAAACAGACAAATAAAATATTAGTCCAAAAATACAATCCCACACAGCTTCAATTATTTTACACTAAATTATTCAGAGTAATTCATCAAAACATGAAAGTTGGCTGTGGCAGTCATGGTCCTTTACAGTACTCATTTCCACATTCAAGGTATAGCGTATGTGGTTCATGCACAAACCGAACGGATACAAGTGAGGAACCAGGCTGCCTCATCCATCAGTACAAATTAGCATAACCAAAACAGAAGCTCAGAGACTGCAGACTCACAGTTGGAATTGAAGTTTGTGATCAAACTGTGCAGGTTATTGGCTTTAATTAGGCCTAATGGCCTCAGGCTGTATTTGTACTTTCAGCAATGACACCTGGAGGCAAGACAACCTTCATGGGCAGAGATCATTAGTGCCCAGCCATCCCCCACCTCAGGCACAGGTAGACGTGTTAGCTGCACAATGACACGTTAGGAAACTGGCAGAGGTCAGGGAAGTATATGGACATGACTGGAATGACAGGATAACATGTTTATTCAGAGTTTAACAAGTTAAAATGTTGTTCACGTGAAGAGGCTGAAGTTTTAGTTTAGCTTGTTCTTTTAAAAAAAAAAAAAAAAAAAAAAAAAAAATTCAGCCATCACACGACGGTGAACTGTACGATGGATGAACAGATGTGCGCTGGGCACACGGGAACCGCCGTGTCCCATGAGGCCACATTTACATTAATAATTTCTAGCCATGATAGCAGATGTTCGTGGTGTTTTTTTTTTCTCTCTCTCTCTCTCCATTCTTTATATTTTCGTGTGCCACACAATCAAACACGTAAACAGAGAATTTCTGTAACCTGTACTAAATTTTCCTTCACATGCTTATCTAGAGACTCTTCTGCGAGGGAGTGCCAAAGTTTTGAGCTTTTGAAGCTAAACTCCAGCTACATAACTTGTTTTTACACAACAGAAAGCCATTTCTTACAGCTTGCTTTACCTATAATAGCTAAAGCACAGTAAAGGGCACATTCTGAATGTCATTTCATGAACTATTCAAATGAACACGTGGAGGATATGTTAGTAAACATTACTGAGGCCAAGATCAATTTCACAGTCAACTATACTCCCCTGCTTCATGAAGTTAAAGTGTTGCTGCAGAGGCTTTCTGCCATCCTGAGGCTCAAGTCAGACTTGAGCACAGCAAATGTAACCAAAGCAGACCTCTGATGAACCCGATGACGATACAACTACACGTTTGACTGGTTTCGACTGGTACATTATGTGGTCGTACTTATTTCTTTCATCCAGTCAATAAGAATTTCAAATGTTCAATAACAGCCACTCAATGTGAAACTTCAAATCAGCACAAATCTGACCCTGGACCTGACCTACTGGTTTTGGAGACATGGGGGCCTGAGTGAATAATTCAGCTGCCAGTAAAAAGAAAATGGAAGCGTAACACACAAAGCTGTCGGCCCCCTCATTAATAAACCCCTTTAAGGCTTGTTGAACTCTGACTTTTACTGTGACACTGCTTTATTCAGTGTTTTCCCCAGTGATAATTACCTGGTTTGCTTGTTTAGACTGAATGAGGAAATCAAATAAAGAGAAGACACAAATTATTTTGGTCTCATCATCCATTGCTATAACACAGTAGAGGAAGAAAAAAATAAAAAAATCCAACCACTTCACATTACCTTGGTTTTGTTCCACTTCTGGAAGTCAAGCAGTGGTTCAAGATAACCTATCTTTAATGGATTTCAATGAATGCATCACAGGTCTTATTCCTCAATATCTTCTTATGAAAAGCAACAGTTATAGTACAAAAACTGAAAGCAATTTCTGTTATTTGCTCCTTTATGTCTAAAGGTATGTATCATCTGGACTGCAATGGAAGTCATGCAACACACCGTCCCTGGTTTATTCAATGAAGCACACTTTGGGAGAACAAGAGCACTGAACACACATTCACTCCTTTTTTATGTTTGATTGATGATGGCTACAGAAAAAAATGGGGCATTTGGGCCCTTTGGCTACTGTTACACAATCTCTTTCATTTTATTATCTTTTTCCCTTTTGCTTCCTTGAAACATCGAAAAATAAACAAATTCTTACACTTGGGCTGTGAGATGATAGTATTTATTTCATTAAAAGCATCAAAGGATAACTATTTAAAGTCATTATATTTAGCATTTTGACTTTTGCCAAGATAATTACTATGTATTTTGGCATAAATTTTAAATGTGATTACTTGTAAAATCATTATTTTTATTTTTATTTTTTTAATTGAATGAGTAACAAATGAACCAATTTAAATGTTTCATTCTCAACATTGTGTTCTTGTTGTACAATGTAAAAATAACTTAAGTGACAAAGAGCTATTGTATAAACCTGAAAGAGTCAGTCGTCAGTCATTCTCTACAACCATAATAAACACAGCTAAATAGTTTCAAGCTTAAAATGCATCATTCAACATTATTTATCATTAAGTCGCAATGATATGGTCTCTGGGATCAAAGATTTTCTTCATATGGAACATTTTGGACCTGCTTTTGGTTGGGGATATTTTAGAGGTCAGAATTCATTTCTCCATTATTTATTAGTCTTAATCAATTTGACAAAAGCAAAACTCCCTTCAGCTTAGTCCAATTATTTGATTTTATTTTTGTTGATTTGCCCTGATTCAATAAATAGAAAATTTTCCTTGGTAAATAGAAGAAGAAAAATGGATTTCTACTTCATTCAAGACACATTACATGACTAAAAATGAGCATTTACTGGGAATTAGTCAAACTGTCCTTAATTTGTTTATAAAATATCTTCTCTTTCACCTTGTTCAGCACTAAATCATCTTCTTGATTCTAACCGCATAATACCTTCAAATCCTTCCAAGGTTATATTCTAATCTCCATGTCTATGCAGATAATTGTTTGGCAATCCCTTACTGATAAAAACAAGGCTAGGGGTTCCTGTGAAAACCGGCGATTGAAAAATCCCCAATAATTATGAATATTACATTGCAGCTTAATCTCTCAAACAGCCTCCTTAATACAACTTGTCAAAGTCATGGCTCCCTAACATAGATTCGTTGGTACAAAGTTTTCAACTAGTTTCAGCCATCTAATATGTACTGTATATACATTATTCATCTCTACTCATTATCCCAAGACATTTGCGCTTCTTCAAAATAAGAGATCTCGTACATTGAAATCTAATGTTTTATCATCGACACAGAGGGATTTGTCTACAAGTGTGGGTAAACAAATGGCACAAAAAAGTCTTTTTCATCTAAGAAGCGGGTTTTGTTTTTTGTCGCTTCTTTGGTTTGTATGCCCCTCACTGTGCAGAATGATGTATGAGCAGACTTTATACTTTATAATTCCTGTTCTCATGTTTATCTTTTGAGGATGGAAACTTTCTCCGTTTTCACCTTTAATCCAAGTTTAAAATATACAAGTATGAGAAAGGATGAGCAGATCCCTGAGATGTGATATTCAATAAATTAGTCCAACATACAGGATTTCACAGTCAAACAAGAAAATGTGAAGACTCATTAATTGCGCCTCCATTGATAATTCATTTACATTGATAAGAAGTAATCCTCATGCTGATTGAAGAGCAATCACGATTGTTTCAGAATCAAATGAGCTGGTCTCACACTTTCCCATTAGACCCACCATTCAATGATGTAATCCCATAGGAATTATATTAAATATTTTAATCAAGTGCACTTACTATATATATATATGTGTGTGTGTGTGTGTGTGTGTGTGTGTGTGTGTGTGTGTGTGTGTGTGTGCATGTGAGGACAGCTACTCTTGCAGCCAGCTGCATCGGGGACCCTGCATGGATGGATGGGTCTGCGTTATGGTTCTGCTCAGCCAGTGGCTTTCAAAGTGTTTTGCAGCTTGGGTCTCTGATCAGTTGTGGTAAACTCAGAAGACTGAGTGTCCTTTTAAACTTACAGCAAATTAAAAGTAAAAACAAAACCCTGCCACATTAATGAATGAACATGCAAACTCACACAGAAAGGCACTAGGCGGGGAACTGAACCCGTGACCTGCTTGTTGTGTAACCACTCTGCTGTCGTACCCCCCCGCCACACTCTTTATTTTACATGCGACAACGTGCAGCAAGTACAAACTCTCTGAGATTTTCAATCATTGGTTACTCAAACACAGTAATTACTCTCCCAAGTAGTAACAGGAAAGGGTAACCTATAGCTCAATAACACTTCCTCTCTGAAGGGCTTCGCTCCTGTGATTATCCGCGATGATGACACTATTATTGCTCTCCCCTGGCAAAACTGATAGACAACATATTGACTGCACAGACTAAGACTCAACTCATTAGTCCATACAAACCATTGCTTTTCAAACAGTTTCTCAGGGTGTCATCTGAGGGTTAGGTCTCTGATGGCTAAATGAGCCAAGAAAGTTTTCTGGCTAATTCTTAGTGAACCTTCCGTATTGCAGCACTTTACTGTTCAAGATGAATCTTTTAGCTCAAAGCATTTGAGGGTAAAAGAAGATGGGCCTAATGCACTTCTCAGTTTAAACACTGCACTCTACATTTAGGTGCTGCAAAGTCTAAAGGCACCGCTGCCTGATTCACTCAAAGTGCTCTTTGGAACAGTGGATAGTGTCAGAAAGCCTTTCCAGTGGTTAAATCTAGAGGTCTGAAGTTTTCTGTTTCATTTTTTATTTTGTGTGTGTCGCTGAATAAACACAAAAACAAAACAAAACAAAGCAACAACAACAAAAAAAAAAAAAAAAAAAAAAAAAAAAAAAAAAAACACCAAGCAAATTAATGTGCCTAGATGTGAAAACTGTCCGGAATCTATCTATTCAATTCTATAACAGCGTGAACTAATGAAGGCTGTAGGTCAGTCTTATTCCAGTCTTACTGACAAGGTCATGTTTTTATCGTTTTTTTTTTTTACACTGTGGATACCCATTTATTAAAAAAAAAAGGGCATAGTGTACTCGACGTGTCAGAGGGAGCTATAAAAGAAACATCTAGAAAACACCTTGGCAAGAGAAGAAGCAATGGAACAGCTGCCAGTCTAAAGTGAAATATGAAGTAGTGCAGCATTTTTATTCTTCATTTTCAAACAGATCATTTTTTCTTCTCAATGCAAAACGTCATTAGTCAAGAAATGTTTGTTTTTTTCCTTTCTTTTTTATAAAAATACATTAAAAACAGCATGAAATTCAGCAGCGTCTGGAAGAAAACGTGATTTTGCGGCAGCTTGACCTTTGGAGTTTAAATTGGAGGAGTTGTTAAATTTCTGCATTACGGTGTGGCTCTTCAGCTGATTTAACATTTAGCCATACATACAGCTAAAAGCTGGGATATGCTGTCACCCAATTTTTTTTGTGGGTGGACAAGCATATCATTCTGATGTACTCCATGTTAAAGAGGCACATGGGCATCACAAACTGGAACACAAAATCAGGGCTGTGGGTTGCTCACGCTTATCTGTGAGTCCTAAATTTCTCAGTAGCTATTAATAAAGCCAATGCAATCATCAGGGGAGATGATGGAGATTTTTTCAGCTCTCTCTCATGGAGCCGGGGGACTCCATGGGAGCGAGACCTCTCTAAACACAGTTTCAGTTTCAGTCATGATTACCACTTCCCCTCAGACCTTACCATTGTATGGTAATCAGATTTTTGACCATGATATGATGCTTTACAGAGATCCCTCTCAAGAGCTCCTCAGGAACACACACACACACACATATATATATATATATATATATATATATATCTCACATAGCACAGCCGACAAACAGATGTCCTCTTCTGTCACTTGTATGTGTTAAAACAATACACTGACCAGATTAATCATGATGTCTGGTAGATTCTCAAAAGAGAAATGATAATTAGGATTTAAAAATAAAACACCAAGATGAGTGCAGCTCAATATTGTAGTAATTACTTTGCATGTTTCTGCCAGTGTGCGTGCTCTCTATTAACCTCAGCTCACCTCTGACCTTTTAAAAAGTCTAACAAGGATTAATCATGCAGGGTGTTGAGGATGAAGCCGGGCCTGCTGCATATTTGTGCCGTGCAAATTCAATTTCTCTTGTCATTGCATTGCAGCAAAAACCTTAGAGTTATGGCACGTGTCACAAAAATATTACCATATTAAATGTGCAATATAGATCACCGCACAAATGAACAACAATTTCATCCTCAAGCCTCAACTGAAATTGTTAAGGTTGAACAGAGGCATGAATCCGAATAAAATTTTGTGATCAGCATGAGATGCGTTTTCGACAAGCTGGCACTTAGGCTGGAGCCTTCATGAAGTCAGAGTGCACAAAGAAAATTTTAGTTCATTAATTCAAAAGTGGAGGCTAAGCACTCTTAGAGACAAGTAGTCCAACTGAGGGGCTGAATGTTTGGTATTAGAGGCAGCAGGCCAAATGGTTTCATGCTCACTCAGTGGCCGTGCTGGCACACTGGCTGCCAGTGGCTCTCTCTACAGGGCAAATAAGTCCTCCGAGTGCAATCCGCTGCTGCCTTTCAATTTGCATGTTAGTGCTAGTTGTCTAGTCACGTGAATTATTCAGTCTGCTACATCATATGTTATCACCTCTCAAAGTTATTAGAGTTTTTGGAGCTTCAAATGATCAGATGTTGCACTGAACATTTGAAGTTCTGTATGTATTTTTTATTTCTGTCTGATATGGGTCTGATGAGGCATTTGATTGAATTTACAAATGAATTGTTTCATAATTTATTGTTTAAAAAGGAAATGATTAAAGCAAGCAAATCTTAGAATCAAGAATTATTCAAACAAGAGATTCAAAGGGGTGTAATTGATTAAACCCACCCAAGCTCATCTAAGTAGCTCAAAATTGTATGTATGTTTTATTTTCATGGTAGAATCCCTTTATGGCCTTAAAATGGTTTTCAGTGGTTTGCCTCATTTAGGTATTTGGGCTTTACAAGGGAAATGGGAAAGGAAAAGCCCCCTCGCATGTTAACATAGTTGGTTCAAGACCCCGCACTATCTGCCCTCATAGACTATGTGACTGGACCTTTAGAGTTCAGCTCAGTTTCAAGGTCATCTAGTTGTAAAAAAAACCCCCAACATTTATGAATAAATAATGCTGTAGAAGAAAGTAGCAGCATCTGAGAACTCCAGGTACACATGTAATTCTCCATTCTGTGTCTGCACACAGACAAAAGCAAAGTATCTTTTTGTGCAACCCCAAAACCATTAGTTAATAATTTCCATTCATCTCGTCTCTTCTTTCTTTTTAAAAATGCTAATCTTTTCCACACACACACACACTAAATATCTCTTGAGGATTGATTTTACACATTTGGAAAAGCTGATTTGTAAGTAAAAACTTGTGAACACTACCCTACAAGCTTAAAGTCTCTTTGACCCTAATTTAAGCCCATATTTTCCATATTACTGACATTCATTAATGCATTAATTTCAAATTCCTGTGTATGTTGAACTTTCACTGACATCTGTTTTGTGCATAATGAGTGCTTTTTGACTAACTTTCTGTCTTTGCTGTAATGTACTATTCACTTCAGAGCTAATTCTTCAGAGTTGAGTTTTAATAATATTCCGGGCCATCACTGAATGTGCTTTTCATGGTACTATAATCATGTCGTTCACATGTGGCAGGTTCATTCCACCTCCTGAAAATCTTGTATTAAATTTCAACAATGTTGGAAAACTTCAAAAAGCTTAGAAAAAAGTTTCCCAACTACTGACTTTAATGCAGTAGGCTCTTCTGAGAAATTACAAGATTAATATGACTTACATTTGAAGCAAATGATGGGACTGTGGCCCCTCAATTATTTTTCAACTGCGCCACCTTCAAAATTAAAGTTCCTGACTTCCCTCTCGATCAGCAGTTTGAAAAGCTCAACATATCACAAAGAAATAAATCTTTGAATAAAAGAAAAAAGTTGAAAGACCTTAAGTTCTATATGTATGTTTAAATTAAAATAAGCTTAGTTGATCCTCATTTAGGCTATTGACAGTATAACTGTCTGACAAGAATAGCCAATCAATGCCATACCAGATACCTACATCCAAAAGTAGCTATAATGTATAGGTACATGTCATGTATAAACCTATAGTGATTGTTTGTCCATTTATATAAAGAAAATTCAAGAGAAAAAAATGTGTTCTTTGAAACGTGATGGAGTATTCAGTTTAGTTTTATGGGAGCGATACATTTTTCACAAGATAAGGCTGTCAACTGTAGACTGAAGATACTGTCAACCTCTCATTTTGAAGGCAAAAAAAAAAAAAAGACAAAGTACCATATCCAACCAGGTGAAAGCCTCCCACAGGTGGAATAGCCTTTTAAGTATGTGTGTGTTATTTAGTTGATGTCTATTTTTGGAGTCCTAAACAGGGCGAGGAGAATTAACCCGTCTTCTTTCTGCGCTTTGTTGGAAATTTTGAAAATCTTCAATGTCCACGACAAATATTGATCAATATTCACATCTCACTTTTAACATGTGAGAGATTTTAACCAATATTCTTCTTCAAATATGGCCACAAAATATAAAATGCAGATAAAAAGGACACATACAGTTACAAACATATCTTTTACATATCCCTATTTTAAAATATCAGTGATGATAATAAAGCATTGGCACTCAAAATGTACAAGATGTTGCATTTAAACTGAAAGGCATTTATTTTTTTTTTTGTTGCGGCAGCTTTTTTTTGTTGAAATAGTTCCATGTTACACAACACAAACACTGAACCAATTAGTTGATTAATTAATTTGTTACTAGAAGGAGAGACCAAATTAAATTATTCTGCCTATCAATTAATCATTATTTCTTTTAATCACTTTCAATAAATGCGGTCGTTCTTTTTCAGTTAATTCGTTTTCCCTAATTTCAGATTCTTACTTTCTGTATTTCATTATCTATGACTTTCCTGAGAGCAACTTGGGCAAGAAATTAAAATGGCCATTTTCCTCTCTTTTTTCACACACCATCAATTCGAGGGTCAATGGATTCATTATTAATCAATAATAGCCTATATAGAGTAGGTTATAGCATGATTAAATATAGTGCTACTTGGACGGCAATGGCAACATTAGGTCTGTAAAATGTCAGCCCTCATTTCATATCCTTCAACTAAATCCCATGATGCAATTCATCAATTCATTTAAGGAATTTTTAGTTGAATGCATGTTGCACAATTTGTGTTTTTGAACTGAACATCTTTTTTTTTTTTGTCCAGTATCCCCACCTTACATTCAGGAGTGCCAAATTCAGTGAACTGCAATCATAACAATTGCAGCTAAAAGTAGCACTTTTTCCTCTTCAGTAGCTGCAGCCTGCACTTATGATTATTATTTTTGTACCTCAGTCGGGACCTTTTGTCAGCGCTCCCTCTCTACAAGCTCCCTCCTCTCTTCCCACATTTTTTTTTTTTTTTTTTTTTTTAATGATCAGGTATGGGCTGTTTCATCTTTGGAACAAGGTAACAGCTAAATAGATTGTTTCATGCATTACATCATGATGAAAGTGCTGGCAGGGAGGCTGCAGGAAGGTAAAGACCAACAGAGCCAGTCAAGAGCAATCCTTGGATTCCCATCCCCATCACATGTGTAAGCATATTTCTTTTCTCCATTGTTGTCTCATTCCTATTGTCTGAAAAGTTGCCAAAATGAGCACTTCATGCTATTTCAATTTAAACAGTAAATGCAGTACGGATACAAACCAAGCAGAAAGCACTGCAGGGAGGACTGGAGATGCATCCAAGTATGGCCGTTTTTCGGAATGACTTTCTTCGTATTTCTAGTGTATGCATTCACCTTTTTATAGCTGAAGGTGTCACGCTTTGCTCATTGGCCATAGTAATTAATATAACGAATACTATAAAGTCACATTTAACCATATGTGACACACACAATAGAACTTAATTGACCATCTTATATGACTGATGAGCAAGAATGCTGGCAAACACAAATACAATGTTAGGTTAATTTTGAATCAATTGACAAAATACTCCCAAGTCCTCACTTAGTCCAGCTGTAGGAAAGAGGAGGACTTGGGGATAAAAAAAAAAAAAGAAAGAAAGAAAAAATCTGGGTCAAAAATGGAAATGCCAATTTTTTAAGCAAGCTTTTGTTTACTCTAATCATATTACACATGTGTCACTAATCCCTGCGCTACAGTATTATTGCTCAAACTCAGTTTATTCTCAACAGGCTCACTGTTCATTGCTATGGACTTCAATACTTGACAATTTGTGGCTTATGTATAAAAGAGAGCCAAGCTCAACTAGAGTCAAACGACTTGTTTGCTCAAATGCATACTTGGTCAATAAAGTTAAATCTGATTCTGATTGGTCAAGCTCCCAAACTAGTTATTTTTGCACACTGTCGGATGACAAATCTTGGATGTAAAAACATGAGCCTGCTGTTTAAATTCATGCAGGTTCGAAGAGAGGCACAATAACACCCAAATGATCGTCAAGGACAAATACGAATGGAACCAAATGAAATTTTAACCCCAACACCCAAAAACGTGGTCACATTTCCGTCTACTATGACCTAACTGTCTAATTTTTTAAAGAATATGAAAAGTTGCCACTTCCATTTAAAAATAGGACACTACTTACAATGGACTACCAGTGATTTCAGACAGACTTCAGAAGTTCACACAAGCACAGTGAGAAAGGAGAGAAAAATTGCAGTCACTCTTAAATGAGAAAATAAATGTTAAAAACCAAGAAAAAACCTGAAGTGGGCAATAACAGAACACAGCCCTGACCAAAAAAAAAAGAATAAAAAGTCTGAATTGAAAAAGAGACTTGAAAGTAGGACTAGAAAAAGATTGGATAGTGTTTTCTTGAAAGCATTAAGAAGAAAAGGTGGCCATTCCTCTGTGAGTGAGCAGTGCCTCTGACAGTCTTGTTCATTGCGTACCATGATCTGGATTTATCGTAGTAACTCCATTGTTTTATTTGTTGGGATCTAATGAGTTGGTATGAAAAGGTGCTTTGATGTGAAACAAGAGGACTGGGGGAACCTTAACAATGTTTTGGATGCTTCTATGAGTTTGTTCTGAAATCTGTCTCATGCCCTTTTTATCCCCCTCCTTCATGCTGTGGCTGTTTATACGCATTTCAAACAGACACCATATACAGAAAGAGCTCTTAGGGTCCAACTGCCTTCGCTGTAACTGAACTTGGGTCGGCTTGTCCTTCCTTACACTTTGGCTCGACATCTGGCTTTTTTTCCCTTCCTCACTTGCCTTTAATAGCGAAGTTTCTGTCTGATATTTGGTCAAAAGCATGTGTATTACATTGGTACAACATAAAAGTGAGGGGCCACAGGCTGGGGTACACTGAATTTGCAGAGTTTACTTTTTGACTGCATAAAAGCTTTCTCATGTATGATATAGAGACGACAGAAGACGAGCATCCATTATTTACAGTCAACCATTCGAGAGTTCTCTGTTGCTTGGGTGTGTGAGCTGGAAGCGCTGCTCGGTAGATCAACTTGCAATATTTAAACTGGGAAATTGGATGGAGAGTAATGACACACCAGATTTAGCACAAATAAAAATGATCCAATTCGCATATTTTGATGCAAGAATGCAAACATGAAAACCTTAATTACAGTTGACACTTTAAAATGAGTGCTCTGTGTTCCACTGCACTTGGCAGAGGTTTCCTCTTTCCATTTACTGAATCACTTGGCATATGGGATCACTATGTCCCACTAGTACTTAGGGAACCAACCAAATGTGCTCTCAAATTGTACTCCTGTACTTTATGTAGGTAAGACAGTGCACATTCATTTCACTTTACACTTGAGTAAGCAGTTGCATCATAATGTCAACTTATGTTAATTTCTGTAGTTTGCCATTTTACAATATTTACAATATTATGTATATGGATGCAATAGATAGTCGATGCCATGATTGGACTGAACTGATCATTTTATCATTTAGATCAGTAGGATTAGTTGATTTTCTGAATTAGTTACTTCACTTCTAAAATCATTATGTTAATGTTTATTTCTTTAAATAAGGCATTGGATTTTTTTTTTTTTTTTCTATTAATCCTTTTAATGTTTTTGTAATCCATTTGACTGGGCCATTATAAATGGGACGCCAACTTAGTATGTTTTCCTTTTTAAATAAAGCTGTCATAATAAAATAATACTATTTAATACTTTTCAGTCACAATTTGATGTTTTAGATGAGCAAAAATGGTGAATAAAGTGGACATATGCAGATTGCTGAGTTTTGGGCTTTTTTTTTTTTTTTTGGGATAAGCAACAGTCCATGACCCAAAGATATTCCATTTACCATCTCTGAAAACTAAGATAAGTCTTAGTCATATATGAGAAACTGACAGTTGTTTTTGTTTTGTGTTGTTTTGTTGTGTACACCAGGTTATGGTGCTAACCTCTCCGACTGAGGAGCAAGATTGAAACTTCCCTCTAGTCTCATTATAGTGAAGATGTCAAACGGTATGAATCTGAATGTCCATGTGAATGATATTTGATACTGTTTTTTGTGAAATTGAATGTCAGTATCGTGAAGCTGTCTCAGTGTCAGGAAATAAATGAGTGGCTTTTTATCTTTTCAGTTGGTTCTTGATTTCCAAATAAATCACAAAGGCAGAACAAAGAAATAAGATTTATAGTGAAGTTCTAAATAAGTGAAGGCCCAAATTATTTGACAAACTGTCGCTAGAAACTTGGAAATAACCACTGACCTGTCTCGTCGCTGATAAGTGCTTTCAAGAGAGAGTTGGTGAGATTTTCTTCTGTAAAATATGATACTTTAAAGTTATCTTTTAGCTGTCCCCAGGGATCCCCTGTCTGTGGATATTTCTGCTTGTCCGACATCCTCTCAAACTGATAGAATTATAAACCCTGATCCACAGCCACAGTGTCCCAAGATAGGGTACACAAATCTAAGAGCTATTTTATTTCCATTCTCTATACAATCACAACCGTGTTCTCTTACCGGATTAACCAAAATAAAAATATTTTTAGCAGACGTTTTTCAGATTTTGTGCAAGTATGAGATACACAAAAAACAAAAAACAAAAGAAAAAATATATATATATAAATAAACACACACACACACACACACACACACGGGAGTGTATTTTTAGTAACTAACAACAACAGAAAGTAGAATATCAAGTAGAGGGTATGGATATAATGAGGTAAACTGTCTTTGGTTGCCAAAAGATTAAGCAGAAGACTCATGGTGGGTTTTTTTTTTCCTGTGGATTTAAACCACGGAGGTCAACCAAAGAGGCAGCCCGTCTATCGGGCTATATGACTACACTGTACATCAATCAGAGACCGCATAAATACCACTCAGAGTTCCAATGTTGTTGCTCTCTACCTGTAGGTTAGTTCAACTTATGTCTGTCCATCTCCACAGCCCATCAACCAGTCTTTCCGCAAATGTGGATGTCAGCAAATCGGCCTGCGAGGAACAACCAGCCTTTTTGGCTACAACACGTTCACCTCTGGCAGAAATGATTTTAAAAAAAAAAATCAGATAGAGCTGAGGTAAAATTCCTGGTCCAGAAATAACTGTAATAATATTGTGCATTCTGGTGGATGTGGCGGTGTGTGGGTCCACCTTGTGTGACATGTTATTCAATTACTCCGAACTGGATTTTTGTGAAACCACTGAGCAATAGGCATCATTTGATGTCGTCTAGCCGGATCTTGAAAAAACGGACAAACGAGAAACAGCTCTAATGGAGCCTTTTTAGAGTTTATTACAAGGCAGTTTTCACTACTTATGGTGGATGTGTCCACCAAGCAGACAGATTTCACATGTCTGCTGACATAAGGTGACACCTGATGACGCAAGGCTCAGCAATAAAACTGACTAACTTTGTGGAAGTGCAGAGGCTGCACCTGCACCACAATGAATTCTGGGTACTGGGAACACCATTGACTCCATGCAATACGACATCAATCTCTGAAACGGGCACATATTGAGCTGATTTAAAGGCTTAAAATGTACCATCAATAATGTGACGATGAAAGAACATAGCCAAAGCACATGAAAAGAAAAACACTGATGGTAAAAAAATGGATGCTTGATATTTTAGGAAATAGAAATTATATACGGAACTCAATTACAAAATTTGGAAACAAGTTCCTGGGTCATGTTACATCTGCACCACTGATATTTCTGTCAAAAACTATTTCTATCACCATTTTCTTTTTTTTTTTTAGGTGAGCATTTCAGAAAATAATCCATATCCAAATAACAAGCGTTGAGCATTATGGAGTGAAACACTGCATCTTCAGAAGACCCATTAGGTCATAAAATTTATAGGAATCATGTTGTTTAAATATTCCTTTCATAAAGTTTTGCATTGGCTTTGTGATAACTGGCACAGTTTCTGAAAGGAATCTAAAAGAGTAATAGTCTTTTTTATTTAAGAGCCCAAAAAGCTGTGCTGATGTGGGACTGCATTGTTTTTAATACACCTACTTCAAAGTGGTCGGGTTCATGGAGTATTTTTCAGCTGGAATTTATTCTTTATTTTTGTGCATGTGTGTGGGCGAGGGTGTGACACCGCTGGAGATCAAAGTAAACTCATAAACAACGCGCCGCTTTTTGTATAAGACGCTTAACAACCCCTGCAAGCTCACAGTTTAAGGTACATTATTATTTTTCAGCCTACACTTCCTATTTAAGTGCAACAGCGGCAGGGTGCAGAGATAACAGATACACAGATTAAATGTTTAAAGCGCTGTATGTTTGATCACACTTGAAGGGTAATTAGCAAAAATACTTGGAAGTGAATTATCAGTGTTAATTATAGTTAATATATCGTGCTGAGGAGCATTTTCTAAAAACTCTCAGCCTTCCCTTGTTTCAAACTGATCATGTTACAATAAGAAAGAAAACATAAGGTGGATTTAGGTCATTTACAATGCACTCGACTGAAACTACAATGACAAATTGCTACATCGTGGGGTAAGTAAGTATGATTTGATTTGATGAGACAAAACTTATGATGAAGTGAAAGGCTCAGTGAACCAGGATATACTCACTGGCTGTAGGCATCTGTCCTTATGGCCATCTACTGTAGAGGAACATGATGAGGAAAATATGTTCAACAAATATATATATATATATGTTTTTTTTTAACTGAGCAGCATGGAGTCACCATCGCCAATATAATAAGGAGTCATAAAAGGACCCAAAGCACATCTCTTTTGATGGAGTAGCAGTATAACATAAATGTCCCTTGTATGGTGAAAGGCCAGAAATATCAGTGTGCTTTTGCATTCAGAGCAGCAAACAAAATCAAATATGTTCTGTGAGAAAGGTCCATCAGAGCAGCATGCGGCAGATGGGATTGGTCCCATCTCAGATTGTGTTAAGTCCTACTGGTATAGTAAATGACCTCATGCCATGTGCTGGTTCACATTAATAGCATAAAACTCCAGCAGCATACCCTACAGTTTAATACAGAGTAGATTGTACAGCCATACTGTCAGCCTCTGCCTCCCTCCTTCCCTCTATATATCTTTCTTCTTTCTTTTTTTTTTTATGTACCTGTCTTCTGTGCCATCCCTGATGGCTGGCATGTAAACAAATTCTGTTGCAGTGTTAAAGAGAGGCTCCTATGGAGTTGGGTTTCCGTCAACTTCTGACATTTCTATTTGTTCAGAACATGGCTGTTGATGCATTGGCATAACTTAAGATGTTGGATTACAGCCTGGTCACGTTTCCACTTTGGATTCAAACAGTTCCCCTTTAACACAAATCGCTTCAGTGTATTTGCTTTCAGATTTATTTATTTATTTATTTATTTGGCTGGCTAGATCTTGAAAGTTGTCTTTACTTTACCTTTGGGTTAGAGAAAGTGTCTTGGGTCTCTAGTCTAAGATGATTTCAGGATTTTGCAGTGGTTCAGATGGAATGAGCTGGGAGATACAGCACTTGTTAGGGCTTGGCAGTAGGTCGATCTCTTCAAATATCAAATAAAATTTTTAAAATTTAATATAAATTACATTTTTGAGTGGTGTCCATAATCTAATATTACAAATCAAATCTGACATTTGAAAATTAGTATCAATTCCTTTTTATTGATGCTTTTCATTGTTAATCAAGCATTAAATGCTAATGGTCCCAATACACGGAGTACATAGATCAATGTCAGTTAAAATGAGCAATTTCACATCCTACTCCACTATTGCCTCCAGTGGTATGCCACAAGGCTCCATTTTAGGCCCCATACTATTTTCTACTCTTAGTCCGACTAGGTTGTGTATTTTGAAAACACATCCTTTACCACTGCTGCAAGGCTATGGGTCCCTTTGAAACTAAATGGGAAGCATAACCCAGAGCCTCTTGTAAATTCAGGATAACCAGACAGTTTTGCCACAAAATGAGAGTAAGAGAGGTCCTTACTATCGGTGCTGAGCGGAGCAGTTGCCTTATGGTTTGACTGTCTCTTATCAAATATCCGATATCTGTAAACATAAGATGTATAGCCACTCTTTCTGACTCCAACTCTATTACATATTGCATACCAGCTTGTATTTCCAGTCCCATCCTGGATTCTACATCCATACCTTTGATCATCAGATAAACTCCCATTCTCTATTTCTCTGTTCAGTCCAAAACTAGAGGTGACAAAGCCTTTTCTCAGACTGCGGAACAGTTTATCCCACAGTGTTAGATCTCCCCCATCTGTTGTCACGTTTAAATCCCATCTTAAGACTTCCACAGTTGCATTTGAGTCTTCACAATAACTCATATGATAATGATAAGATGGAAATACAGGCCAATGGAGGCGGTCTTGTATTACAGATACATAGCTTGATTTCTCAAAGCTCAGGCAGGATATCATGTCAATTGCTGTCAAAATGTTGTATGCTGCATATACACCTGTCTCAGTCAAAGCCGGTGGGATATCACAGGCCAGCATGTTTTAATCGTCAGTAGCTCTGTAATTTGCATTTGATACTTAATAGGCTATGTGATACGAATAGCGATATCTTTCCTAAAGACATGAAGATTTTTATTTACTTATTTTCAAAAAAACATGTTCTGACTAATCCTGGCGTCTAATTTGTGCCAGATCATTAAGCAATCTGCAGGGTAATTTAGAAAAAGTATAGGAATCAGATCATTTACACCAATGCTGTAGAACTTTGTTGAACTTCTGCAGAGTGGTAGCAGTCCCCATCAGGGATGGTCGTAGATTGGGAATGATCTTTGGCATGTGATCTTCTTTTCAGATTAATGATATAGATCACCTCATTAAGGGGTGCTACATTTAGATTTTGAAAAGTCGAGCACCGATTACCAACCCATTGTTGATGGTTAAAGAACTAGCTCACAAATTACAGCTTGCAATGACAGTTCTTGTTCTGCTCAGCAGCCTGAGGGAATTTGAGAAAGCAGCCCATGTTCGAGTTCTCCACCTGAGCAGAACCAGACCTAACATTACCAGCAACAAGACGGTAGTGTTTCATGTGTCTGGGGGACAAGAGACCTATCTGCAGTCAGGGGTGGAGGAGGTGGAATAACATAGGGGTAGCCTGTCGGCAGCCACTGAAAATTCAAACCGAAAGACTATGACCATGTTTGTGTCTTTTATTCAGGACTTTTCCAATAAAGTCAGAAAGAGCTCATGATTCTGAGCATGGATTGCACCCCTAAATATTTGAATCTGATGAAACCAGATAATCCAGCCCTCTCAACTAGAATTAGCAATCATACTCCAGTGGCTTTATCTAGAAGAGCCTGCGGTGTTGATAAAAAAGATCAACAGGGAATATTATGGTCAGGCATTGGGGGAGGATATGAAAAAAAAATAAATAAATAGTTTGATGTAAGCAAAGAGGAATGCAAATAAATATTTATGAAGTTGTTGCTTCTACGTATTTGTAAACATGCATCTGCCATGAATTCAAATGTTATATTTCTGAGAGTGTCTCTCATTTATTGGGGAACTGAAAAATGCAACTGAAGAACTGAAGGCTGACCATGGATCAGTGCCAGAGACTAAATTTATTTAGTAAGCTGCTTATATTCTGATCTATCCTCCGTGTGACTCATTTAACCTTTCTTTATCAACAGGTGACCTCCCTTATGTCTGCTATTTCGCCACAGTTATTTAAAAGAGGAGAGCCACAGGACATCAATAATTAGCGCCCAATCTCTTATCAATTTCATAGCTAAAACCTTTGAAAAATTCACATTCAATCATCCATGCCATTCTGGAATCAGACCCCATTTCTCAACAACCACAGCACTCCTAAAATTTTCTAATGATGTGTTCACTGCTCCTGAAAAAGGCAAACTCACCGCTGCATTACTCCTGGATCTAACCAAACTACTTCACAAATCCTATTCAATTTGTATTTCTCAAAATGTGCGAATATGGTTCAATTCACAACTGATATCATTGTGTCCACACATCAAGCCTCGTATTGAGTCTATTTCAAATAAGCCAAGATACAACTTTAGTATTCTTTATTGCTCCATAAACTCTTTTACGAACTCTTTTAAGAATTGTTGCTCAGTGACAATTACGTATTCTGGATTATGCTGAACTTTTGAAACGCAACTTTAACCCTGCTGTCATCTTTGGCAGTCTGCAGATTTGCCTTGAGCTCTCCGTATTGCACCCATCACTGCTCCACGTGTAAGAAACTCTAAACTGGTTAAAACTCAGTGCAATACGTTACCATTTGCACCAATGCATACGCAGATATATTCACTTTAGTTCTCCTTTATGCAGTTGCTTCTAACGGTAATGTCAACTTGCCCTTTTAATATTTTATTTTTAAACCATTATGTATGTGACCCTTATTTCAGCGATGTAGCGTGAACCATTTCACTCATTTTGTACGGGTATGGTGGACTTATGGAAGCGATGTGGGGCGGGTGGGTAAAAGCCTTGTGAATGTTATATGTGACATTGTTTGTTATATTGTATATTTTATGTTGGCGCCCCTTGAAAACGTGATGGTTTGTCACAAGGGGCAACAGTCAATAAATTTTAGAGGTATGATTGCCTGAGATGAAGCTGCAAAGAGTGTCTTGGTGAAATTATATTACTAAACCAAATAAAAGAAGAAAATAAATTGTATTATGAAACTTGGATAAATAACAGAGTATGTGTAGATTAAGGTAAGAAATGCCAGTATACTTTCATATTTAGACACACACACACACACACACACACACACACACACACACACACACACACAGATATATTAAACAAGGTATTTAAGAGATTTGAATTAAGACTGACAAGAATTGTCATTTTGAACTCATTTATTGATGACAACACACCACCTTGTATTAAGAATGAAGGTAGAAAGCTGTTGAGGATGGCAGCAGATCATAGTGCAACTCTTATTTCTCATATTTAATCATCTTATCAACAATGCCCCCTGGCCTTGGAAGAAGCTCAAATTATTTCACTCTCCACAAATGCCTGCGCTGCCTTGAGCGGTTCAACTATCCAATCAATCAGTTTTCCACAAACTCGTGGAAAAGACTCTAGCCCTTTTTGACAAAACTCTTTTATTTCTTTGTTTACAATTTTACATATTACTTGTACACTTCAAGAAGTCACTCAAAATGCTAAATGAACTGAAGGCCTCCACTGGAAAAAATAAAATTAGCTTTCTTTAATGGAAGCTTTGCACATGTAAAAACAAGTACTTGAAGAGTAATTCTATACTAGCACCATAATGGGTTGTTTATATGAACAAAAAAATTGTGTTGAATATATTGGAGCCAAATACAGTGGCTTTGGTCTTTGATATAACTTTGACCTGTAGGCCTTGGCATAATTTCAACTGTTTCTATTCAGGAAGTAAAGGAAAAAAAAGCTTCTTGGAGTTATTAGACCGTAAACTGTCATTGGCAAAAATTGAGATTCTGTTGTTACAAGGTGTTTAGTTTATCAGACATGTCAAACTCACCTTGCAGAATTCAGTTTCATCATTCCTACACCAGTGCTTAATGATATGGCCAAATGCATTTGGGGAAACGGCCGCTCGCTCACATCAGAAGAACCTGTCTTGCTCTTCAGTGCCCACTTACAACATCCTGCATGTCAAACTTTCACGGCTGACAGAAGAAAGAGAAGAAACCGACAGTATCACTTCAAAGGAGGGAAACTGCTGCTGGTTAAAAACAGAGCAGCACATGTTGCTCTTTGATGCCCACCAACAACAAATGTAAACATTACCTGATATGCAACTGAAAGTCTCAACCAAACCATGGTTGACTGAGATTCACTTCTGGTTCATAGTACGAAAGAACACAAGGAAGAGAGTTAACAAAAAACAACAACATTTATTTACAATTTTCAAGGAAGTGCGTGAATATTGATGAGCGTCTGTGAATCTAGAGTACATTAATGTACATAATCATATCTAAATGAATGCTAATGCATTAAACACTGATCAAAGAGTGCTATGCATGATTAATACTTGTAGCATCTTGCTTTCTGTCCAAGGCTGAAATAATGTTGTTTAATTTAGAGAGTTTAAAAACAAGTGTGGTGCCAGAAAAGTCCTGCGTTCATTTTCAAAGGCGGAATTCTTGTATTCTTGATATATTCAAGTTTATTATAAAACTAGCTATGCTAGTGTTTTATGTAGTTGTTTTGGATAAATTTGGCTAACTTTGCTGAAAGCATCTGAAACTTTCACTTCCAGTGTCAGATTTTTAGCAGGTTTTCATTAAGTTTGGGAAACAAAAATAATTCATATTTCAATTAGTATTTCAGTCGTTCATGACACACACTTAAATAGTACTTAAGGCTAACTAAATGACTGAGAGCCCAATCAACGTGATTTCAGCAGTACCAAAAATAAGCAGTTGTCAAAGGGTAATTTAGAAGAGTTGTTTATAAAAATGTTTTAGATTTTTTTTTTTCCTTTTAGATTATTATATGGGAAACTGCTGGACAACAAAAATCAAGCCTAAATCAAGCTCTAGCAGTCCAAAGTCTTTATCTTTTCTTTTCTTTTAATTCAGTCAATCAGAGATAATTAAATGAGGCATAATTCAAGTTAAAAATCACCTATAATCTCTGAATCTTTAAATAAATAGAACTAAAGCAAATAGCAGGTCTGTGCACTCCAGTATTATCCACTATTTGTAAAAAAAAAAAAAAAAAAAAATGCTCCTAACAGTATATTGAAGCAAATGATACCTAAAACTTTAAATTCCAAATAAGCAAAACGGTCAAATTTTGGAACTAAGGAAAAGCTTAGAACTTTTGGGAGAGTTAGATTTGGGTGTATAGCATTACTCTCCTTGTTGACAGGGGCAGAAATTCTGAGTCAAAGTTTAGTCTTTTACAAAATAATAGTTCTGGTAATAAAGAGACCCTGATCCCAACTGTGTGGACGTCAGCTGTGGCTGAAATACCCAGATCCCGTTTCAGGGGATGAAATTGGGTTTCCCACTGGGTTAAAGAAAGATCCAATTGCTGTTTTCAATCACAAGTCAAATGTGATTTCTAATAATGAATAATGTTTAGCAGATCAGGAAGACGATTTAAAAATGCCTGAAACTCCTGAAAGAGTGGACCACTGCAGATTTCCTAATGTTTCTGACAACTGAATGAAATTAATATAGCTAGTGGAAGAGGCTGAAGTGTGGATCTGCAGACATTCAGCCCACAGAAGCACAGAGGTGAAGACATTAGCAGCATTAGTGTAAAACACGGTTTCTCTGGCGCCGACATTTACTGTTGATCCCTCTGCCTCCTTGTAATTTGGTTATCTTTGTGCTTTAAAAAGGGAGGCCAAAAAAAAAATGCCTAAAATGTCTCTAAAAGTGGAAAATATCTTTACTGGTGATACTGAACTTGTACCATTACAAATGTCCATGCTGATATGGCATTTACCAAAAGGTACGACAGCTCCTCACAACATATTATCTCGCTCTATGTTTCTAAGTGTACTTGTTCATGAAACTGCTCTGTCTGAAACCAAAGAAAATATTCACCTGATTTTGATCACACTGAGATGTCTTTATTTTCTCTCTGACTCCTAGCAGTGTAGTGATATCAATACACCTAATTTTACTATTAAAACCAAAAGCCTAATTTTGGATTTATTCTTATAAAACTGCCTAATATGGACTCTATGCCTGAAGGTAGCGTCATTATTACTTTTATGTCCATTTAAACTGGGACGTGGTGTTAGTTCTAGGCAAACTTTTGTAAGATACCTTGGAGCAGTTCTGAGATGTTTGATAAACACAGACTGCAGCAAATCCCTGGCCGCAGAAATATCTGAATATCATAAAAACAGAATTATCCTTTAATTAATCTCTACGTTACACTAATCCTGATTAGGATCGTCTATCGTGTAAGTCTATATGAAAAGCAAGCCGAGTGGAGATGAGTGAAAGGTCAATTAATCTCCATAGATGATCATTTCTCTTTGGCAAATTCAAAAACATTACAGCTACAAACCTTCAGCACAAAAATCAAACTCACTTGACTCAGTCTGATGGTTGTGGCTTCACTGAATTTGGTTGACAAGACAAGTATGCTAGGTCATGGAGTGCGTGCCATTCATTTAAACGCCTACTTGACATTGAGACACACAGACTTCACAAATCCCTTTATGGGTCCCCGAAGAGGCATCACTCTGACCTGTGGTAGCCGCTAAGTTGCATTTCTCTGGGTTTTCAAGCAAACACTCAACATTTATCGTGGCATTTTGATCTATTCTCTCTTTGTGTCCCCTTTTCCCCAAAGACTTTATTCTGTCTGGAGTTCAGTTTCATTGTAATTCAATCTTACTCCTTGAGCTGGAAAAACAGCTCATGAGTCGCCGTCTCACAGGGACCTTCAACTGTGGCAGAATCAGAGCACAAATGAGGAGGTGAACTCCAGATGTAGTGGAGAGGGTAACTATCCTTACCAGTGCCAATTTATTTGTTGTTAATAAACGTTGTTTTTCCAGAGCAGAGCTCCGCCTGTTCACCTGCCTTGAACCTTGACAGCCCCAGCTGTAGCCCTGCTCCTAATTGATACAGCAGAACAAAATGAAATTGAAACTTTTTTTTGTTGTTGTTTTTTGGGGGGGGCACTCTTTATAATGACTGCAATAGAGCTCTCACCATTCTGCTAATGTCTCCTGCAAAGCTCAGCCATTTACAATATACTCTATATGTCCACCTACACAACAACATCACGTTCAGCTAATGAGTTTTAAACAGAGCAGCACTTTATCAAATGGTCACCTCAGCCCATCTAAAACAATGCACATCTTCACACCACTGTGAAACTGAATAACTGTGTGGGAGTTCCCCCCCGAGAATAAGTAACTATACAGTACAGGGAAAAGCCATTGACTGTGGATTGTGATCTTATACTCAATATAACCAGTGTGGGCAGAGCATGTCGGATAAGCCTGAATACTGTCATGAAACCAATTCAAGAGCTTGAATTAAACTAAAGGCATTTAACATTTAGATTTCTTTTTTTTTCAGCTCATTAAATAGCATTGCATAAGTGTAAGAGGAAGATATTGTGTAAATAATTGATCAGGCTGTAGAAGGGGAGTGCATTAGAGACAAATTAAAGCACAACAGTCAGGTAAACATTCTTCTCTGAGGCTCCCACTAAATATTTTCTATGCTCTTTGTCTCTGAATATGTCTGTCAGGTTGTCTCTCCCTTGTTTTCTCCTTTGCTCCTCCCTTCCCTCCTCTCTGCGCCAACTCTCTCTAATACACTGCAGCAGTTGTAACTCTTACATCACCCCCCTCTCATCATTTTGGAGGTCAGTGGACAATATTGTATTGTAAACAGTTACTCACCCTCATATTAACATGACAGTAAAAAAAAAGCACAGTGAATATTTGATGTTTTCCTTTTTTTTTTTAAAAAAAAAAAAACCTCTCTTGGCTTTTTCATGTTTGACTTGTGTGAGTGTGAGACAGGGGGGAAGAGTCGAGCTGTCTTCTTCATTCCTGATGACATTGAAAAGAAAAAAAAAACCCAAGTTGATTTCACCTTGACTTATTTCCTTTGCATCCTGCTATTTCTGACTGCTCGATGATGTGCAATTTTCACTGGCACACACACACACACACACACACACACACACACACACACACACACACACACACACACACACACACACACACACACACACACACACACACACACACACACACACACACACACACACACACACACACACACACACACACCATCCTGAGTCATCAGGAGACATTTTATGCAGTGGAGATCGGTGTGTCTAGAATTCACAATGCCATCATGCCTCGTACACATCGATTTTTCTTAAATGCAGTGAGAATCTTATTGACTTAGAAAGACAAAAGGATGGCAAGGATTTTGCTGCATATTCTGACATTTGAGATAGTGATTGTAATACCCTGCGGTACACTTATCTAATAAGAAGCAAGCTGCTCTACGGCCTATATGTAGTATACTGCCGAAGGACAGTAACGCAAACCATTATATAGTAGGAACATATATAAGCTACATACCTTATCATTAGTTACTGTATATTATCAAAGACAGCAGAAAACACCCATGTTAGTGGAGAATAATAGGCTCTGGCATTAAAGGCATCCAGACAAATGAGTAAAGCAGACCTTCCCACTGACTCATTGAATTAGATGTTATCATTCAAAGCTTAAAATTATTCATGCACTTGGAGACATCCTGCTTCAGCTCATCCCACACATGTCATTCCGAGGCACTAAGCCAAAAGCTTAACGTGTCATTCCAACACATTGTACATATTTTCTTCTGTGGTGAAAACCATACATGTGGACATATTAAATATAGAGGGATAGAAGAAGAAGAAAGCTCCAACTCCCAGCTCTGGTAATTATCGCCACCCCTGAGAAACAGAAACAGTTCCAACATGTGGCTCTGCAAACTTATACATAAACAATGTCTTGTGTGGCGTGAAATTTCTCCTAACTTATAAATTAATAAACAATTGTATGTAAACAGCAGGCACTCAGATGAACAGAAGCATGGAAACATAAATCAGTCTGTCCATCTCCATGCTGCTAGGGGAAACCTCGTATGATTTGATGTTAGATGAAATGAAGAATTTGAGAACGGGAAGAAACAGTGAGTGTTGTATGGACTCATTTGAAATACATAGTTAAAAAGGATTTTTCTGTGCTGTTCTCGTCTGAATAGGATTTTGAACTTGATGCTTCAGTAGAAATCTGGCTGCACAGCATGTCTTGTATTTTTGCCAAGAAAAAGAAGAAAATCTTAAAATTGCTAAATGTTTGTCTTCAAATTTGACTGAAGCTGAACTGCATTTCCGCAGTCATTTTGTTCTTTGTTTTCTTTAGATCTTTTGCATTGACTCCTCAAACTCCTGAGTTTGTAGAATCTAATGGAATCATGAGCAAATGTAGTTCTCTTTTGCTTCAAGCAAAGGCCATCAGAATTTTTCATTGACAGATTCTGAAAAACAAAGCAATTTTATAAAAAACTACGGTAAAAGCAAAAAAACTAGATGAAAATATTATCTCTACTTTGGTCTTTCATATCAGCCCATCCTACCCCTGAAATCCCTGTAAAATCAGAACAAGCTCTCAGTTAACATGACTGCAACTAATGATTGTTTCATTATTTATTAACTTGATGAGAATATTCCTTCTAATAGATCATTTTCTCAATAAAATGAGGAGAGTCAAAAACTCACGACTGTTCTGATTCAAACAGTAAAACCATGAGTGCTTCCTGAATAACAATATAAAACTTGAGGTATTGCATTTACCAACATATTTCATAAAGAAAACGGACAAAATTAACGAGCAAAGGCAGAATTTAAACTAGACTGACAAATCATTTGATTTCTAACATCCTCATTTCCAGATGTGCCAACTGATTCCAAACTGGATGTCAAGTAACAGAAAATCCAAATATATATCAGCATTTCTGTGTTGTAGGTTTTGTTAAGTTACCAAAGATTTGAGCAGGAGCTAAATCATAAGCTACTTGCGTCCAGTTTCTTCCTATTGCTTTCAGCATGACAACTTCAACTTGTTGGCCAGCAAGATTTATGAATTGTTGGTTATTATTTCAAGCATTTACCCATTACCTTTGATGAATATTTCAGCTCTTCGTCCTCTTCTATATAAACTATTTAGCCATTGCCTGAGCTAATTATTTCAACCTTGTCACTTGTTAACTAGCTTTCATGCACTTCACAGTATTTCAAGTGACTCAGGCTGGTGGGAGGTGTGTAATGTGCAGCCAGCCTATTGTAGCTTCTACTGTAGCTTATAGGTTATTGTGACCATAAATTTCCTAAAGATCTGAGACCAATTTGTAATCCTATTCGAAAGGTTACTCTCCCCCTACGCACATATTTTTTAATTTAAATATGTGTTGTGCAACTTGGTAATATCACATGACAGCAGCGGAAGTAAAACCATTTGGGAATCCCTCTATATTCCCAACCATTTATATTTTTAATCCAATGCTACATTTACATAGCTATTGTTTGCATCTGTTCTGTATTGATGAAGCAGGCAGTATTCCCTTTAACCCCATCTCAGCGATCTATCATCTGATGCGTTTTGGATCATGTTCAATTCCCTCTCTTGCAGTATTGATGGCCCACCAGATTTACCTCTCAGAGTGTCAGTAGAGGTGATGCATGTTGAAAAGCCTAGCAAGCTGTTGACATTAGGCCTCCACCATTTGATCTCAGTAAAGCGGTGAAGTCTCTGTTTTGGGATCTACAAAATAAATCCTATAAATTGAATATACGTTCAGGAGGGTGTTGAGTTCATAGTTTATGAGGGAGTCAGTAATCCTATAAAGTCTGGATTTGCCTTTCTTTATGAGGCTCAGTATTCTCTTGGATCTTATAGGCTTACAAGCTGTCAAGCAGACACAAATTATAAATAATTGACAAAACTAGGGCCCCGATTACTGATTGGGGGAAATCAAAGATAAACAGCTTTTCCTGTGATCGTGCCTCACTACTATCCTTATTTTGCGCGATACTGTACAGTACCTCATAAAAATCGATGGCAGTTTCAGCCCAATTCTCACCACTCAATCTGCTCATTTTCACCCTCACTCTGTTGCAGAAATGTTTCCTCCCTCACCGTGCCTTGTAGCATTCTCTCGTCATAATTATTGTGCAATATTGGGTTCCTGTACATACAATGAACCAGAGCGGATATCGCACACCATCATGCGTGCCTGACACCGAACAAGGTCTGCCTGAGCATCAGGAACAAGGGAGTTTAAAAAAAAAAAAAAAAAAACAAAAAACACTTCATCATCACACAACATCATCTCTGACCATGATGCTACAAGTCTCATAATATGTGTTTACATTGCAAAGGCTGACATTCACCACATTTTTCAATGTGTTGACAGCACAAAATACACTGTATCAATATACTAAATCCAATGTGGACAACAAAAATACAAAACAGATATTGACACTAGATTAGCTTGGATAGAGAATTATGATTGTGTAACCAGCTTGTGTGGTGTATTTGACTGCAAGCAGAGTTAATCTCATCCACTGAGACCATTTTGACTCCCATCTGAATAAAACCCCGACAATGAGTCGCATCATAATGTGTTTTTATGGACTTAATGTATTGATAGAAAGTCAGATCATTTCCATCCTTACTGCACTATACCAACTACATACAGTGAGATTCATCAATATGTGATGCAACAGGATGCACATTTCTTCTGTTATTCTAAGTAGATATGTGGCTGCTCGCAAGAGAATACTTATTCTGTACGAATACTTATAATTATTTACATCTATATGAGCAGTTTAGCTCAGTAACAAGCTTGTGAACCAGAACTCAAACAGCAATTATTGGATGCTTAAAAAAAAGAAAGAAAAAAAGAACACACACCATAATTTTAGGAAAAGGAGCAGCACACTGAAACCTTTAAGAATTTTGGTTTGGAGCTTCTTATTATGAGCATACATGTCCATCGTGGTACAGTGACAACAAAAACAAATGAGACAAAAAAACGACTTAACATTTTCACACGAATAAGTCAACGTAATTCTTTTGCCAAGGTACGGTACATAAATACAATATTTTGATGAGATTCATTCTTAATCTCAGAGCTTTTAATCAGAGCATATGAGCCTCAGCAGCAAACATTTCAGTTTTTTTTTTTATGTTTTCTGAGGACTTTAAGGTCTTCAGTACATTTAAAACATCTACTATTTCAAGACAAAGGCTCTGC
Source organism: Echeneis naucrates (assembly GCF_900963305.1). Taxonomy (NCBI): domain Eukaryota; kingdom Metazoa; phylum Chordata; class Actinopteri; order Carangiformes; family Echeneidae; genus Echeneis; species Echeneis naucrates. The sequence goes on along the minus strand of NC_042520.1, from coordinate 16,414,477 downwards.
ACTAGGTCTGCTGTTGAAAGCCATGTATTCTGGTCCCCCGCTCTTTAACAGCTGTTAAATACACTTTGTAGTGAGAGCATTTATTTGTTTATGTGGCTGGGTGGTGAGTAGTGACCAGAAGATTGACTTTATAGTGCTGTGCTGTGTTAGTACCACCAGGGACGGAGGCATTAAACAACTGTTTAAAATTCAGAGGCAAGTTTCAAATGAAAAATTCTATTACAACAACAAATACTTTAGAGATTTAACCTTTCATAAAAAGGTTATTCCAATTCACAAAGACTGATTCTGACACTATCTGACAGGGAGGATCATTTTCAAATTGAACACAGATGCTAAGAAATATAATACCTATTCGGCAAAATTATTAAAGCTAAATACCAGAATACTACATATTTATATGTATAATTTAAAAGTTTGTGCGACAAAAGTTAACTTTGAAAACTTTTAGCAACTGTGCAGCTGCAGGCTTTATGCCAAACAGTAGTATCCGGTGACGGTGGACTGCACTGTGCTAACCTGAGGCCAAATGTGACCTTGGGCATTAGCCCTTGGCAGGTGAATTGAGGCGTGAGAATTATGACTGGTGGTAAGGCTATATCAGATGGCCAGGGAAATAACGACGGCGACTGGCCAAACGCTTCTGATTGCCTGAGGCAGCTAGTTTTCTGGCTACTCTCGTGGGAAGTTGTTAGGGTCGCTGTCTCTGTCTTTTTTTTTTTTTTTTTTTTTTTTGGGGGGGGGGGGTCAGAATTTTCTGTATATTAAATGAACAATTAAAGATGCAGCAGTAAAATCCACTGTATATATATGGACAGCAAACATAACGACAGACTAATGATCCAATTAAAGGCATTGTGTGTGACATAAAGAATCCAACAGATTGGAGGAGCATGATTGAGATACAGTGTGAGATAGGGGAAATTAAACAGAATGCGGCAGCAGACTGTGAATGAATATGGCTACATAAAGATCTCGTTTGTATTTTATGTTGGACTTTGATGGCCCTCTGGCTTATATGTGAGACATCAAGCGGGGAACATCTGAATAGCCCATAATGATGGCGAAATTTATGGGCTCTGTTGTTTAAACTAGAGGTCTTTGCTGGACAGCCCAGTTCGTGTCTCAACTCAAAAAAACAAACAAAAGCACGTCACACAAAGTCAGAAAAATCCTGACTATCTACGAGCATTATTGTGTGGAAATTCTGTATAAGCCAAATCCAATCTGCGAATCATTGTATGCTGCTCTTTCTTACAATGGTTTACACAAGAGTCTTTTTACAAGTACTCTGAGGCATTGTGAGACAGATATTCAAAAGAAACAGACAAATATGGCACAAAAGCTTTCATTACAATTGAGAGAACACCCAGTAGTGTCTACCAGAAGGATAAAAAATAAATAAATAAATAAAATGTGGATAATCGACAGAGCCGCTGCCCAATGAGCTCACTTTCCAAGCTGCAGAATGTAAAGTTATAAACTAATGTGTGAGGTTAGACATCCAGGCACGGCAGACACAAAGATGAACTAGTAAATGATCGTGGCAGCAATTTGGTTTCTCAGCCCCAGAGTGTGCAATACTTTACCATGTTTACTCAGATTAAATCCTGGATCCATCAAGGAAAGATATAATTACTTAATGCTTTTTAAATATTAAGCACTCTCACGCTTCTGTAAATGCATGACTTCATGCCATGCAGGATATTTCTTCTGACATTAAATTAAACATTTCTCACAGAGCTTAAAGTGTGGGACTTTGAAATCCCTTTTCTCTTTCTCGACTTCCTGTTAACACAAGCTCCTTTAAAGTGCAATGAGTTTTTTTTTTTTATATGAAAAATGTCAACCTTTATTTAGATCTGTGTTGGCCATATGACATTAGTGTCCGTCTTTCTTATACAACATATTTTCCAACTTATTAGCAAGAATAACTTATTTTGGATAGATCTTTCCTATCTATACTGCGATAGCAACACTGTTGGCAGCTGTTGACCAGCAACAATCGTGCGTGATTGCATTAAAGATCTACACCGACTATCGCAACATTTCCATTTTGCTCAAATTCCAGTTCTGTCGATATCTCAGGGTGACAGTGGTTAAGTGTTCAGCACTGTCAGCTCACAGCAAGAAGGTTCTGGGTTGCCTCACCCAGGAAGGCCTTGGACCTTCCTGGGTGGAGTTGAATGTTCTCCCTGGGCCTGCAGGGGCTCCCTCTGGGACACATTAGGTTAACTGGTTACTCTAAACTGACAGTAAACATGAATGGTTGTTTGTGTCCAAGCGTCGGTCCTGCAATAGATTGCCTACGTGTCCATATCTCACCCCGCCCTTACAGAAAGCCAGCTGGCATTGACTCCAGCACTCCTGTTATCCTCCACAGATAAGCGGTATATATAACAGATGGATGGATGAATGGATGATGGATGGATGGGTGGCCCATTGGGCAGCCAGTTTAGTGTAAACTGTGTGTTCTTATGCTTCACAGAGTCCCTTTTGAGCATTTCAACCAGTACAAAAATGCAAATAAACTCATGGTGTGGTTGAGCTTTATATTTTATTGCATCATCATTAGTGGCTGACTACGTGTTTTTAAAAAAAAAAAAAAACAAAAAAAAAAAACCTGCCAAACCTGTAAGATACTGCAGCAGTTAGTCAGTATTGCAGGACCTGATCAGACTGTACCAGTATCTATTCCTAATGATCATCCTAACAGCTTCCTACATAATGATGAGAAGCAATTATTTCATTAGAAACATTTGAATGATATAGTGCTTGAGATGACATCAACGGGCTCATAAAACTGCTCAACTCTGTCAGAAGTTGATTAAAACAAGTGGAAATAAAAGCCATCCTTCTATACAGGAAGGTTCCCAGCTAAGACTGATTATATTTAGCACTTGGAAACAAGAGCCGTGTTTACTGTTCAGTCATTTTCATGAGAGCCCACCCGCAAGTTCCTGAGTCCAAGCAGATTGTGCTAATTTGTTTTTGGTGTCTGGGTGTTGTGGTGACCCACTGTGGTCAGCGAGGTGGCCGACCTGCATTGATGTGCTCCAGACCAGACGCAGCTGTGTAAATATTGAGGCAGGCCGAGCCACGGCATGGCCAACAGCCATCACTGTTGCAGCATGCTCTGGCATCAGGCTGTTTGACCAGTGGCTCCATTTTATCACCTCTTGCCTCCATAATTCTCTGCCTTCCTTCTCCAGCCACCACAGCACACGCCATCCTGGACATTATTTTGTTGACATGACATACAGTACGTCTGTCTGCTCACAGCAATTTGAGCATGGTCGCTTCAGACTTAAAAGCTCAGAACTCCTCTATAAAGTAGACATTATGGTTTTGGAGCATCTTTCTGCATCAATTTACATGTTAATTAGGAACATAAATATATTATGGCGATTAAGGCAAAACAGTAGGCAGCTGAAGTGCCACTTGCCCCCCCCCCCCCATATTGTTTTTAGGTTGTGAAACAATTGAGCGATGAAACGATTTAAAGGCTGGATTTTCATAAATAATTTCTGGTTGGTTGGGTTCGATCTCCTGTAATTAGGCCAAAAGAGTGCATTTGGCAGTGCAACTAGTACAGCACAGTAACTGTTTTGGAGCACAACAGGAGAACTATATTTATCCTCATCACGTCCTTTCAGAAAATCTTTTTCATTTTCAGCCTGAGACTTGACCAGTTGGCTTGGTGCATCATCTTACACCCAGCCAGGAAGCATCCATTAATGGTTCCTGGGTATCTGCAAACGCATGATAAAATGCCATTATCAACTCCGCAAAGCAATTTGGATTGCTCTAGAAGGAGCCACACTGGCTTTTATAGATGCTTGCTACATAAAGCCAAGAGTGACAGGAAACGCATACAAGCCCATTTTGCTCGCCGATCTGTCAGAAATGTGTCACTCTAATCGTCTGCACTGTTGTCATGGTAAACGAAGATTCAAACATCTAAAGTGATGGTATGCCTGGAATGGCAGGCTTTGGGCTCTGAGTCACACTGCTCTGAACAACTCTGTTGATATGTCTGTCATTCGGTAGGTCTAGGACCAATTTAAAATATTGAAGAGTCACTGAACAAGTGCTTGTAAAGTGCTCTTGATCCATCACAGTGAAAAGTGTGTGCAAAAGCGTAATTCCTGAAAAAGTGATGAAGCAATAAACACAAAAATCTATTTTCTACCGCCAAATAGATTTAGGCAGCTTCTAAAGATTTTGAAATGCATTACTCTTCCATTAATTTCTGAATTAAATATGATTACATGAAGCTGTTAGTGTTTAACATTTTGAGTAAATTTCAATTCCAGGGTTTTGTGAATAATCCAACACCAATGATGATCTAAAGAAGACGGAATGTTTTCCCAAAGGTCTGTCTGGCTCTTCTACAGCCCACTACTAATGTGACAAAAAAGTTAATTCATTTAAAAAAATAATGATAATAAAAAAGGATACTTCACATTACTCAGAATATATTCACATCCTACATTCTCAAGCAGTAAGTAAGGACAAAAAGAAAAAATTTAAAAATATAAAAAAGACATTTCAGTGCTCAGCGCTGATAAAATACATTGGTACTGATAAAGTTCTCACTCTGAGCTGGCCTGTGTGACAAATACTGGTGCCTCACCCACTATTCATCACACAGGTTTCATCTCTATGGTTATGGGAACAAATGCAGTGTGTTGCACCAAATCTTTTATGATTTTGGTAGAAACCTGCACCTTTGGCGCAAACCCACAGGACAATTACAGACCCCAAGGGTCAACTCTCATATTGACTGTTAGATGGGCAGCACTGTTAAAAAAAAAAACAAAAAAACAATGCCCTTCTTTAATACTCAGCAGTATCTCTTTTTTGGCATCCTTCGTTAAGACAGTCTATCTGGTCTGCAAAACAATTTTAAATGCACTGAGCAACGCTGGACAAATGGCCACAAACAGAACATTTCTTCATAACAGTAATTTACTGAGCAATTATGACTGGTATTTGGGAGTAAAGTGTATCCTGTCAATGCACTTTCACCTGATTTCTACACTATTATCAATAAACAGTCAAAAACACCAATGCATTTGCATTGGGAAGCTGCCCATTGTTATCCAAGTTACACTGCTTCCTGAACGCCATAAAGAAAATTATTGCAAGTTCTGAAAAATGCTATCTGTTTGACACTCCTGTTTAGAATCAATGCTATAATTTGACTGTTCCCACAAGAGCGGCTGCAATGAACTGTAATGAATGTGGCATTGCATACAAAAGTTTGTCTTATAAAATCTACAACAGCCTTATCAGACGACAAGCATACTGCCCATGATAAAAAAAAAGTGGATCTAAAGTATCTAACAACTGCCCATTATCGTTCTTTTGACATTCTCTAGTTTGTAGAAAGCACTACAAAACGGATTCACGTTGCTTTATTAGGGTGACACTGATATCCCATTAACATTATGCGGATATACTATGTGGGTTAGGTTGGGGTAATTAAAGGCAGTAAATAAATGAATACCCAATCTATATCACGTTACATCTGGCAAATAACAATCCTATTACAAAGTAACAACTCCAATAAAATGTTATAGATGCTTCGAAAATGTTCAGCAGCTGCAGTTAAGTTTTTCCTTTATCCAGGTTCAGCGACGGCGGGATAGCAGCTATGTTTCACCTGCTAAACATGCAAACAGAAGAATTGTATCTCCTGTTTGTCTGTGGGTCAACATTGATATGATTGCAGGGGAGTAATTTATGCTACAGATGTTTTCCGCAGAACACTCTGCTTACACTGGGGAGCCATGATTAATTCATATGTGCTTGGATAAGAGCATGTATCCCAGCCCTATTAATATTGCTCTTTTGCAGGATAAGATCATATCTTTGCAAATTGAATATTCATAAACTTTATGAGTCAGGAGTCTGGCTTGTTTCACACAAAAGTTGGGAATTCATTCAGATGTTAGCTACAGGTTGTAAATCTCGCTCCTGATTCCTGATTCTGAAAATGCTTAGTCAGCCTATGATGTGAAAAGAGCTTTATTTAAATAATCCTCCCATAAATGGCTATATGAGCATTATAATACACTTCTAGTTGGAAGACAAGCAGGGACTATTTACTGGATGGCTGATCAGGTGAGGAGTGTGTGTGCATTTATGGCGTGGTCTCTGTTCAGTTGTTTGATTATTTAACTACTGTATATTTACACATAATTATCCACATGATTGGCTAAAGAGTCCCTACTCATTCACCTTCAAGCAGCACAATGTTAAACTCCCTATAATGTTATCACATCTGGGGCCTGGCCTTTTCACTGGCTCTAAACCCTCTTTGTCCAAATCCCTCTGCCCAGATCCCTTTGTTACAACAGACATTAATGCGAAAAACTGATTGAGGACTATTAACTTGCAAATTAGTGTTTTTGTTCTAACTTTATCCCCAACAGATTTGTCCATTTTAAGAAAATCTTTTGTCCAGCAATGACAAAAAGAAAAAGAAAAAAAAAAAAAAAAAAAATTGTACCATCAGTGATGCTGCTAAATTGTCCACTTCAAACTTCAAGTATGTCCGTATGAATTATGAAATAAAACATTGTGACTGAAGTACGCTACTGAAAGGTTTGCCCTGAATCACCATACAATACAAAAAACTGAGCAGATTCAGTTCACTTCTGACAGATCTTTCTAGCAATTGTTTATATTTTTCTTCATGTATTAATTAATTCAAAATGTTGAAGAGAAAGATGATGTACAATCACTGAAAAACAAACAAACAAAAAAAGTGGACTCATTCCGTTTGAGAAGTCGACCCAAAGGAGACTTAAATTCTAAGCAGAAAAAGCAGAGTCCCCCAAAATAATCCCAAACAAGACGGAAAAACACTTTGATTATCCCCAGAAAATGCTGCTTAGAGATTTGCACAAAGTAAAAATACCCCAATGCCTTTGACGAAACACCTGTTAATTTGAAATATCTGCACAGCAGATGAATGAGTCAGAGGTACAGGAGGTTGTGAAACTTAATGTGCCAGTTCTTGGCAGATTTACAACGTCTCCATCTCTATAATTAAGCTTGGATCATGGGTTCTGCCTGCCATGCTTAAGTTTACTTGACCTGCATCACAAAAGGCAATATTTTACACAGCGTACCTTTACATACCGAATGTTTTCAGCCAGTTTTCCCGCCATCTATAATCACACTGAGCCAAAGAAAACCAATTTCTAATGGTGCAATGTATACCAATGTACAGTTCAACCTTGTACTTACATAGCATGCATCTTATTTGCATACTAATGCTCCTGTCTGCTTTTCAATTATTACATGATTGTATCCATTTTATTATATGCTCATGGCTGCCAATGTATAAAGCACATTATTTTCTGTACGAGGGAGGACAGTTTCCTCGAAAAGAATGATGTCTTCAATATCAGTTAATATGTTCCAAGAACTGAGTAACAAAAAGGTCTCTCTGCGGCCTTATTAATATCAAAACACCTACAATCTGATTACAGTGTACCACAATCGTAATTGTCCATCTGGAATTTGCTAGCAGATGTAGCATGTTTTTTTCAGGATATAAATAGCATCAAGGTCAATCCATTGTGCAACAGAAGCTCAACATAATCTGAAAACCCTATGTGCCCAGCTCATTTGGAAGCTCAAAATTTAACTAGTCAAGTGTTAAGCAGGAGTTTTAGCCTTGGGGAGAGCACTTGTAACAAATCAGATGTTGCTGAAAAGCCTGGGAGAAAGATGCAATACTCTGTCCAACAAAGAACTGAATAATTAAAGCTGAAGAAAGCTACAGCAGAGCATTAAGAAAAGGCCAAAACATGGTCGCTGTCACGTAGAATCACCTAAATGGATGCAAATCTCACAACTGGACTCATAGCTGAGAGGAAGACCACCTTTTGTTGCCTTGATCTCAGCCAGTCTAGTTGAGAAAATAACTTGGGCGCTGCCTCTTACCTGAGGTCTTCTTCAATGTGGTATGACTTCTGTCTGCTTAGCCTGAGTGGCTACATAAAGTGTAATCTGTGCAGCTGCCTCTGGTTTGTTTTGTTTGTCAGGGGTAAGACGTGGCATGAACACAAACGCACCAGGCAATAGAGGGCTCCTTTTCACACCGTTTCTGTTGGAAGCACAGCTTCTCCGAGCCGACCGCTCCACATCACTGGGGTGCCTTGACATAATTCAGATAAGAACATCCAGGCCAAGAAGCTACTGCTTGTAAACCACACACCTTCGACGGGGCATCCCTCCTAAACAATGACGCCATAGGTTGACAGTTTACTGCCAGTGCGGAACAAGACACTCAAACAATCACTTTTGATGAAAACATAGATAACATGACACGAGGCGTTTTAAAAACATTATGTGGACATTGGAATCATGCTGCATGATGTAAAGTATAATTAAGAAATTCCCAGTTTGGGATCAATAAAGTGCATCTATCTATCTATCTAAAGTATAATGACAGTCGGTGGAAGGATGAGTTGATTCAGTGTGCATATTGTTTGCTCACTGTCCTTAAATGATTACATTTGCTCCCGTAAAGCTAAAATTCTTTGAAAACAATAATGTAATTATTTATCTGGACATAAAGGTTATCAACTCCGGAGACCCCCCCCCCAACGACATTAGCCTTTACAGTGTTCCGGCGGCAGAGACAGTAACAAAAATCAAAGCGCAACCCAACCTGAAGCAACCAAAACACTTTCAGCAACATTGATCATAATAAGTACAGTGCGGTAGCTGTCAGTATTGATAGATGAATTTTATGGGAATTGTCACAGATTGCCCGCAGGCTATAGGGCTAGCACAGTTTCAGCGCGACCTGGTTGGATGCATGCAGACGTGGCTCATTTGTTGCTTCTGGCAGTAGATGTGCCATATGAGTGGAATGGTAGCATGACAAGGCCAGCATGAGGAATAGCTGTGTTCAGTCAGTGCCTTAATCTGTAGTGTCAGACTGACAACGTTTCTAAAGTGGAAACAAGATTTCCAACTAGAGTTTAAACGGTGTTATTTCCCGTTACATTTTGACTGATTAGTATGCACCACAGAACTTAGGTAAGCTTTTTTGGCTTAGCAGACGCTGGCACAGTATTATCTCTCAAGAACTTCCGACATGCCAGAAAACATTCATTCATTGTTTACAGATGAACAGAGATGAACAGAGAAGAGCAACGGCACCTCAGGTTTTGGGGGGCCCAGCCTGACTGGAGCCGAGAGAACCTTTTGGGAATAAATAAATGTGAAAGCCAAGCAGCTCATTTTGATTGGAAGATGGCACACATTACCACGTTTAATGGCCAGGCAATAATTATTGAAGATAATGCAGCTGATCATTGTACATTTTCAATGCTTTCACGCACCATAGAATTGATTTAAAGAGTCGCCATTAAACAAGACATGGAATCTGCAGTCACGCCAGAACTGATGATAGATGACAAGTCGGGGATGACCACTGGCATTTTCTGAGAACCACGGACATCTGCGGAAAATTTCATGGCATCTATCCACAAGTTCTGAGGATGCCAACATGCAAGTCATGAGAGAATTTGCAGATGTCACTGTGTGGAAGGCAAAAAAAAAAAAAGAAAGAAAGGGAACGGCACTGCATTACATATCCTCTATCAGAGATTTAATGTGTTATTAAGTCAACATGTGCGCATCTGCAGGGGGGATAAAAAAAAAAAAAAAGGAAATAAGTCTACTATCTACCACAATAATGTGCTTAACCACGCAGCTGCAGCTTGTTCTCTCTCTGTCTCTTTGTCTGCCTTTCTCTTGTTGCTCATTCCGCCTCTTGTTGTTTCCCTTTTATCTGTGGCTTGTCAACACAGAGGAAAATGGATTTAAAGTCAAAAAGTTATTTACAACAACAAGCAAACAGACGAAGAAGTTTAAGTAGGTGACGTGTTCTGTTTGCCTATTGATCTGCTGAGCTTGGACACAATGGACAGTTCCACACCTACACATGGACACCCTAATTTAACACACCAGTTCGGTTCAAACTCTCAGGCCTAGGGGGCAGTGGCGTCATAACTGTGGGGAGTCATGACTCAAAAAGGTTGAAACCAATGCACCGGTTTACCGCATATTTTACAAAAACATGATTCAACAAAAAGTTAAGTCAACCTCCCAACGATAAGGAACAATAGGAAAAACCTGATTCAGTCCAGCAGTTTCTTGAGATATGAGGTTGGACAAAAGCAGAAAGACTTCTCAATTGACAGACCAACTGACAGCGCCATCTCAGGAGCCCAGCTGCTAGCTTTGTTTACGACAATTAGGAGTGTTTACACCATTAATGGACCCCAAAGCAGTTTGATTAATGCACTTAACATGATCTACAGTTTACACACGTCTCCGGAGATGACAGGCAAGCACATAATGTGCATTGCTAATATACACACAGCTTCTTTTAATATCAACTGCATGCACGATCTGTTTATGGATAATGTTTATTGCAGCTGTTCTGACTTGATAGTTCGCAATTGGAAATGCGACCACACATATGCCGTTAGACCTATGCCTTCAAAAACACTGCTGTGTTTTTGTCACACATGAGCAGATCTTGTTGCATGACAAGCATTGTCATGCAACGCAAACTGAGTCAGAGCCTTACACGTCCATAGGACGATGAAGACCATAAGTGTTTTGAAATCTGATATTCATTCCAAAAAAAAAAAAACAAAAACAGATCTGCACTGGAGAATTTTTTATCCCCCCCCAACGCAGCCCTAATCATTTCTTCTTCTGTTCCTCAGTGGCAGCACCACAGTAATAGCCATAAGTATGATTTCACATTGAAGTTGACTGATCAGGTATTAAATATCATCTCATCATTTCATCTTGAGTTACTTGTCTGCGTCTCACTTTGGTCTCCAAATTTGTGTGAATTCTGTGTGCCTTTTCAGAGACATAACAAACATAAAAGCACTTTTCAAATCAAAGTATTTGAAGTAGTTTATGAGATAAATGGCTTAAAATTCCTCTTCTTCAATTGGATATACTGTAATTCACAGTTTATAGTCCATATCCACGCCTGTACCAAATCCATTCATCCTGAGATCAGAGGCAAAATTATTTACAGGTTTTGGGGTATAATGCTGACAATTAGGCAGAATTCCTTAAACACATTGTCAATTTCCTAGAAACTCAGAGAGCCCTCCATCTATTCAGTCACACTGATCCCTGTTTCTAACCTCAACCTGGATTCAACCTTACTTCCCAGAAATGACAATAATCATCTGATGAAATGTCAGGAACCACAAAGTTTATACAGCAGCCTGACCAAGTTGCTGGAGGCGGTTTTCCACATTTGTAAACTGTCAAACTATGAATAATGTAAGGTATGTCTCATGGTGCAGAGTTTGGTGTCTGACATACAATATCATTGCCGACCTCTTCAGTGCAGATAACCTGCCTGCCATATAATCTTTGACCGAGCTTAATGCTGAGAATAACAATACGAATTCTAAACATGTCTGTGAGTGCGAGCATGCTATGAGAGAAAGGGCCTTTTTATCTTTTAAACCAAGCACATCGAAGTCAACACACATCACAGGTTGTTAAAAAGGTCTGCGCGACGATCAACCCATAGAGACCACAGTTTGCTTAGAGGACACACTATTTCCATCCAAGGTACAGCAGACAGAAAACGTTTTGCTCTTCAAAGAGGGAAGTAAATATTCGCTGAGAAGAACTGATCTGCCAACATTTGTCTTGTGAAGGAGAAAGAGAAGCTTTAACAGGTAAAGAAGGGACTGCATGGAGCCGAAAGGTGTGGAAGTAGCATCATTAAGATTTCAGTCGTGTGTATACACCCTTCACTCAAATTATTTGATCTAGTTAAGACATCCTGGTTCCCAAAATTATACAAGCATGTTTTGCTCTAGTGTGCTAATTAAATTTTAAAATTCAATATACACGCAATTGTTAAATACACAATTTCATGCAGATCCAGATAGTAAAAATATATCATTTATTAATCTACTGACCATTGGAAGACGTTTAGAACCACCGTGACTGCATGATGAGTTAAAATGCTGATGATGTCATTTTTGTTGGGCCTTATACCAAACAAGCATTTTCCCTTATGTCTGGAGAGTATGATTTGTAGAATGCAATGTCTCTTTGCTCTTGCAATTTATTTATTTATTTTTTTTTTTTTTTTACAGCTCATGCAATTTGGATATTGGACTTGGCCATGTTGCGATTTTGATTATATATCCATTAATTGTGCTGTTCTATATTGGAGGTGATCAAGAGCCCAGCTGCCTCTCTAACAGATTCAGAAGTACTCTGTAGAGATGGGAGAAGCTGCCAGAAGGACGACCATCTCATCAGCAACGCAATGGCCGTCAATCAAGTCCTTATGGTGGAGGAGCCAAAGAATTAGAAAAAACATTCTCTGGTCTAATGAGACACAAATTGAAGCCTTTGGGCAGAACTCCAAACAATGTCTGGCAAACGCCACACTCTGCTTGTCATCTGGTTAATACCAACCCAACAATAAAGCAGGACGCTTTGAGCATTAATGCTATCAGGTGCTTCTCAACAGCAAGTCAGAAATGAGCCAGAAAAGAGGTCCTTGAAGAAAAACCTCTTCTGCCATTTGAACAAAAATGGGGGGAAAAAAATCTAAAAACATGGTTTCACTTTGTCATAATGAGTTACCTAAGAAAGATTGGCGAACAAAACAGTGATTTTATTAATTTGAAGCGTAAAATGTGCAAAAATCAAAGGGGGTCTGATACGTCGCTCCCAAGCCTGAAGCGACTGTATAATTTACTGCAGTGCAAAGCCAATTTGATATGATTCCATTACTTTATATAAATTAATTTGGCCTGGATTTAATAGGATTTTATGTTTTCAGTAGATTGTGATTTCAGTCGTGTTTTGAGTGGCCATAGATGATATATCAGCAGTTACATCAGGTATTGTGAAAGTGGAACAGCAGCAACATTTACTGACCCACAACAGTAAACACATGCACTGATACTGCACACTGGGTAACTTTTTAGCCAGGCAAGTAGGATTCTTTTACTGAAATGCTGCCGACAAGGAATAGTTTATCTTAGTTACAGGGTCAGTGCCATACATCCAAGTTTGGTTTCTGTTGACAGTAAGAAATATTGTTAAAAGGAAAAACACCTTGTGGCCCAAGGAATTGAGTCCAACAGGGAGGAGTACAGGATTAGGCCATTTTGGGGTTGACTGCTCATGCCAGTGCCTTTACCATCAGGGCATGAACAGCAGAATTCTCAAATTAGTAAATTGGTATGTAGGCGCACCAACAGTTTTTATGACACCGTTATGCGGTTTCCAGACAGCTGAGCTGAGGCAGCTGATGGAGGCTTCAGAATTGGGTCTTGCCTCTGCTAATGCAAGCTCTATTAGCAGAGGAGTCACTCATTTAGAGTCGCTCTGCAGGTTGAATTTAAACTAATTCTATACAATGACTTTTGACTTTCAGCAGAGGTAATGGGAAATTAAAAATGTACATCTGCAGCTGATTAAATGAAAGAAATAGATATCATAATTATAGTTAACATCATTTGTATTCTTCTGTCTAATCCTAATGTGAAAAGCTTTCAGCACACCCAAAAATGTTCTGGCTGTGGACAGAGTTGCTTTTTAATCGCAACTTTAATGTAATTAAAGCAACACTCTTTCAGTTGCTTTCTTCGCAGAAAGAGAGCTTGGTAATGCATCATTACTCCCACAGAGGCCCATAAACGTTTTCCACGAACTCTCCTGCTGGATAAATGTCCTGACGTGTACCTTTTCCCGCAGTCAGAATTTTGGATGCCGGCCCATGTTTGTCATGAGGAATGAAAATAATGGTTTACAGTTAATAAAGGGCACTTCTTTTTTCTTTTCTTTTTTTTTTTAACTTCTCCATGGTAACAAGTGCCAACGTGCAGTGACCTACGTGCACGTGAGAGTAAATCCTCAGTGATTGCATATCGTGGCACGCTCATAAACATGGCATGAAGCGAAGGGAAAAACATGAGTGATGGATGTTGTTCAAGGACGAAGCCATGATCATCTAAGCATAATGCCCGCAGTCCTCTAAATAATTTCTTCTATTAGTGTGGTCATATGGCTGGAGCATGTACAGTCATGGGTCTTTAACTCTTCCTATTGTAGAGCTATTGTGGGTTTAGCCTGGCCCCTCCCCTCTAAAACTGCCCAGTGCTGTATGCGGCCATTGCCTTGAGCTCTCTATACTCTGCCCTTCTGTCTCTCAGCATCAGCAGTCACTGCCAACAGCAAACAAAGGTTAAACAGGTTACGATGCAACCAGCAGGGATTCAGAACTCACTGTCCTTTTTTTTTTTTTCAATAAAAAGAATACAACACTATTCTTCAAGAGACCAAACAGATGTTTTATGTGTAGGAAACAGAGGAATTAATTGATCCAAGCCAACAGAAGTTTCCCCAAACGCTGGCCTGATAATAGGGGACCCGTCATCATTAGGATTGATGGCACCAATTTATTATTAATGATTCGTAAAATGAGATCCAGTAGACCCCATTTTAAATACATTTTCCATTACAGAGGAGCTGACAAGCAACACTGCTGATTTTTTTTTTTTTTTTTGCCACCAAAGCCTTCTACTGTCTCCCTTCCTCCCTCTGAAATACAGTATCCCGACTTAACCTGCCACAGTGTCTCATTTTGGTGATGCTTGGATTGTCCCAAATTGAAAGCATTTGTTTTAAAGCTGAGATGTGTGCTTCAAGGCCTGTCACAGTACACTGATATTAAGGTGTTTTGTTTTGTTTAAAGCCAGTGATACAGTACATCCTAACAGATTCTCTTTTCCCTGAAATGTCCCTCAATGGCCTCAGACTCTGCAGCTATCTGCTGTGATAAGATGCTCTGTCAGTCAAACCATAATTATATTCTTGTAACTAGTCATTCAGTAAGAATCCACAGGCTGCATGTTAAATCACTTATACCATTCAAATCCCCCAATTGGAAATAAAAATAATCATAAAAAAATATATATCCAAAGTAGAAATGAAATCAATACATTAAAGTAGTCGGAGTAGATTAGTGTCTGAAAAGGTCTTGCTCACAAGCTAAAAATGTAATTGCAATTTAAATGGTTACAAAACTAGGGTGAGACAAAACCACCTAAGCTTGCTGGAGACATTGCAGTTGATTTAAATACAGACAGCATTTAAACTGCCTGTGGGCCCACGATAAATTATTTCACAGGCTCCCAAACTAGACATCTACCTTCTTACAGTAGATAAAGCTTCCTCTCCAAAAATACCATTAGCAACGCCTAGAGTGTGCTTAATAATTGATGACTGGAGCATCCGTGATAATTAAGAGTTAAGTGAGCGCGTGTGTAGATGTGCATGTACACTTTGAGGCCCTTTGAATGTGTGGTGCATTCTTTGTTTCTGCATTCACAGTTGGAGTCCATACTTGCATGTGATTGCGCTACTTTCAAATAGGTGATGAATCCATCACTGTTACATCCCGTTGGCTTGCCACTGATTCTCTGTTGCACTCACACTCAGATGTAAAGTGGGGTTTGAGGAAGCCATTACTTCAAATAGCTCTCATTTTCTTGGCAATATTGAGGTGCAGTTTGGAATTTAGTTAGATGTGTAAAAAAAAAAAAAAAGTTGAATATGGTCCTTCTCTGCGGCTGCAACAAGTTTAAAGTGAAGATTGTGACATTCGTTTTATATGCAAATCGAATCGAGACAGCAGACGCGTTGAAGACATCAGTCAAACACGCTGGAGAACAGTGGGGTGTTGGTGCACAGCGTTATGGGTTTACATTTAAACCAGGTGAGTCAAGGACCTGCTGCATAACACGTCACCAAGTAATAAGTTTGATTACTTAATTTTGCATGAGCAGTAAAAATCTATTTGCTGCCTCGCGGCGTGTGAAATTTTAAGTAAAAAGTCCAGCCGCTGCTTTCACATGATGTCGAGACACCTACAAATAAATTTTTGTTTCTACTTTACTAAAGGCAAACCACCGTTCACTTGAGTCATCTAGCCATCTAATTAATGAACTTGTCAATCATGCATTGCGGACTATTGTTAATGATTTCCTTTGAGTGAATGGTGAGGCCATGACAGAATTAAAACCTACATAAATGCCACGTCAAGATAAAAAATTGGTGACCATAACATTTCCCCTCTCCTAGTGTTGCTGGTTGAGAGCAGGATGCAGTGGAAATAACATTTAATAAAATTTATGAATAATATCATAATAAATTACATTTAAATGCAGCTGCTTTTCCTGGGCTTAGAACATCAGCTCTGAAAAGAGCCATTATGCCAAATTTACTTGTGGAGGCACTATTATGTTATTGTCCAGCTATGAGAAGGATGGAAAAGCTGATAGATAAACATGTACAGCATTCCCCTTTGGCATCGCTCCGTCATGCCATCACCTCACAGAGGAAGAAGCTGGTTAACGGTAGCAAGCAGAGTTAACACTTGAATGTGTGCCGTCTCATATGGTTTCCTCTGTCAATGTCCCTGTCCCCCTATGCTTTTTTTTTTTTTCATTTTATTTTTTTTTTGTCCCAGCTGAAATCTCAATGTCCTACTGTGAGCACAGAGCACCCATAAACCAACTCCCACTCCAGCTCAACAGAGATAAGAACAAATGCTCTGTAGCAGCAAAAAGCACCCACTGGAGCCGATTTAGTGGGCTAGACCAAACACTTAACTACTTAATGCAGCAATAATAATCTGACAAATAATACTCCACAAAGTAGACCATATCAGCTCCTGAAGGAAGGACAACCCGTTTTCTCATCTAAAGTATTTCTGCCAATCAGAACATATTAATCCAGAAATTCTCTGATTACTGACACAAATCTAAACAACCATTCGTCTTCACATGTGTTTGCTGAGGACAGTTTCTGACTGTTCTGACTGACCCAGGCTGACTTTTCCCGGTAGCTGCACCGGTAGCTGCACCGGTAGCTGCACCTTGTCTTATCATGTCTGAACCACTCATTGCCAAGCTTTGGCCCTTTGAATCTGGATTTGAACCACTGACCTCGGCCAGGTGGAGCCTCAGCTGCCTCCATCGGTGCAGGTGAACGCCAGCCACCGGAAACCACTGCGGGGATCCGACCGGGCAGAGTCCTCCGGGGGAAGGGGAGCAGGCAGTAGGCGAGGCCAGGATCAGACGGCTGTTCCGTTTCTCGACACAAAGGCGACGGAGACAGATCAGACCCAGATCGGTCCGGTAAGAGGCGCTGGAAAGTCCTGCTGAGGGTGAGGAGCTGCGGCCTGTCGGTCAGGTGGGGCAGCACAGGTGACAGCTAAAACCTGGGATGGATCCTGGAGGCCGTTCATTCATTCATTCATCTTCATTGATCTACCACTTATCCGTTTCCGGGTCACAGAGGCTGCTGGAGCCAATCCCTGCTCACACTGGGAGAGGGCGGGGTCAACCTGGACAGGTGACCAGTCCATCATAGGGCCAACACACAGAGACAGACAGAGACCAACAACCACTCACACTCACACTCACACACAGACCCACGGACAGCTTAGAGTCACCAATTGACCCTGACTTGTGAGCCATGTCAATCATTTGCCTTTGCCACACAGACACAGGCAACACTGTCTTATGGAACGGAAACAAGAAAACATTGAACATGGTGGTCATATTGATATCTGAGGTGTGTCGATTCATGTCAATCCAAGCACTGAGCTCCATGTTATAAAACACAACATCTTAAAAGTTACCGGTAGCCTTTGAGCAGTGCAGTGGCTTACTTCTTCTTCAAAGCCATCTTTAACTGCTATAGATGAAATAGAAGGGAAGAAAAAGTCCTTTCATCCATCTCTTCATTTGTGATGCATTTGCAAAGAAACATTACAGCAGCCTATTAAACTTGCTCACCTTGTGCTGCCTCCACAATACCTGCAGGAAATGAAAGCTTGCTTAGCTCCATTTTTATGGCCTGACCCATTTGATGAGCTTAACCTCTGCCTTCGCCGCAACTTTTGCTCACAACGGAAGTTTCAAATGGAGTTTCACTTGCTCAGCACAAGTAAATGAAATCATTGAAAACACAGATTGCTTTTGTTACTTTGGCCACATTAAGGTCACGCTTTCTGACCAATATATGTGTAAACTTGGTCCTATAGAAAAGGGGCATGTACACATGCACATACTATTGGTTGTTGTGATACTTACACCCCCCTAAAACCATTTTACTCCATCTGTCAGTCTAAGAATAAGCAACTTTGTAGTCTTATATAGCTGAAAAAAAATATCAACATTTATTGAAAATGTGTTTTATTAACGGATTCTTAAAGTATAAATGGCATTAACTTTAATAAGGAATTTTGAAAGAATAAAATAAAATGTACATCTAATAAATTCACCCCAGAGAGCCATGGTAACAGTCAAACCCCTCCCCCAAGACTGACCAAAATTTGTCAAGAGCCAATAAAATAGCACATCATGAACCAACTCTAACTACTAACTGCTCAATTCACTTAAACCCCTAAAGACGCCACCAATTTTGTTTATCAAGCAACCAAACTAAGAGAACTAGTTACACGTGTGACGGGGTGAATAAAGTCCCACCAATAATTAAACGGTGACATAGTGTGTCTCTCTTTGCATTCCTGTTATTGCAGCAGATTTGGGCTGTGATTGTTTTTATTTTGGACACTGACAGAGGGGAATAATAAGCCTAAATGATCAATGTCAGTGTTAGGAATTTCATCACAATGGAACCAAAACAACACTTTATTTTATTAGCCCTATCTGGCCAATTCATTGCATTCACCAATTTTCTTTTATGCATAAAAAAATAATAAAATATCATTCACAATATGGCTTGGACTTGGACTTGAACTCTTTGATGGTTATAGTTTTGTGAGGGATGAGATGAGTATCTTTTGGCTACTGCCCAGTGTGCTAAGCTACTTAACATTTTAAATTTAATGTTTAATCAATAGTAACTGCCAATCCATTGCTTTACATCTTCAGTTATGTCTAAACCTTGACAGATGGAATAGGTGATCACTGTCTTGTTTTAAAATTATGTGTGTTTATGTTTTTTGCTTGAAATTCAAGGAAAACTCAAAAAAAAAAAATATTTGTACTTGAGGTAGATTAGGGTGATAGGTCTTTGTACGACGTAAATGTGTATGTGAAGAAAAAAAATAAAGACATTTGCATGCTACAAGAAACATACAGTTCAATGTTGTGACATCTGATAAGCCTTTTAGTATTTTTAATCTCATACCTAGTTTGCTTTTCTCATTCAGGGCTTGTTAATTTTAGCAACATCCCAATCAAATACACTTGTGGGGTTTATAGGACTGCAGTCCTTCTGAGCAGCATGACAGCAAACATTTCATTCATTGCACCTTTAACTAGCTATTTCAGAATCATGTCGGAGGTTACCTAACTACCCCAACAAACAAAAACACACACATACACAAAGTATAATAAAATATTGCGCTTACTGTTAGTTTTAACCTGCTTAACATGCCAAATGAATGTGGATTATGATATCAATGCAAGTAAGGCCATAGTTCACTGAACGGTAGATTGCTGAAAATCACATACTTTTCTCTATGCCCTGTAAATAAATAATGCCCATCAGGCTTGTGGCTGCATGTAAATGAATGCTTAGCATTAATTTGCAAATGCTACTTGACCGGGGTCTGACACACGAACAGGTTTTCCCTTGTGTGCACATAAATGCACACATGCAGGATGACAAACAAGTGGAGACAGAGCATGCACATATGCTCAAATATTTACTTGCACATACAAATGTGCATTTTTCCCTCATCCTTCCTGTAAAAACCAAGAGTACTAGCTGCTTTTCATTATTCACTCTCTGTGATTCATTCTGTGTCAGGCTGCCTGAAAAATGAAATGCATGAATTTAAAACACACTCAGTACTGTACCATGTAATTAGAGCATATTATGCACTTAACTGCAATTTGAATAATACGATGCAAATCACTTTCCATGCAGACTTTTAAGGAAGGAGGATACTTTTCACCCACCAAGACGGGGTGAAGGAATCATAAAAAAGGAAAAAAGAGTCACCCTCTGAAAATCCCATTAGAAGGTTCTGACCCTTTACTTTTGACTCAGCTGTTAGCCTGATAGCATTTTGTACACACCACATGATGTGTCGGTCTAATCGCTGCAAAACAGCTCCAACTGGCTGAAGAAAATATATATCCCCCGTGAAGACGACCTTAATTGGCATTTAAGTCTTTTAAATAAACCAGCATCTCCCCAAAACACTCATCACCCCTAATAGTTATCTGAACTCAGTTTATTTTTAAAAACGACTTCTATTAACTGTCAGTTTTGATAAAACACATCACTTGGTTTCAGTTCTCATCCAGTCATGGTGGAAGGCAGACGGTAATCGTCTTTCATAATTCAAGCCCCATAAGTCCTAAATTGAATCTGTGAGATGCATTTCTCTTGATGTAATCCAGATTTATTGAATTACATATCTGCTTTAGATTTATTATTTGTACTAACCCTATAAATCTATCAGGAGTTTTATTTTTTATTTTATTTGATATTATATTGTATCTGAAAGCACAGAGGACTTTCAGTGGACTGGACATTAAATTACAGTGGCAAACTAACATGGGCTACATAAAATACTGTACTATTAAGCACTCAACAAGTAACAAGTAAAAGTGAATTATGTGCCCGTGGCTTGCATGGAACTGTTCACTAATAAGTGGACTGCTCGAACTTCAGAGGGATGGAGTATTGGCTGCACACAACCAAGACTGAGCAGCAGTCTTTTTACTGAGCCATGGAAAAATTGATTGCAATATAAACACATTTTAATGAGTGTGATGATCACTGGCATTCAAAACTAATTTGATAGAGCATCACAACAAAATGTAGCTTTGGGAAATGCGGAGTAGACAGGCCAATGCCAAGAATCCCACATTAATCGGTGCATAAAATTCAACTATACATTCTTTGTGATTCTGAGCACCCAGAAAACACGGTAAGCTTGCCCTCATCTAGATAAATGTGTACTTTTTTGCTAAACATTGTAAATATCATCACTTCATTTCAAAGTAGTGAGTGTACATTCTCCTCCCCCTAAGCAGCAAAAAATAGAGGCAACAAAAGGCTTCATATTTACATCTGGCTAACTCATGTAACTCATCTGTATGATCTCCTTGTAAGTGTTCACACAAGCAAAGTCTTGGCCAAAGCATGCTCAATTTGTCTTTGAGCTATTTCCACACTACATCTATCAAATTGCAGATTTTAGAGAATGGTTTTGCCTGCCTAGAATTTATGATGACTATTAGAGATACTGGCATGAGTGCAAAACCAAGACAGTGAGAGAGAGAAATATTTTGGTATAGGGACTTTACTTCAATAAAAAGATTAAATTCAGCTCCAGCCAAAGATATTTCATTCTTATGAACCACCGAGTGCTGTATTTATGCCAACCTCTAATCAGAGACCTAAAGACTGAAGTCCCAGAGGGGAATTGGATGTTATAGTAATGGTGACATATTGAAAAGCATAGCACTTTCCCTTGTTGAAGACAAACTGAACCGATATGGCATGATGGATCTCCAATGTCATGTACAGGACTATTCATTAAACACCACCGTGCCCCACATTCTGCACCACAGGATGCATGTGTTGAAAGCATACACCGAGACACAAAACTAAGTGTCCTTCTCTTTATCTGTTTTGTTCAGCTTAAAATTTATATTTATTTGCCCCCCCCCCCCCCCCCCCCCAATGCTTGAGGGTCCAGGAAATAACCTAACAACTCATCGTTAAATGGTTTATCTTAGTGTTACGTTTCAGTTACAGCATAACAGGCATATTGTTCCCTCAAGAGCTGTTAGAGACTAAAGGCTTCATATGAAGAACAAGTAAATGTTGTATTTACAGGCAGTTCTGTTTCCACTAAGTGGACACATTTCATTGTTTACTGATGCTTTAAAAAATAAAATAGCCCATTAATTAATAATAAATAAAACAGCAAAACAAAACAAAAAATGTTGGATTCCACTAGGGGCAGCCTCGCCACTACTCTGTTAGGAAATATGAGCAGCATCTTTAATGGCCGTGAACGAACATTTACAGTCTGTGATCAGACTATTCTGAGGTTTCTTTAGATTAAACTGATTTTCTATAAGACTTTAAAAGAAAGAAACCAGGAAGGATTAGAAGTGAACGTTATGCTACTACTTTGTCCCGGCAGTGAAAGCATTGGTGAGGAGGTCTGAACGGGGGATAACACTTAATTATGATGGTTGTCTCCACTGAGAGGCACAAGGAGCTGGCTTTAAACAGCTCGGCTGGAATACGGTCAAGTGGATGACTTCATCCTGCTAATTGCAGCACTGATTGCATCTTCTGTCATCATGTTGTACAATGACATTGTAGGTGGGGGTTCATGGACAGGGAGATGTCAGAGACTGTTACATCCCTATTATCATCACTCGCTCTTCAGGTGACAACTTTTTCATAAATCTCAACATTTACATAAAACACTCACTATCTTAGTTTAACATTGACATATTTAGGAGCCTGTCAGCAAGGAATAAAGACTTAGGAAATGCTCTCTTCTGAAATGAGGTCTTAAGGAAGTCAAGAACTTATTGTAGTGATGCAATTATCACAAATTGTAATCTGACCTTGTCATGTGATCTGTCAAAATTGAACATTTTATCCCTCAACTCATGGTTTAGCAGCATTTTGTGTTGGTCAGTGTTTTACTTTGGTATTAAAATCTAAAATCTGATTAATTGAGTCGGCATTAAGTGGATGAGCATTCATACCACACACACAAACACACACGGTAAACCACACTGCTACATTGACAACAGATACGGTCGTAAAGGTTAAAAAGTCACAGAAGAACATCCCAATTAAGAGAGTAAATAGTCTTCTCTTTATCTTTTCAACTGAAGTATAAAACACAATGTGATGTGACAATGGGAGTGAGGGTGGTAAAGTAAACTAATATTGAATATGAAAAACAAATCAAAGCCAGTTACAGAGACAAAATCATGAATGAAACCAAACTCACCAGAGGATGTGTTATCTTTTGTTGTAGCCATGATTACACCTTATTCAGGTTGTAGTCATGGCTTTGCAGAGACTGAGTCAAGCAGGGATAGTAGATGGGAGTTACCATCTCACCAGGACATTCTATAAGCCCATGTAGCCCTTTGTAGAGAGCTGTGAGCAGGGAATTGGTGTATCTACTGCAGTTTGTGATTTGTGTGATATTAAACGTGTGCTCAACCCAACAAAATGTACTAAAACTCTTTATCAGCTCCATGTTGTTTTCCAAAAGGTTATGGAGATTCCAAATATTTTATTAACGCTGTAAATGGCAATGATTTATTCATGTGACACCTGAGAGTTCTGGGTAGTATGAAAACAACTGACCTACTTTCATTTCCACCTTCACATTATGCTCCTGTATGTTATTCTTTATGCATGAGCTGACCATGCAATTCACACTGAGATTTCTGTGACACACACTTGAATAAATTAAAAGTAAATGAAATGTGCAGACATGTTGCATATTTGAAATGTAATAAGGAAAACCATTAAAAAGCTGGGCTGCGAAGCGCCTTCCCTGGTGGGCCACTAGTTTGCTGATTAATCTTTCAGACATGTGACCACTGTTTGATTTCTGGTGGTGAACGATAAAAAAAATACCTGCCTTGGATGGGGAGGTGTTTAAAAACTGCTATTTAATCATATTTTCAACCCTCAGCAACATATGACCCATCTAAATCACTTTTCAATGCAAAGTGGGTGTCATTAGATACATAATTTAAAGCCACATTAACGTTTACTGTACCCCTGTGAGCTTTCAAACCGGCTTACCAACATTCTATCGCATATGAAGTAACAATATATAATTAAAATCCGATGTCCCGTCTCAGTTATTGTGTCATGGCTGAGGCCCTGCACCTGTAGGATTTAAACTGTGATCAACCAGTTAACTGATGCCCTTTCAATTCAGCTGAGCAAAATTATTCTATGCGGTTTAAAGGTTGAGCTCAGTTCGTCCAAAGGGTTAAAGTACACCATATTAAGTCAATATATGAGTCTATAAAAAGCATATGAAGTACAATATGCAGACTGCAATTAAATTCCCTCATGGGTCGTGTGAAACACAATTCTTTCCCATCTTTCGTAGATAATACAGTCTCACAAAAAAGGTTTAAATCTCCCACAGCTCCTACTGCTTAAGTGGACCCTGTCAGACCAGTTAAAAGAGCAGCGCCTATGATTGGAGCTCCACACGCGTACTACCAGGGTTTAAACGTTCATTTCACAAAAAACAAATCGTTCTTCTACGTGTGTATCAAACCCGACAAACCGGCATGCATTTTCAGAACTAAAGCTAAAAATTCACCGGCCTGGCTCAGGTAGAGAGTGAGGCTTTGAAGGGAAACATTTCTCTTGGACTTCCTGGATCTGTTCAAGGAGCTCGCGCCTACAGTCTAGTACATCATCATACGTTAAGGGGGTGAAGCACTTCTGGGACAAACCCTGCAGGCTGCAGATATCCATCAAATTGCTGCAGCCAATTATCTTTTTTATCTTTCCCAAATATCATTTAATCATAGTGTAATTTAAATTATGAGATACTTTGGTATGTACAGGCAGGTTTTGCCTCCTAATGTGTATAATCATAATGTTCAATTGTTTAATTTACGATGCATCTGCATGTACTAATGTTCATAACAAAATACAAGGGACTATAAATAAATGCTAACTTTAAAGTTCATTTAAATAACTTTTTTACACTTTCATATCCCGAATAAGCAAATTTTTTAAAACCCATTGCTGCCAAATTGTTATGCATGTATTATTAGGCAATTTTTGAATGCACAATGTGTCTCTGTCTCCTGGTGTATCACAATGTCCTAATCCTGAAGGTCTGAAAGAATGCTTGCTAACACTCCACATAATGGGCACAAAGGAAGAACTTTTGTGTAGGTGATAGCTATTCCCAGAGAGTGGCGGGAAGATTACATGCACTGAATTTACCCTGCAAACATCTCACTAGTCTGGCTGTCTAAACATGCTGCTTATAATGTCTATATATATTTGGAAGCAAGCTGAAAAATAAATAAACAAAGAATGCTTTTGCATTTAAAAGAAGGGGATATGTCCCTGTGGCCGCTGTGCTGCGGGGCGCAATACCCTGTTACTGTGTGGTCAGATAGCAACGCTGGGTCAAACAGGTGCACGCAGAGTGAGGCTTGGACATGGATAATGATCACAGGGCTGAAAGAGAACATGTTACAATACAGGCCAATAGCACAGATGGACGTCAAGGATTGAAGATGTGGCTCTCGCGGCAGGCGGCGTTATTGTCTGATGGGGAGGCTGAAGACTTCTTAAGCCGTTTGTTTGCTTGCCTAATAGAGCTAGTTTCAGACGCAGTAGCCTCTAAATGAAAACAAGATTAAAGTCCGGACAGACATTTTTTTACAGCTGAGTTACACAGAGCCATGGTACGACAGATGCTTCTCAAGGTAAAGCGCTCTCTGAAATACACAGGTCCTTTTAAATAAAGACTTGTGGCCTCCTGTTTGCTTTCGTTGAGTAGCAGTGCTGGCAGTTTTCTAGCTTTATTACCACTTGCAGTATCTGTATTAGTCAGCTCTTAGGTTGAATGCTGTCAGGTTAAGAGATAAAGAAAACTTAATTTCCGGTACAAAATTGTCATATCTAAATTAAAAGGTAACACTTAGACTAAAATAAAAAAGAAAAGTCTAAAGTGAAAATTAAAGATCCAAAGTTTCCGAAATTACATGTCTGGTAATACAATAGGCAGTTAATAACATGTTCAGGTTTACTAGACCACATTTCTGATTCATAATAGACTCCCATTTTTTTGGTACGCAGCGAAAAGGACTGCTCCTGACCTGAGATGTTCCAGCAGAGATTTAGAGCCAGCAGAGAAACAGTGCATGAGAAAACATTATAATTAGCTTCTCAAATATCCCTAACCCCAGAGAGCAACCAATTCAGCATTCAGCCATCATGTCTCAGCCTTGTCCTCTTGAGGACAGAGACAGAAAAGGGCAGATACAATATCCAGGTATCACCCTTGGTACAGGTGAAACAATCATGGGCGAAAACAGACAAACATCTACAGCGGGTGGCTGCCAGGGCATTGCTGCCCTAAAGGTTTCTTCAGTCCGTGTGAATGGCGGGAAACCAGTGGTTCTCTGGGGACAGGAGGTCCCACCTGCTGCCGCACAAATACTCTTCCACAAGAGACTCTCTGCCCTTTGAGGCAGCCGTCACCATGCAGCTCATTTAGAGTCAGAGCCACAAGAGCCATTAGAATTCTGCAAAACAATACACTGTTATCTGAGTGTGTCTGCAGCGGCACGGTGTATTCTCTGCTTGATCCGCGTCATCCGTTTGAAGTAAGGACTTGATGTCAGCATGTGTGGCATGAGGCATGTGTGTAGAGGAGCCATGGAGAGCAATCTAGGACTACAGAATACACTGCACTCAGGTTTCCACACAGGGCTCTCATGATTAGATTCTCGAAAGGCTTCGGTAAAGATAACACTTGTGAGGATAAGCCTTTGCATGGCACGTCCAAGGTGAGTGTGCGTGTTTGTGGGAGATGGTTATGGTCGGGGTCATATTCCTCACCTGGGGAGCATGTAATATTGTTGTCAATGCCACAGACACCTCCACAAAGCACAGAGAGCACAGAGAAGATGAAGGCTGATGCTTTGCTCAACATTTCTAAGCATATTATTTCTGCTCTGTTATTATTGAACTCTTCCTGTGCAGCCTCCGCAGAAACACACATATGGGCAGCAAGTCATGTTAATCTGGAATAATCATCACAAAGGTTAAAAAGTCACCTTCAATATTAAATGGAAACCTATTGAGCGACTGCCGCGGAATCTTGCAGAAGCACTTTGTGACATCAAGCTGGGAGCACAGGCAGGATGTCACACCGCCATGGTTTAGACTACCAAGGTAACCATCTTTATGACATTAATCAGCTGTGGCCGTGAAGAACGGCGAATCCTATTCACCTCATATATTTAGCAGATGCAGCGAGAGACCGGCAGAGCTAGAAGAAAAGGAAACACAGGCTCAAGTGAACAGAGACTTTTCCTCGTAACAGTGAATCTCTCAGCCTTAAAGATGTTTTCTCACTGGTTGTAGCACAGGCAGTGCTTGTAACTTCCTTTTTAGTGACCTTTAAAAAAAACAAACAACAAACAATTAAAAACCTTGGCTAGTTACAAGAGTCACCGCTAAAGCTCCTCTACTCAGTGAGTAACCAGGAAATTGAGCAGCAGTTTCTGGGTAAGAAATTTTGTCTTCCAACTTAAATTTTTTATTTTAAGTCGATATAGCTGAACACACAACATTCTTGGTAATTTATGTGTTTGGCATTTTGTGTGGATTTTGTCAGGTTATAAAATTGTGGACTTTAGCAGCAGAGCAGCAGCTTGGAGACGGCTGGCGGTGAGCATGTTATCGTTAGAGGTCATGTTTTATTCACCGCTTCTGTCATCACACAACTTTGAGTAGGAGAGTCGCCACAAACCAGCTGAGAATTGGCAGAATTGTTTGGCCCATGCCTGTTTGAGTTACACAATCACGTTCACACCATCACACCATGTATTCGTCCTGGTGCCATTATGTGCCTCTCATTACCAGACATTATTTTTCTGTTCCTTTCACTTTCAGATAAAATTTTGCACCAAAGTGCACAAATTCTTCAGTAAGTAAGACAGCCTAATACAAAATATGATAATACTGAAAAAACACTGTTGCCATTTTAACTTGACAAGGTATAAGAAAAATGCTTCTCCGAAATTCAATCTCTTTTCCTTATTGAATACCATTTTGGGACAATGGTGTCCATCAGACAAGCTCTCCAAAGAAAAAGTACATGGAGACCAAAGCTGTGAATTGCTTCTTTTCAATTTTAGTGTGACGACACTGCACACTGAGCTGCACAGCTGACGTAAATGTGTTAAAAAGATAGTAAAGTAGTGTCTCCATTTACAGAGAGAAGTTTCCTTTGTCAAAATTTTGATAGTCCAGCTGAATTATGATAATTCTGTAATATCTGGTTACAAGTCGTAGCTTGGCTGGTTATAATTTGTGTAATAACTGGCAACAACTTCAGTAACACACTTAAACACTTAAATGACTACAAACAAAGCCGAATGCTTCCCAGAGATCAGATCAGCAAAGAGCAACCTGGCAGCAGCTGAAAACAAAAAAGGCAAACAAACATGTCTCCACGGCCGTAGATTCAAATCACCGATCACACAACGATCCCAGGCATACAGTTATTAATGAAGCCTGATAATCTCAGAAATAAATAAGTCTTTTCCCCACCATGAGGTTTTCTGAACTAACTGTAAATTCTGAGAGGCGTGAAGTTGACTCCTGCACACTCGAGTGGCTGAGGCGACGGTCACTGGTACATCTACACACCATGTCTCCATGCTGAGGCCCCAAGGCAGCAGCGTTAGCAGTAAATTGACGAGGCAACTAGATGTGACAGGAGGAGTCATAAAATTGCATTTTATAAGATCAGTGTTTTCCCCTCCTCTCTTGTCCCTCAGCACTTCAAAAATTAGATCATTGCTCAATTTGAGCTGATATGATTTATTTCAGGCTGGGCCCATGTGACCCGCTCGTTGAGCTAAGATGGAGGAGGATGAACCCTTTAGCCTCTGGCGACCCAACATGTAGATTGGATGTGGTCATAGTCGCCTGCGCAACACTGCAATTTCTGTCTCATCTTTGACGGGTTCACATCAGCTTTATGACTGTGTCTGTAAGTTGTTTCTTCGGAGCTGATATTTTCTATCAGTGTCATTGAAGGGCCATTTGTGGCTCTCAGGTATCATTATTTCTTTGCTATTATAAAAAGGTAAGGTAATGGCTGCAGTAGAGCCACGCTGACAGAGCTTACATCCATTTAGGGAGATTGGAAATGTTTGTCATTGGCATCAGATGTGTTCCTAATCTGGAGGATGGTCATGTTGTTGTACACGTCTTCATTATGATGGAATAATTGTTACTTCCCAGAGAACAACCTATAAAAGTCGAATGGCCTTGCAGAGGATTCATAGCTCTTCTTTTACTGAACACTCTGGTAGCGGGGCCGAAGATTTGATTGCACGAGAGAGAGACAGCTCTCTGAGCAAAGATGAAATGTATCAATGCTACTGTAGCCCTCTCTCTCTCTCTCTCTCTCTCTCTCTCTCCCTAATTTCACGGATGCTACAGTGGAGTAGATTGCACAGAGGCTCAGTGAAGCATGGAGCCTTGTCTGAATACAGAGTCATCTAGCGATCTCGGACCATACAGATGTAATATAGTGGAGTTTCATTTTGGCCCACACCTACTGTCCAGAGCTGAGATTAGATAACTGAATCAGAGCTTTCTATGGCTCAAAAATGCCCATAGTTGTCCTTTCATTGTATTTTGATGTGAATTGACGTCAAATTTCTTTTTGCGATTTCTTTCTTTTTTTTTCTTTTTTTTTAAATAAAGGAAGTGACTCTGCCACAAAGTCTTTACATGCATGCCTTAGCATTGCTTAAACTGCTAATGATTGTAAAAAGGGCCAGGACCTCCTGCTGTCACTGATCAATTATGGTATAGTCTGATCATGTAAATGATCTGCTCTTTATGCAAATCCACATCCAGTTAATAGCTGCTGATTGCTGTGCTATTACCAATTGTTGGTGTTTAACATGATCACATTAAAATACTGCAGCATGGCGCTGACATTGCCTCCCATTACCTACCACCTCTGTGCCATCACAAGTGGATTTTGAAACATTAACATCACAGGTCCTAATAAAAAAGAATAATGTGATAAATATGATGTCCACGCATTGGCCGGGGCACTGAGACAAAGGACAAAGCCATTTCCATTTGCAGTGTGATTCTCCATAGCTGCGAGCACGCATGAGACGGATGAAGTAACATTTGGCTGCTCAATTAATTTTAAAGGTTTTTACACTATTAAGCACAATTTATCCAGCGGCTATAACATCCCTTCACTCTCTCCTTCTTGTTTCTCTTTGATATTTTTGTTGCACTAGCAAAATTTCTGTATTTTAATGTTGGGTTTTAGCGTGCTCGTTAGTATAAGAATGTTTGTCAGCCTCCTCCGTTTGTAGCATCAACTACATTTTCTTGTAATATTTATGTTGTGGCTGGAAGCATGGCCTCCGCTGCTGCTACTACTCATTCCTCATTAACATGATAACGTGTGTTAGCATGTGTATGATCAGAAATACATTTCAGGGATTTCATTCAACCACTTTGCTGGGTTGTTCTGGCCATAAGCATTTTGACATTGTTACAAAGAATGGGAAGTTTATATTGTAATACAAAAGGTGACGTTTTGAGAAATTGACAGCTTGAAAGAAATGAGCATAGATTACGAATTTGAACTCAACCTCAAAAGGATCTTTTTCAGTTTCTCTGTTAGAGCATCAAATGATGACAAAATATTTTGAAAGATTTAAAAAACTTTCTCTTCAAAGTCTTAGTTTTGTACTTGAAAAAGAAAAACTTTAACTTTATTCTTATTTCCATGCAATTTCAGAGATTGAACATACAGGCCTTGCACCTTTTGTACTTTGACTCACAGATGGGTTATAACCATTTGACTTTTCTTTTTTTTTTTTTAAACCAAACACATAGATGGCTGTCAAAGTACGTATAAATATCTCATCCTATTGATGAAGAGAGTGGGACTTTGAGGAGTGTGGAAATAATATTCAGGATTCAGATTTAGTTCAAATACAGCTGTAATTGTGATCTTAGTTTTTTTGTCTGGTTTGTGTCCCTCTGAGAAAAGGACAATGCCTTTAACCTCAGCTGTTAAAGTTAAACAACAAAGATCCCTCTGAAATCCCAACTCAATGACTCCACAAATGTCCTTTGTGACTTTTTCAGATCAGATTATTGTGACTGATGAGTGAGTTTGGATTTTGACATGACGCACTGCCGGACAGATGTCCACGTCCGTGACAAATTGGAAATCTTCTTTCTTTTATGTGCTTCCATGAACTGTTTTGTTTGCAAATCCGCTTTCCTTCAATAACAGCTGGAATGTTAAAGCCAAGTATTTTTTATTGAACTTTCAGAGGCAAATCTGGCAGAACTTCAGCACATAAACTATCTGCAAGGCCAGATAGCGCCGGGCCTGAACATACCGCTCAATGAAACACTTTTAGAAACACTATACTGCCAAATAGCTTATTTTAAGGTATAGGTTCTGTTAGACAACAGCCGTCAGCGTTGTCTATGATGTTTAAGGCTACAAAGCTCAAAGTGAAGGCAAATCGTAACAGGCGCATCCTTGAAAGAAAATGTCATCTGCAGCTGGTGCACATGGGAAAGTCAAAATAGAACATTCATTTTTTATCAGATCTCATCCTTCCAGTCCACGTGTCTCATATTTCAGCGAAGAAAATATCCGCCCGCCATAAAGCCGCATGAAGGTCTGCAGTGTTTTAACAGCAGGTGCCACATTTCAGCCACAGATTTGGTCGTGAAGCAGCGTTTATTGTTGTTCCTCCTTGCTTATTTCACTGTTCAGCTCAGCGTGAATGAACATACTGCACTCATTGGAATCCATTCACCAGCGCTGTGTGGCGGCACCGGGGTGATTGGAAGGGTGATCTGGTTCCACTGAATTTTTTTTTTTTTTTTATTGGCAGCCATTTAGCCAAGCGTGTCTTCAAAACCCTGACAGAATAATTCATCAGTTGCTAGCATGCTGCCGTACTCTCACAGAGAGTACTCTCCCGAGCAAAGGAACTGTAGTGCTGGCAGGAGAAATGTCAGGAGATTACAGATACAGTCTGGTCATATGGATGTGACATCAAGAGATACAGCCCACCCCAGTTTTTGTGGCAGAGTATTTCAATTTCTTTTCTGGCAGTAACTTTTGAGATGGCAGTGAAAGCTGCCATCTTGAAAGTTATAAACAGCAACTTAATCAATCCACACTCACTGATAGAAATAGAAGAATTTAGGATATTCTTCCGACAGCTTCATTCATAATTAGTTGTTATCTCTTTTTGCATCAAATCATATTTCACAAGAACGAGGACTGATCCCGACAATGAAACCACATCATGGCAACCGGCCCGTGTCAAGTGGTGCTGGAACCGAAAGGACTAAAGATATTTGACTGGTGAAGAATCCGTGTTAAAGATGATTTCCAAGATGATTTTCTCCATTTGGCAGGTGCTCAGAGACCCTCAGCAAAGGTTCCATGACCACAAAACAGCAACATCTGAGCAGCCATGTGAGCTCTACAAGCCCTGCATTATCTGCATACTTTAATGTGAAGTGTTGCCAGTATATGAAAAAAAAAAGAAGCAACAACTCCACTTTACCATTATATAAGATCTCAGAGGTCAACATAACTTCACAACACGTTGCATGTGAACACATATCATAAATGACAGCATTTCTATTTACAGTTATTTACAGTGTGTCTTAAGATGACAAATCAAACAGCCGTCCTGCCCCATGGCACACAAAACAACACAACGGATTTCATCTAGCTGAAAAAGAAAAAATATAAAAGAAGTGAAGACATCTGACTTTCCATCCTGGACTTAATCTGTTCATACTGCCTGGGGGGTGGGGGCTTGGTGTCCAACCTCAGGGGAGTCCCAGCAATCCCCCAACTCTCTCTGGAGACCAGCAGAGAGAAATGTGCAGCAGAATGGAAATCTCAGCACTCTCAGCCCTCCCAGATTGCTACTGAAAGCATTTACAGTACACTGGGTAAGAAATGCACCCAAGCATTGATAATGAGGGAGAGGGTGAGCGAAAGAGAGCTACTTGGGCAACATTTGCAGGGAAATACAATACAAGGCACCAGAGCAAACGTTTGCTTTTATTTACTCCCTTTTGTGGAGTTGGTTATCAGCTGCGCCCGTGTGCATCTGATACAGCGTTAGTGATCCTCTGAATGATCGTCACGGGGAAGGTGTGAGGTGATTTCAGATGCAGCAGAAGTGGGAGAGAGAGAGTCAGTCTACCTGAAACATGCAATCATCCACTGCAGAGAAATACAGTCAAACACTGATTGGCGAGAAAGAGTGTGAGTGTCATCCATGAAACAATTTTCACAGACAGGAGTGACATGCCTTATATGGTCTCCCCATCACTGATGGCAGAGGGGTTTCAGAGGGAGTACACTCTGCAGATGACTGCATTATTTATAGATGAAAGAGGATCCAAAACAGAACGATCAATGCACAGATGAGACCAGCTACCAAATGACTCCAACCTGGGTGTTTGAACGCGCGGCAGAGTGAAATGTGAGCACTGCAGAGCAGGCAGGTGTAGGACTATTTTAATGGCTCTCTGTCCCCCTTTCCCCTATAACAACCAGCCATTAAACAGCCACTTATATCATTCTGACAGTACAGAGAAAAACTCCGCTCTTGTCCTCATTTGGGGAAACCAAATGAGCCAGCCTGACCACAGAGGAGTTAGAAATTATTTGAGCAGATCCATCAGAGCTCCGTCTGGAGTTTCTGGACTTGTTTCTGCAGTTGAGCACATTGCTGCACACAAGCATCCTATCGGCGAAGTGGCCAGTGTGAGACCACTAAACCATGTGTGATACAGACTGCAAACTAGTCGGGAGGGCGCAAAGGGATCAGAGGTGCAACCTCGGGGAGCACATTAAGCCATGCTGATCTGCCAAATACAGCAGCAATTTCACACCTGAGTGGATAAAAACATGGCCATTCATCTCAGCTGGTGACAGGAAAAAGCAGCTTCAATTCAGCCATCCTGCACGAGACACATGATACAGATCATTCAAAAGATGCCGGAGAAGACAATACGTGTACAGTAATTCATTACAATAATAGTATCTGTTCACTTATTACATCAAATGATTTCTCTTCTCACATACCTCCGACGTGTAGACATACGATTTCATAGTTCAGTGTGAAACTTTTATGACTAACACTAATTGGCCATGGCTGATGTGTGGGATGGTATAAAAAAAAACAAAACTACAGCTGACAAAGAAATCCTTCATTCATGACTAATCATGGGTACAGAGAGAATACAAGAATACACAGAATCCAGTCTTGATGTTGATTCAATATAATAATAGCATTTTAAAGAAATTTGCAATAAAAATGTGGCACTCAGGTTTCCAGGTGCTTCACCAATGCTGAACTACACAATGCAACATTTGCCTTCGGTGTTCCTTCAACTTAAAGGCCATGTGTCAGGCCACATTGGAATAATAAGAGGTGAACGCCTGTGTTGTTGCACAGTCTGCGCTTACACAGACTCTGAACAACTCTTAACATGCCAAATCTCAATTAATACTTCTTTTTTTTTTTTTTTTTTACAGTAATGATAAAATTGCCATTTTCAGGCTGCCTAAGATCTTGTCATGTCAATTAGTCATCATGTTTTAATGCTGATTAGGTACATAGATATTTTGGAAGGTCATCAGGACACGGTTTGACTCCGGGGCTGAGAAAGACTGAGAAAGTCACAATGCTAACGTGATTATACTGAAATCTAAAATAATGACACTCTTTCTACAAGTGCAAACACAAAGCAACCTCCAAGGAAAACATCAGTGTGTTGCATAAATGGTCCATTTACTGATTTATTACTTTATTATTATAATGCAGCTAGGTGAACACAAGGTACCTGATTATATTACTAACAGATGTTTGGACTCAAACCATTAAGACTTGGACTTGAATAGGACTCAGGTTGTAAATTTGATGACTTGAATTGGACGTGGGGAAAGGTCTTGAGACTTGCTTTTGATTTGAAATATCATGACTTGAAAGGACTTGTAATATTTATTGCAATCCCAAAAGCATGTTTTTGTTCATTTTTGCACAGCAATGGAGTAAGTGAATAATGGTAACGCATGGCTGTCTGTGTGTGTCAGCCACAGTCAGGCAGAGGAAGGCCTTAATGGTACACAGTGGCATCAATCATTGCTGATTTTGTCAGAGTCATTTGGGTTCCAAGACTTCAGCACAAAGAACAAGAGCTAAATCTATATATGTATATACCTTTTTTTTTTATTTTTTGAGATCACAAGTGAAATCAAACTAATATTGTGCTGTTTCAGTGTCAGGCTCCAGGAGCAGATTATTTTATTTATTTCTAAAGCTTATTGGCATTAAAATATCTCTACGTTACTTGTGACTTGACCTCACTGACTCACTGTAGTGCGACTTGGGGCTTGACCCTTTTGGCATAAGGTAAAATAAGATAATCCCACCTCTGCAGTCTGATAACACCAGGGACCAGCCGGATCCATTAAGACACTTTGAGTGTCAGATAGCATTTGGTCAACTATCAAGAAGCCATCGTGGTCTGTTTGTAGTGCTTTCAGTTATTTATTGTTTGGGTTTGGGTTAGACTCACTTCTAGTTTTGGATTAAAGCCACACAATTAATCTAAAACATTAATGAAACTGCAATATGCAATGGACTACAGTTATTTTATTTTCCAAATTGCTTAAGTTATTATTGTTTTGTTTTTTTTTTTATAGAAAGGCCAAATGCATCACCAGATTGTTGTGCATTGTTTGTGTGAGTGTTGTGATGGTATGGAGATCCCCCAGGTCTACAATTTATATTGTGTAGACATTAGGGAACGTGTTTTATTGATGGAAACGCAATGAAAGACGTCATTATTATATTATTTCATTATTAATTGCAAATGCAATCAAATACAAAACCAATCACTCCAACTGCAGTCACACTCACTTATAGTGAATGGCAACATGATTTATTATTTCCTTCAGATTGTGATTACTTGTGCCGACTTGGTGTGAATCACCTGCCACCCTGTTTATTCTGCAGTGTGTCTCTTCCAGCCAATTTCTCCTCACGTAGTCTCTGCAGTCACTCATTCATTCTCTACTGCTTTTCTGTTTCCGGGTCACACGGCTGCTGGAGCCAATCCCAGCTCGCACTGGGTGAGGGCGGGGTCACCAGTCCATCACAGGGCCGACACACAGAGACAGACAGAGACCAACAACCACTCACACTCACACTCAGAGCTACAGACAGTTTAGAGTCACCAGTCAACCCAAACACGATGTCTTTGGACGGTGGGAGGAAACCCACACAGGCACAGGGAGAACATGAAAACTGTGCAGAAAGGCCTCAGACCTGGGAAACCAACGTTCTTGTCGCTGCTCACCCTGCTGCCCCCCTGCAGTAATGACTTTCCCCTATTCTATTTTTGAGCCTGCTCTCATCTGGCAGTTTTGATACCTCTGTTGGGAGCCTTTTTTTTACCCATTTGTGCGTACATTGACCTGTGAAGATCGATGAAGCAAACATGATTTTGACTCCACTGTGTTTCCAGTCATGCTTCAGGATCTAACTGTGTGAAGCCCAGTTATTTTGAAAAATCTTGTCATCCACCCTGAGAGTGCATGCTTTAAAGATTAGTAAGCCCCTTGGGACAAATTTGTAATTTGTGAAATTAAGCTAAATAAATACAATTTGAATCTATTAGATTTTTTAAATGGATTTTCTTTGTCAATATAAAACAGAAATTGTGTTTAATGCCACAGGTTGCTGAAATAATCCTGAAAGAATGATTGAATCGATGTGCACTGTAGATATAAGGCTGGCTGGCTTCAGTTAGTTATTTTCTCCTTTTTCTCTCCTGAAAATGTTTAATGCCCAGCTCTTTTCAGGACCTCAGTGGTATGAACTTCAAGCTGACACTGCAGGAGATGGGGTTTTTTTAGATCATTTGATGTGTGATTTCTAGTGAACAAGGGCGAATGTGATGTACATGCGAGAAAAGACACCAATTAAGGGAGGCGCCACACTCCCAGGGAAGTCACACCATTATTTCTTTGAGACCCACTCAAACTCTGACAAAGGGCATGAATCAAACTAAACCCTTAGGCGAGGGCAGGAAAGGGAAAGTGCGTGTCTGTGGTTGTGTGTGTAGAATTTATCTAGCACAGTTGAGTTTCAGGACTGGGCAGTAACAAACAAGATAAGACAGTCAGTGAAGGAAAAGAGGAGGAAAGGGAACATTTTCATGGGGGATCTTCAAGCAGAGAAAGCTCTTGAGATGACCAAGGTGATGCTCTCAGTCATGAGGCAGAGGGCACTTTCACACTGTGTGCTTTGTGGTATTTTTCCTGAATTCTGGAGAATGTATTGCTTTTAATTGCCTGTCTGAACAAGTGCCACCTCTGCTATCATCTGGTGTGCACAAACTGCACCAGGTTTGTCTGAGTACCTGCATCTCCCCTGTAACTAGTCAGAATCCAGTCTGAATCAAACTGCCTGCGCATAAAAAACAAAACACTTCTTTTGCATAGTTAACTGCATCAATAACATTTCTCACTTCCTCCGACTTCAATACAATCTCATTTTTCCCACATTAGACATCAGCTGCTTCACTAATGACAACGTAGCCAGCAGCAACTCACTGTGACGTCACCCTCTGAGTTTTGAGCTGCCCTTTTCGCAGCTTTGAGATTATAATTTGCCATATTACATTTTTCAAAAACAGGAGGAAGCACATTTGGAGCGAATCTGATCTGATCTGTATCCTGAATGTCTGCTAGGTTGTTCAATCTGTCTCTAACACTTTGATGAATACCCCACATTATACTTTCTTTTTCTGTAAATGTATTAAAGACTTGAAACTAGCAAGTGAAACTACATATTTTCTAAAAACATTTGCAGTGGAAATAAGTGAGAGGAAGGGCATTTTCCCCATAGACTTCAACACAATCTGATTTGTTTGCAGCCAGGGGACTTGCCCCTGAAGGTCATCAGATGGTCATAGAGTGCACATAAGACACTCTTGTTGTCACTTTTCAGCCACAGTGTCAACTTTTTACCACTTTTATATGCAATCTATGCAAAGCAACTGTACAACACGTGATGCAGAGCAGCTAAATTTGGCAGTTGGAAAAATAAACCCAATCAGAGCAAGCAGGCTGTGTTTACAATGGTAGCAGCTGCAGGGTAACGCAACAAATTTATATAATCACTTTAAACATCACATCAAAGCTGTAAAGGTCAAGACATCGCCAGCAGAAAATCACTGCCGCTCAGTTCAGGGAGTCCAGGCTGCATCACCATCGCCAAACCCATCAAGCTACCACAGGGAGAAGAAAATTACCGAGCGGGTAAGTGAAGGCAAGACGTTGAAGCTGATTGTTTTCATGTTCAGTGTCGGATTAACGAAGCCGAAAACAGGAGGGTTCCTTTATGGTGCCAATGTGCCAGTTCTGAATCATCACTGTGCTTTAGTTGTTTCCGTCTGCATGACAAAGGTGTACAGTAAATATGTATATTTTGAGAGGAAATCCAGAGATACACAACCGCCGTTTGGACACACTTTCCCACTCATTTGAATGAGAAATGAGTGTCGATTCTGAGCCACAAAATTCAGTCCCATTTTATCCAGAATCACGCAGCCCTACTTCACTTCAGTGTCTGAACACTGAGACGTTTAACACGAACTAGATTGATGTTCACTCAACAACTCGGTGACTCAGTGACAAAGCTCAAACAAACAGCTAAATAACATTTTGTTCAAATACCTGGACATTCCATTTTTGGCTACAACAGCAACAGTAGGAGTAGAAATTAGAGGCAAGCGGCATTCAGCATGGTTTAAAAAAAGAAAAAAGAGAGTCTGTGTAAATAAGCTGTGTCCAGGTAAGCAATGATTGGCTTGTGCAGTGGCAGAGACAGCTCATCAATAACCTCAGCTATGGCAGCTGGGCTGCTGTTATCTGTGTGAGCCCAATACATCAGGGCTACTGAGCAGGTGTTTGTCTTGGGCTTATTCTGCTTTTGTAAATAGCTGCAATAAAAAAAAAAGCATCCAACAGAGCCACATACGGTGCATTTAGAGTGTTCACAAATATCGCTTTGACATAATCCAGTTGGCTGAGCATGAACAAGTGCAGATTAATGAAAAGACAGATCGCCTCTCGTCCGTCTATTTCATCTCTGAATTGGCTGCAGATGTGTGAATGTTAGTAATATACAGATTTTAGTCTGTATTCGATTGAATTTAATGTGACTTTAATGTGGAATATTTGTGGCAACTTCTGTCGGCTTTATATTTTATTCTGTTCACTTCAAAATATAATCTATTAAAAATCAGACTGAATAAAGACATATTATGAAAACAGCTCAGATGGTTTCTGTGTCCCATCATGTGTGAGAACAGTGATTGCAGAAAGCACTTAGAAGATGTTTTTAAACTTAAGGACGCACACAATCTTGACAGCTCTTTTAGAAATATTACAAAACACTTTGTATAACAACTGTGTGCTGTGTCAATAAAATGTGTGAGCAGGTATTGACTAGGATCTTGCATGAATGGCAAGTCTTCAGTATTTGTCTATCACGTCATAAAGGGTCACTCTGGTTCAATGTCTAACAACTTGTGCAAGTGGCAGTTTTGTGTGTCAAAGTGGTATAAGACACATCTGCTGATGGAGAGGGTCACTAGCTGTCAGACAGCCCAGAATTCAGCGTGGCTCTCCTCCAGTCAGCGTTGCATGGCTGCGC
The DNA here is from genome assembly GCF_900963305.1 of Echeneis naucrates. Taxonomy (NCBI): domain Eukaryota; kingdom Metazoa; phylum Chordata; class Actinopteri; order Carangiformes; family Echeneidae; genus Echeneis; species Echeneis naucrates. The sequence goes on along the minus strand of NC_042520.1, from coordinate 16,374,839 downwards.
AGGAAAGATCCGATATAAGTCACTTCTACATTTTAATAGCCTAAACCTTAATGAAACAATGTACTCTCTGTATTTTACATGACGTTACAAGTCATTTACAAGTCCGTCAAGCCAACCTTAATGACTTCACTTCATTTCGAACAACATTAAATCAGCACATCACAAAACGGGTTTGTGAGATGGGGATCAGGAAGAGACGGAGAGAGAAAAACTCATAACGATGCAGCCACTGCTGCTTTTAATTCATACTCTGTGGAGTTTGATAGGATAAAAAAAGGGAAAAATGACATCTCTCTAAAGCTCTCAAATGGAAGAGGTTTAGCAATTGCTAAGTTACGGTTGCTATGGTACAGAATAATAAGAGTGTGCACACGAGGGTGTGACTCAGCACTATCAGTGTACGAATGGGAGCAAGTGAATAAACATTAAGAGGATGTGAAATAAAGCATTGTTTATGCAGCTGCTGCCGCCGTCGAGTTGGTAGCCAATGCCAGCATCTCAATTCTATTCCTCTTCAACACTGTCCAAAGAAAAAGGAAGCAAAAAGAGCAGAAGCCAGCTTTTATGGTTGCTTATATAAATGCAGATGAGGGGACCGGAGTCCTTAAATCTGTGGAAAAGTGGGGACACTCTCCAGATAAGATGCAGGGGTTTGTGCTTTGAGCTGTGAGAACGCAGCGATCTGTTCACTGAGTTGGTATATTTAGCAGAGATTAAAGAACCATGTGATGCAACAGCAACACAAAGAGTTGAAAGATCTACTATCTGCCTTTGTATTTCAGTGTTTAATTCGTTTGAAAAAGGACAGGTCGATTCAACAGGTAACGTTGAAAAATGCATCATTCAGGTCTTCTTTAAGACGAGGTTCTCTCTTACCAGTGACCCTTTTTGTTCTGCTGACTGTTAGTCTCATAATACTTGTCACGCATGAGGCCAGACTTTAATTTCCTAAGCTACATTATCTGTTTTTCCCCCCTTTCACTTTCAGATGAATATCAATTTTTAACATTACATTTCACCTAGTGTTATGTGAGAACTTCCGTCTGTGAGGATTTTACACACAAGAGCTCTGCAATAACCACTCAGTGAAAAGGCAGCTCCAAGCACCCGCCATTTCCTGCTGCGCTACAATCCAGTTTAAACACTACTGGGCTTTGGCAGCAGACATTGAAGGGAGGGAAAGATGTGATTCCCTGTGAGAGCTGAGGGCAGCAGGGATAAATCTGTAGAAACATGGTAAATACTGTAGAAAAGAAGCATTTGCATGACGGAATGTTTTTCCACAAGGTGATACCTAAACATTTTTTTTTCGCATCTCTCCTCGGCGTTCCCATAAAACTAAAAGCCTGGACATTTGAGCTACTCAAAAAAAAAAAGGCATGTTCTCATGTATCGGTGCGTAAAGCGATCAATAGGCGACAGGCTTTAGGCTGCTCCTGATTTCTTTACGTCTCTCTAATTCAGCTAGCAGCTACGAATGTGTCACTGTCAGTCTGACACTGAGTTCCCACAAAATCTTAGATGAAGCCAATTTCAGGTCACATGGGGCGTCTTGCTGGACTTCACAAAACTCTCTGAGCAGGACAAGTGAGAAATGCTTGAGGCGATGTGGTGCTGCGCCGGGATCACACCCCGGCGGAGAGGCTAATTGGCTTGTAGTGTGTTTTGAGTGCAGCCTGCTTATGATTTAACTCCCTCATTAATTGGTGCTTGCTTGTGTTTATTTTCTACAGTTGCAAGAAACTAAATTTAAAGTGTCTGCGTAAATGATGGACTTACCCGGAGTGAACCTTGTTTATGAAGTACTCCGGGGATTAGGAGCATTGTGTGCTGCAGCAGGGCACAAACCTCAACTGCGGTCCTCTGAGCCGACGATTCATATCTGTGTTGGGCCAAAAACACAAGCTCGGAAATTCAATTTGGAGTGAAAGGTCTAGTGGGAAATTTGAATTAGGTGATTCCTGGGATGTTCAGGTTTGCTTGCACACATGCAAAGTGAGACATTTTAACAAGGCGCTCAGGTCCAGCTATCGACTGAGCAGACAGTGTGTAATTATTTCGGGGCGCGGTTGTCATGTCAACCCACACAACTCACGCCCTTCACTTTGAAAGCCGACATTTATTGAGGGACAGAAGAACAAGCTTTTGGGATGCACAGTGCTGCTCCCCATTTTAAGGCTTTTTTGCCCAGAACAGAGCAAGCGTGACCAAAAGAAAAGAGGCCTGTGTTGGTTTATAAATACGGCAGCTTTTCAGGGCATATTTGGTTTTGTGTCTCCATGCGGGGAGGCAAGGAAGGGTTGCACACGGGGAGTTAGTCCAGGTCAGTTCACCAATCGTTTTTGCAGTTGTGAGCATGAAGTTCGCCACAACATCATTTGTGATGTGCAGCTGTCACACTGAACACCAGCGCACTTCAGGTGGCCACTGGCTGCACAACACCATCACACCTCACTAAGAAGCTAATTCAAAATAAATAAAACCAGATGGCACAACAGTGAATGCATTCAAAGATGAAGCCGACCATTTGCTGCTATGCATAAGCTGTCATAAGGGCGCAGCTTTATGAAATAAAGTACACACTTGCGCAAATGGTGGCTTCATGTAATGTTTAATTCGAGTTTGTGACTGTATCCTTATCACATATTCATTACGCCCACTCAGCACACTATCAAGTATTTACATTGAGGCCCTTTTTAAAGTATTCTACACAGTGAAGCACTCCAACTTAGTTGCACCGCCTGGGGCAAGAGCAGAAGAGCAGGTCTCTGCCACTGACTCACTGATTACCAAAAGTCCAGAAATCACTGCTGCCACTGGAAACAGTGAGTGCTCTTCATTTTGCAGCACACTTATACTTTGCACTCTGTCTGTCTGGGCAGAATCTATAGGGCAACAAAAATTACCCACACGCAGATGTTGGAGTGTTTCTCCGAAGCGTTTAAGGCTTGATGTATGCCATTATAAAAGCAGTGTGACGGCGGCTGCATCGTCAGCACTTTGCTGTTATACTGGCTGATGGAGGCTGGGGGCTGTTTGAGACCGGGCTCACTGAGGATATGACAAGATAAAGAATATTAAATTACACACTACCAACAATAATTACATTTTAATTTCAGCATGTACATATTAAGGGATACTTTATTTTTATTTTTTTTTATTTTTTTTACAATTCTCTTATAACAACTTATAAAACTATTATTTTCATTTGACATGGTAATTGCAACTTTGTAGAATTATTATTATTATTTTTCCTTTTTTTTCAGTTGATGATCAAAATAAAAATAACATATTTCCATTTCCTAGTTGCCACCAGGGGACCCTGTGTGTACGTGCACTGAGTCGCCGGCTTGACAGGCAGGCAGACATGACATCTGTCCAATTAAGCTTTTAAAAATCCTATTTGTTGCATTTAAATTGAAAGTGTGTCTGCAGCATCATCCTCAATGAGCTGGTGTGAACTGGTTCTAATGAGGCTGAATCATGTTATAATGTACGACTTCATCCTAAGCCTATTTCTGTGAGACAGAATCAATCTTCAGGGGAAACAGGATAGGACTGCTGCCGCATGTTTCTGTACGTGCATGTGAGTGCACTCGTGTGTCTGTGTGTGTGTGTGTGTTGCCATGCCAAGTTCACTCAACCCTTAGCCAAATTTAATCCCCCCCCCTCCTCCTCCCACACACACACTTTTATATTGAACCCTCGTCCATATTACAGAGCAGAACACAAAGCAATCAAGGAAAGAAAGCCGGGCTCCTCAGGCTCTGCTCTGAAGCAGCAGAGCCAAATATTTTTTTGTCTGCATCCCGTTCAAGGAGATATAGATTGGGGGGGGGGTTGGTTTTCTGAGATGAGATAACACTTACTGTCTGATAAACAGAGCCTCTCAAGTGTGCATGATGACTGAAATCAGGCGTGGATAAGTGTACCAGGTCATACTGTGGGGCTGAGCAGAGTTCATGGCACAATCACCACAGAGAAATTATTTAACATCACTTTTAATTAAGTCAGCCCACACAGCAGCTCATTACTGCTGAAGGTTGATTTACTCGTGGACGTAAATGTCGCTGAACTGAACTGAGCTCAAAATCCACGTCTGTGTCCACTCAGGCTGGTGCTTCTGCAGGGCCTACAGACATTAGAGCTTACTCAGCAGCGGTAATATGGGAACTGACAACATTGTATGAGTAGCATTGGTCTTTTCGATACAAAAGAGATACCGAGTAAAAGTCAGCACAGACATTGGTAATGCTTTTCTGAAGGTTATACTGTCACGGAATTAATCCATTCTTAATGTGCTAGCCTGGACTTCTGTTGCTGAATAAAGATGACGTGTGCTCCGTGCACAAGAGAAATCTTTTCTCAGTGTTGAAGGAATGATACTGTGGTTGGACACTGGAGGACAAGTGCAAAAAAAAAAAAAAGGTGCTGTGGCTGGAAGTATGAATCACCATGTGCCTTCATCTTCGGCATCACAAAGTAGCTTCAACTCCCAGCTTGAAACAAAAGTCTTATGCCTGAGGCTAATTTATTTTATTCATTTTTTCAAACCCAAACCTTCAGCCCAGTCCCACTGTGATAATACTTGACCATAAACTTGAGCGTGGAAAAAAAAAGGCCTTATATGCCGATATCTTTAAAACTATGTCTGGTGTTACTCTGTCCGTTTTTTATTATATGTGACAGAAAAAAATCAAAAGCATGTTTGAAGTGCTGTTGTCAGTATTGGCTGTCATCTTCCCTCATTTTGATTCACATGGGCACCGCTTCTGACAGACTGTGGCCATAAATGTTTACTAGTGCAGTAAAACTGAAGCTGTGTGTGTAACATTCGCTAAAAGCTACAGCATCCAGATGTTTACGGAAATGATTTGTTTTAAAGATTTACATCTTCAGAAGGAACAAATGGGTTTGGAGCGGAGAGCTAGCAATAGGCTCGACAATTCATGTGAATTGGTGTGAAGCGTCTTGGGCTTAGACTTTGGAAACCAGGACGGTAGTAACTGTTTTTGGGATTTTTCCAATAAAATGAAAAACCATTTACGCTGGAATAGCCAATTAGCTATATTAATAAGTTCTATGGGTCCAATAATGAAATAATATGTTCCAGTGGTGTGATGACGTATGTACAGGTTGCAAAATTTACCTAAAACCTGTCACTGTGTGCAGAGACAGCTACATGTTTACATTGAAGCCACATAATTTAGCCACTCCCAACTCACCTGCCCTGTTTTATTTCACCTGAGCCCTCTCCAGTGAAAGAAGCGTCTGTCTTCCTCTTCCTAGTTGGTACGCTGTGAATGGACAGAGTTTATGTGGGTCTAATACATAAGCTCATTGTAAATAGTAACTGTGCTTTTACATTTGAACATTTGCCTCAGTTACTGCCTCTCTTGTTTGATGACAGATTTCTTGAGCAGCACAGTCAGGGAAAAAAAAAAAATGTGATGACATTGTCAAGCAGTTGCTCGGGTAAAAAATGAGCTCTTAAAGCTATGCTGTGATATTTATTTATGATTAATGTTGATGATTGCGATGATCTATGTTTTTCAAATGAAAGAATGACAGAACGAATTACGATGGTTCAGGGACGTTACAACCCTCCCTGTATGACCCGTCACGTTTTCACCTGAGCAGAACCAGCCTGACTGCCAGCTTGACACATCTTAGTCCTTTCTATTTTCAGCCAACAGATCAGCAATTCTGATAAAACTTGTTTGGATTCTTGGACATTTGATCTCAGGACAGCATCCAAAAAATACATCTAAGAGACAAGTTAAATTTTTTCCTCAAAAAAACACTTCTGGCAGATTCAAATGTGGCTCATTTTTTGTCACCAAGAGGACGGCCTAACTGGTAATGTGTCCAATAGGTGCTATCACTCTAACTTGTTTTTAATTGGAGAAATTAAAGGGTTAGGGTTAGGTGTGACAACTATATCTGGTCTGCCCTACTGTGGGATTTATTAGCAAATGAATAGATAAAAAAAAAAAAAGTACTATGATGCAGATACTGGAACAAAAACAAAGTAAATAATAACGGAAACATTATTTTTGACCAAAGTTGATTATTCTTTGTTTGATTTGTGCCACCAAACTTCAAGTGTTTTTTTTTTTCTTACACTTGACCACATTTCGAAATGTTGAGCCGATGGGCAAAGCTTATGCTGTCTGTGTTGTCACAACAGTCCAATTTGATGTGCAGGAATATTACCTTCACACAAAGCTTGTCCACAGCAAATAATTTGCAATTCGTTTCTCACAGTTTTATGAAAATCTTCTGGAAGCACTGGCAATTATTTCATGAAATTTTGAAATACACATAACGTGTGGACTCCTCACCTGAGGGCTGTATTAGGCCAACACAGCAAAATAGCTGCACATGAAGCTGCCAGAGAACGCACACACCAGTGTGGAGGCGCACATTTCACAGCAGATAGAGTTGAGGACTAGTGAAGAATTAAAAACTTAAAATAACGTCTGCAGGTGTAACTTACAGTGATTAACATTTCACACATGCAGGCAGCATCACCGAAGGAAAAATAGACCAATTAGTGATGCATATCATTTCCCCCACTATCCATCCCCTCTGATTCTGGCTCGATCAAGAATAATTCAGGACTAATAAAGTGGTTTTCATGCATGTTCCTGGCTGAAAAGCACAACTTTCACAGGTAACCATGGTGACAGAGGCAACTGCCCGATTGGTAAATCATCTTTTTCAGAGAGATGGCACAATGCTGCTTTCCCCTTTGGTCTGGTAACTCTGCTACATGCTGGTCTTTTCATCTGCAGTCTGTACAGTATTAGACAGGCTTTGCTTCCAGTCTACAAAGGAGATGTGGTCCCGCTGTGTATTGTGGCCTTTGTTTTACCACCGGCCAACTCAGTGCCCCCGAGCAAACACACATTTTTGTACTCTCACTAACTCTTGTCCTAATTAGCCACAAATCACTGAGTGCATTTGAAAATCATCACTAGCCTTACCTATAAAGAACACCAATAAAAATGAGCAGGTCTTCGATTAAAGCATTTAAAGCCCATATGTAGAGTGGGGCAGTGGAGTACATTAAGTGATTGTAGTGGATTTCTATTGACATTATGCTATGAAGAGAGAGGAATGCACACACACTCACACAATATTGCAAGCATGACCTGTGAGGTCCATGGTTTCCCTGCTAAATGACTCCATTATGTAGTGGGAAGTTTTCTTCGGCCTTTTAACTTCTCCAGATCCAGGGACCAGCAGTTTATCCAAACCCTGACCAGTTACTCTACCAAACTATATTTCTACAATGTGATTCTAAGCTGTGTCGTGGCCTAATTTTTATGCTTTTTGATGTTGTCTGAACACGTGTCAAAAATGCAAAAACAAGATAAAGTTGTGTAATATTTATATAATCAATAAGTCACAGGCATGTTTCCCTGCACCATAAATAACCCTCGCTCTGGCTCATATTCAAAACTCTCTTAAATCCTCTTGCCCGCAAATCTGTGTACAGTATGTGCAAGATGCTTACTAAACAAGTAACTGCTGCTTTGCAGTGTGTTACCATTGAAGAAGACATGTAGGACACATTCCCTCAATCTCCAAATGCAGAGAGTATGTCTGGCTATTTGATTAATGCTGCAGCTGGGAGTGAGATCTAATTGTAAAAGCAGGATAAACACTTACTCTGAGAAGGAGGAGAAGGAAACGGTGCAAATCAGACCACTCCCCTGAGTATGGAGGAAGGAAATTGGTTTAAGGATGAGGCGCATGCTTGCGTACCAATGAGGAGCCATGTCACCCCTCTCTTACTCCGGTATCTACCCTTCTCCACCTCGACGGGGGAAGAGCTCGTTCAAATTTTCACAAAGAAATTGTGACACAGTTCCTCCTCTCTCTCCTCTTCTCTGTGTTAGCTATTCTTTTCCTGCAAGCCCCAAATCGGATCCTTGGATCTGATGACTTGAGAAGATATAAATTGCAGTTGAATAGCAGCCCTGAGTAGTAAGACAGAATTGAGTGCTTGGTATCTGGAATACATATGAGACGATTGGTAGTCAGCAATACCATGACACACTACAGGATTACCTTAAGCAAAGGTGCATAACTTAATGTTTAATATCTAAGTCTGTTAAAAAAGCTGTCAGGATGTATTTCAAGTAAAGCTCTGGATGGTGTGATTGCAGGCATCTTAACGCCTGGAGTAAGGTATATACTATATATTCAAAGCTGCTCCTCCTCTGGGTTATAGAAATCACATTCGCACAAGGGAGAGCTGATCCAACAAGTGCGACCCAAGACGCTGGATTTAGGTGTTTGCAAATAATCCACTGGCCTTGACTGAAGACAACACCATGCCATGGAGGAAAACCTGATCGCTGCAAATCACTCAAGCCAAAAGTCAATTAAAGAGCCAGCTAAAAAGCATTTTACATCTAATTACATCCCAGAAATCGTGCCGGACAGCGCACACATGTTCACCACTGCCATTTATTCTCTATACAATGACAGCAGCCGTCAGTGCGAGGCTTACAGTATTAAGCTTTCTCTTCCCAGCTGGCATTGTGAAAGGAGTTTTTAACATAATTACCTATCTCTGTGCCACTGCTGATTCTATTACTTTTTACTGCCTGTTTTTGTGATTCCTTGGGAGCTGATTATAAAAGTGACTTTAAATGAAAAGATAGTGCTCTTTTTAATGCTGGCACCATTTCGCTGGATTACATAGCATCCAGGTCTTCTCTAGTCTGTTTTCAGACTAACAGCACCAGGGATAAGTACTCTGGCCCTGGACTCACATTAGAAGGAAGTGATTTTTGGATATAGATTTTATGCAACTGGTCTCAAAAGCCATGCCATGAAAAGGTGAAGGTATGAAATTGTGTTCAGCGGGACAGCAAGATATGGGGGGTGGGCAGCGGTGTGTCTTTATAAGAGGGAATGGATTGGTAATGGATTTTACAGCTAGATGAAGCATTTCCACCATTATTTTCTACCTACAATACGTGTAGAACTATTATTTGCAACCAAGAGTTAACATTTCACTTTCAAAATCACAAATATGAAAAGTCTCATTTTTGTACTGCGGTTCGGTCTCCGTAACTAGTCCTGACAGGCCGGTAACAGTGCTGCATGTTGGACTGAAATCCTTCCCAGCTTTCGTTAACATTGCTCACCATGGGCAGCCCAGTGTCTATAAAAACACTGACCCTAAAATTCAGCAGTCAGAATAAAAATCTCTGACTGGCCAACAGGGGAGGAATTTGAAACTTTATGAGATGAAGGCTAAGGAGATGAAAGCCCCATACCACATCACTAATTACACTTCCATGAAGAAAAGCAAAATGAAATCCCCCAAAGGATAATGCTTCCATTAAACATGATAAGTGGGTCAGTGTGCTACTATAAACCAGACACAGACAGGTCAATATACAATTCAGTACCTTACAATAGTGAGCATTTCTCCTGCTGCCCTCAGCTAATTAATGTTCTCTCAAAGTCCCAGCCTTCGGCCTTTAGCTGTGGCTTTAGGGGACTTCTGGAGCCTTCCTCCAGACAGCTGCTGGCAGAAAATGGTTATTAATGTGTATATATCATTATAAATGATCTGGTCACAGAAGCACAGAAGCTGACGGAGGACCCGACAAACTGGATTAAATATATCTTATTTCAGGTTTTGACGTTGTTCAGTTACCTTGATTGTTTTTTTGTTTTTTTTTGAAAAAAAAAAGCTCATTTCTTGTGTAAAGTTACTCATCTGAATAACCAGACAACAATTCAGTATCTCTTTTTGGTTGGATTTTGGCCACCTGAAGCCGTCCATCAAATCAGTCCACAGCAAACTGGAGCAGCACAGTAAACAAAACAGTTGCTCCTGTCTGCAGACTTTGAAGAGTAGCTGAAGTCTGACTGTTGCATTCCGAGTAAAGCTATTGACATTTTATCAAGGACTACCCAATTTGGTATGATGGCACTTTGTGTGCGTGCATTTGTCTGTGTGTGTCACTGTTCCATTCAACCAGTCATATTTAACATTTATACTCCAACGCAGCCAAGTCCATCCATCTGAGACATCAACTTCACAGCTGACAGATTGACAGCGCAGCAGCTTGTGTTTATTGCCAATTCTCAGGGCTAATACTTCAGAGGCTTCTATATTACTATGTTTATGTACAGCAGAGCTCGACAGCTATAACACAACCCCACCCCTTCCCCTGCAGCCTGCTCGCCGCATCCACTCCATCGCTCCCGGGGTCCTCTAATTTTAAAATAATGGAAATCTGCGGGAAAACTCACTCTGTTGATTAAACTGTCACACTGGGGCACTGTGATTGATAAAACTTCATTCATACATGTCATGTGATGACATCAGTTCGAGTGACACAGCAAAACATGGGAGGAAACCAGTGACAGGTGGCTCTGACATGACAGGCCGTTCACTGCTCTTACCTTTATATTGTATCTGCATTAAAATGCCTCGTACAACCACGTTGTGTTTAACTCTGACAGATTTAGATCTCCCAGTTTACAGGGATCCTGTGAGATGATAAACTGGAGTGGCCAGCCACATTAACAGAGATGTATTGGTCTGAGGACAGCTCTGTGGGGGGGGCTTCTACCTTAAACATAAGGTTGGATTACAGCAGAGGAAGGATAAACTTGATCTAGAATCTGCAAGCTGCATAACAACCCCCCCCCCCAAAAAAAAAAAAAAAACAAAAAAAAACGTAAAAAATAAAAAATACAGACAGTGACAATATTAAGTGGTGGAGTCCGAAAGCATGAATTTAGTAGAGAAAATAACTAAACCATTTTGAGGAATGCCACGAAAATATGTCCTGTTCTAAACAAATTCAAGTAACAGACTGACAGACATGTTCCAAGTTAAACTGGGTGGACGTGATGAAGTATGCTCCAGCAGTTGTTGTTGTTCCAGTACAGTCCTGCTAATTACAATAAAAAGGGATGATTTCCACAATGTAAACAATATGGCAGAATCTCTGAAGGATACCTCCTAAATCAAGCTACAGCCAACATAATATACTGTCTTCAGGACAGCTTCACCTCAGGTTAACCAACGTTCACTATCAGCTCAAATGAAATATAAACAGTGGTGTTAAACCTGTTATCTCAGTGGGCACTGAACGCAGAGTTCATTTCTGAAATGGCCGAGAGAATATAATCTGATATGAGGCTATATTATAAATATCATGGTTCGACTGCCATTTTTACAATCCAGACTCCTATGGGATCACTACTGAGTTGTAATTGGACCGCAGGCATTTGGACTTGCACTGATAGTAAAATGCTCATTGATGGTAACATCAGTCTGCTCTAAAGAAAATGTTTTGCAGAAGAATTTTGAGGGAAGGCAAAAGAAAAAAATAAAAAAAAAACTACAAGGAAAGGAAATGGTATCCAAACACCTGCAGCATTGCAGATTATTGTAGTTTTTTGTAGCCATATTCAACATAAGTCAGGTCCAGAAAGGTCCGGTGTTGGTCACTTCATGTTATAACAGACATGGTGACTCATTCCTCTGTGCATTTTTGTTTGTTTCAATGTGAAAGTGTCAGATAGATCTGAAAACTCTGGATGGGGTATAGTTTATGCCTCAATCTAATACTGCGTAGGATTCAGAATCTTTTCCCAGAAACCAATACATCCTCCTCACATTTGCATTCATGCATTTCTTCATGTTTTACCCAGTGTTTAATGTGAGTCAAGCCAAAAAACAAGAATAGACCATAGGCAAGGAGTTTACAAGTGGAGATTAAACTAGTTTAGAAGTGTTAACACTATTTCTTTTTTTTTTATAGCAGCAGCATCAGATTATATACAACCTCAGGTCTCAGGAAAAATCATTATTAAGGAAAGAGAATGTCAGTGTTTTCCGTTTCACTATGACCGTGTCAGAGACTACATCAACACAAAGGACATGTCAGAATACCTTAGCTACATGTAATGTTCAAACACTTTCAGACATTTCTGCTTCTTTCTACACGTTGAATCTACTCAACATGGCCTCTCATCACAGTCAGTGAGGGCACTCTCACCAAGAGTCAGACGAACATTTACATTTTTATTCACTTTTCTGTTTGTTATCAGAGTCATTATGGAACCCTATCCTTCACTGCTCAAACACAGACAGACCAGAAACTCTAAGCCAATGCACCAAACAGTGTGGCATGAGCCCGCCATTGTCTTTCAGATTTATGTACGGGCTTCAAGGCTGCTGAAAACTGAGGAACAACCACATGGACGGTAACTGGGCACATTCAGAATCAGAACTATACACATTTTAGATATTTGCATAGTTATTCATCACAGAGGCATGTGATTGATCCTGCAGTATGAAAGTGAGCCCAAACACACAGCCAAAGCCAAAAACAGCCATCTCCTGAGGAACAAGGGGTCCTGCAACAGATGGCATGGCCTCCGTGGAGCACTGATCTCCACATCACTCAGTCATTCTGGGATTACATGAAAACACTGACACAGCCTGAAATCCACTGTAGGGTTGTGGCAAGTTCAACAAGATGCTTGAAACAACCTGCTCAAAAACCGCAAAGAAGTGGTCAATCGCTGGTGCTGCTTTAAGAGCAAAGGAGGCCAACGGGCGTTTTGACTTTCACTTCTTACTGCACGCTCTATGATGGTAGCAGTTAAATAAAACTCATATCCTTGTTTTACTTTCAGGGCCTCAAACTTTTTCACAGCACTGAGCACAACCAACTATCAAGTACAGGCAGACCCACAGAACAGGAGACGTGTGTGCAGCCAATGTGATGCTCTTTTTACATCCATCAGCAACAGATATGGTATTGTCAGAGCTGACACACGAGACAGCGGGTAAGAGTGCGCACACAGTGTGCAAAAAAAATATACAGCACAATGAAACCTGTGACAGGACAGCAAGTTTCACTTACCATAAAACTCCTGAGGGCAGCAAGTGTGTGGGCGATGAAATCATTTCCACGTTTCCTCCTCAGGTCAGCTGGGCCTCCGGTCAGACAGTTGATCCTGGAACTGGTCATAAAGTCTTTTTCATGTTCATTCTGTTTTCGCAAATCAAAAATGTAATGCTGTGGCAGGATTTCAAGGCCTCCACAGCATGTGCTCAATCTGAGGATATATGGGTCTGCAGGGTCCTGACACTGAGTGGCGGCAGCAGCACTCCTGCCATATTTCTGCATATTCTGTTTCCAAAAACAGTGTGCTCTACCTGCACACCAGTCACCTTTGTGAGGACAGACTGGATGTGAACACACTATATCATCGTTAATGCTGTGATTGTCCTGCTTGGGTAATTGAAATAAGTCAATAATCTGTCCAACGCATAAACTGGCTGAAAATTTGCACATTACAAACTTGCATTAGAGTTTAGTAGTTTTACTCACTTTTGATGAGAAAAAAAAATAAATAAAACAATTAAAACATTAAAATACATTTAGTCAAATAGATGCACATCTTTCCAAAACACGCAGCTATATTTTCTGTAGTCAGACCTATAATCCTCTCATTACATACTCTTGTATGTAATGTGACGCATGAGACTTCCTGTAGCCTTCCAATTCACTGCTCACTTTATCTGCAGCTGTGCATTCAGATCTAACTGTAAAATGCCTGAATACAATTTAAACATTAGGTCCACAGGGGATGTTACGTCATATTATCTCAGAGGAATTTTGTAATATTGTCCCAGGACACCTTTATTATTGTGCATTTGCTAACCATGTAGAAAAAGGTGCAATGACATATCAAGTAATCTACAATTCAAGAAGAGTAATGTTAACTCTATAATGGGATTCCATTTTTCTTTTTCACCTCAGTCTACAGTCAGTATTGCCTCTGTATACTTTCAAGCCATCCCAATTTACACTGAAGCAAACTATTTGACTCAATTATTGTCCACCACTGGCTTTGTAATACTTAGTGTCAGTGTATTTTCATCTGAAAGCATCTTTAATACGAACTAAGATGCAGCTTTCAAGAGAAGTCCTGGCCTCTTTACTGAGAGTTGTTCACTTATCCTAATAAGTATCCAAATGGATGCAGGTAAAGTTGTGCAAGGGGTCAAACAAATCACCACAAACATGCAAAACATAGCATTATTTAAACCAATTTGTACTAGACTTTGAAGCAGTGCGTTCATCTTCTCAGTATCCTCGCAGTAATGACTCATGACAGACTCTGATGTGCGATTACTTCAGCACTTTGTAGGCGAAATAGACAATTCGTCCCAAAGATGTTGTTGTTTTAGATACATTTATCTTTTCATAGAGCACTTAAGATTTTTGACTCCCTTTTCTTCACAGGCAATTGTTTAAAAAAAATAAAATAAAAAACCCACCACCGGAGGACTGAGCAATGTGTTTGATGTTAAAAGCAGCACTTTTTGAAAGGAAAATAACAGTAGAGCAAGCCAATTATAGGAATTACAAGAGCATACTGTGTACAGCCCTCAAGTCAGTAATAGACTATATAGGAGGTATGTATACACAATAGAATGCAATAATTATACACAGCAGCATATTTGGGGGTGTGTTAAAACTTATTTTACCTTTTATCGTGAAAAAAGCTCTTTGGGCTCCCAACTTTTAAGCCTTATTACAAAAACACAGATCTGTATAAAGGCAAAACATGAGTTCAAGTAAGGGGAGAAAACATTTCTCTGAAGGAAAGATGTAAAGAAGAAAAAGTGCACTTTCATTTCAATTGTTTATTAAGATATAAAGCAGGCACATGAATATAAGTAAACGTGTGCACTAATAAGTCAGCTCTCAATAACAAAAAACAAAACCAAAAAAAAAAAAAAAAAATCCACAGCAAAGTAGTTTGATATCACTCCAGATTCAAATCCAAATAAGTACAGCAAAAGATGAACTGTGAAGAGGAACATACTGGAAAGACTCAGTTATACAGTAAAAAATATCCACCTGTCAAATAATCATACTTGCCCATCCTGCTGTAGTTCACAGATGTCAAACAGTCGAAACAAAGAATCAGCCCTGAGGCCAAAGCAGCAGATTTTCAAAGCCTTGCTGTACACCAATGCACCACTATGCAGCACAATGGTTATTTATGCCTGGAGAACAAGCTGCAGAGTGTCCACTCCGCAGTTGTTACCTGAAGTGAAAAGAAAATACTTTCTCCTGTTTCATTTAAAGCTCCAACACCTGGCAAAGATTTTTTTAAAGACTGTCCATGACATAACAAAAATCTTGATTAGTGTTTAAGCTTCAGGACAAGGAATACAAACAACATGGAGTTTTAAGTCAGCAGAGGCTTTCCTTTGCCTATCTCTAAGCTGAATAGAGAAAACATATTGATCCCTCAGTTTGGACACATTCTTAGATTGTAAAGGGGTTTGGTCTCAGACAGTTAATGAAGCTTGTCTGCTTTGGGGAATACCGACACATGGTCTACTCATTGTTGAGCCCACTGGGTTCTCCCAGACTCAGAGGCGTTAAAGCTTCTTTATAAAGTTGGACTGGGTCGGTTTGTGTCTAAAGTGTAGGATCAACACATGCACCAATCAAGTAGCGAAACAGAAGGCTGATGAGATTACTCTGTCACCTTTGGTTTGCTGCATCATGTGAACATGAAAAACTAAAGTGAGATGCTTAAATTATAAAGGAATGACATTTACCGGTTCAAATGCTATGAAGGGTAAAAATCTTTAATTATACAGCACTGAAAATCATTCAAAGAAGCGTTTAATGTCAGTTCAAATTTCTTAAACTGTTTATATAGTGGCATAACAATGCATATAGTTAGAAAAGAGGCACAAATGGAACTATTCTGACTTTGATTTGTTAAGGCTGAACCAAATTATCTAATTATTAGCAATCAGCCAAGCACATCCAAATTAACTATAGTTATTGTTTGCGTTAAAATAAGGCAGTTGAGATTTTGCATAGTTGATATTAGCAGTACAGAATGTATTTCCCCATTATCAAACATTTTAGTTGTAAAACACCAGAGTCCCCGTAGTATTACTATAAAATGGTTAGAGTACAAAACCATCAAAAGCCTCTTGGAATTATTTCTCACAATAGCTATGAAATCCACTGTTTCCTTCCACAAACTTGAGACAAAGGGAAAAATATAAAAATGCCTTGGTCCAGTTGATTTCCTTCTAACTATATTTTCCAGATCAGAGGCATTTGTAATGGTGCAGAGTAGAGAATATCTGAACTCATGAAATAGAAACGAGGCAGTGTAGGAATATAATGGGTCAAACAAACACGCTATCTAGTTGAAGATAGAACAAATATGTTAAAACCTTTTTGATAGAATGACAAGCTCAACCTACATATAAACTCATTGGTCAATATTTTGTGTTCTGTTGAATCAAACAGTCTAGATACTATCCATGGCTTTAAACTCGCTCAGAGCCTGCACAGGGTTGACATGTTTCTTGTGAGAGGATCTCTTTACTCTGTTAGTTTGGCCATCATCCTGCTTCTCTCTTTTCACCAGAGGTTTCTTCTCAGGAGCTTTCATCCTCCAGGAAATGGCTGGCATGTTGAGGGACTCCATGCCTTTGCTCTTCTGGTACTTGGTAGATGCAACATAGGAAGCCTTGACGGTGGACACCACTGTGTTCATCAGGTTCTTTGCAGCCTGAATGAGCGACATTGCGCTGTCCAACTGATAAAACCAAAGAGAAACTGTGAGCCTTGTGAAATGGTGACAACCAAGCTTACCGTTTTCATATTCAAATCCTTTTTAAATTAATGTCCCAAATGGTAAAATGTTCTCGCCCTTCTTTTGTTGTCTTATTTTGTACTGCAAGCTTTCCAGGTGAAAACCAAAACCAAAGTGTTTGTCATGAGGAATTAACGACCTTTCCAAGTTTGTCTGGCACACAAACAGATGTGAGAAATTGGAGAATATGGAAAAAGGTCACACCAATTTAATCTCCACTGTTTAATAGCCTCAGAGACACTGGTGACACTTGACTGGAACTTTTGGAAGCATGCTCAGCTCAAGAGAAAGGACAGAGGAATTCATTATTTCCTGCACACAGGGATGCTAGATTTTAATTGGCATGACTGGCAAGTATGTAGTTAGTTAATGGAAGGAAACACTGACCATGTGTCATGTTATCTAAATCTTAGAATAGGAAATATTTGGCAAAATTTGTCCTTTTCAACAGAGAAAGCCATCATTTCTGTTATCAGTTTATATATACGTGTGTGTGCGTGTGTGTGTGTGTGTGTGTATATAAAACCAACAGTGAGCGCCATTAAGTCCCTGTATTTTAATTTATTTGAACACCACTAGATAATTAAAATGTAGAAAGTAGCCACTGCATTTTCTTATAGAATGAGCTTTGGAGGAATCAGAAAAACACTGTTGTCTGCCTCTTGCTCTCCAGTTTTATTGGCACATTATTGAACTTTGTATTCGCAATTATGCAACCAAGCTTTATTGCCCTCTATAGTCATGAAAACTAAAAATACAGCAAAGTTAAGTTTGATTAAATACTCATTCCAACAGCTTAACTAGGTTTTAGTTACTGTGAGGCCCCAAGCATAGTAACAACTGAAAATTTTAGTGTAAACTGATGTTAAACTTACCCCCGAGACAACCAGCTCTCCTCCCAGGTTCTGAACCTCTGCCTTGACTTTGCTGCAGATGTTGAGCTGGTGGCAATACAAGGCAATACGCTGCAGGTATGCAAGCAGGTCTTGCTTACATGTTGAGTCAGGGCACTGTGAGAGAGAGAGAGACAACATGTCAACTAATATGCATGTCAATTTGCATCTGATCACAAGAGGGTTTGTTTATTATAATTCTAGGTGCTTGATGGTGGTGCAGCGAATCAATTTTTGTGTCACTTATTCAGTTCCTGTTACTGCTCAATCTGAATATTTATGCAGCTTTTCATCTACAATGATCTTGTACTTCATCAAGATGAGTTAGTACCAGTATGACAAGCATGGTAGACACCCACATTAGGGACGTGGTCAGAGCCAAAATGACAAATGCACGCCCACAACACGGTAGATTGATAACTCATCTTCACAGGGTTAAGCACGATCAAGTCACGCAGAATGCAAATTTTATTAGGAAGCAAATAATACTGTCAATCAATTACTTTTAGGTGATGGAAATAGTCTTATGTGAAGCCTATTTGAAAGGGGAGTCTAAACAGCAGCTCTGTAGATAAGTTAAAACAGGTGAAATGGATCAGCTGTCAGTAATCCATCGTGATACAAATGTATGAGAACACTCCATCCCAACAACCTTAATGATGACTTCAGGTATGACTGTCCCGATAAATTGCTGAGAGCTGAAAAAAAAAAAAAGCACAACAGCAGGTGTATTTCTGTCCAGTTAACCTTCTGGGGACATATTCAATAGATGTGAGGTAACCTAAAATTTTGTGGCTAAAATATTTTTATGCCATTGAATCTGTACCAATTTGAAAAAGCCTGTTACTGTTGTTTCTAGTAAAAAATAATCATGTCAAAAGTCAGATGGGCTTAAAAAAAAAAAAGATAGATAAAATAAATAAATAAATCCATCAATCTACTTCAAGAAATACAATAAATTCGCAAAGCTACTTGAAAGTGGCTGGATGTGAAAAGCCCCATAAGTGCATTGCATTTAGAATTGGCAATCTTTTTGAATTATTTCTTCTCGTAATTGGACTTGGGCTCTACCATGGAACACCATTTCCAATCTCTTCACTAGTTTTCTAAACCAGTCTCTTGCCAACATAGTAATTAGGCCACAATACTCTTAGCTACTCTTCTAATGAGGGGTGTAAACATCCAGATTGGGCCTTGACACTGTCCATTTGATTATCAGTGTGACCTGACTGACTGAGACACACACAAACGAACGCACGCACGCACGCACGTATGTAACTAACGATCACTACAAGACTGACCCTGTTGCACATAATCAGATGCTGGCAGCTTTTCCCATCGCTAAACTAACAAACCTGTGAAAAGCACCAGTGCGACCATGTGGGTGAGCAAAGCCAAGAGAAAATACTGGCTAAACACCCATGTTTGCAGGTGCCTGACTGTTTGAGGAAGGAGTCAATTGGCAGCTGTTAATTCTACCTACAGGAAAAAGGTGAAAAGGAGGGAATAGCAGCCAATATATTAATTGATGAAATCTCTACAGGAAATAGCTTGTGAGGTCAATGCTGTAGAACCCTAATATGCAGTGTGTTTGCATGTGCCAAGATACAATGGAGAGGCACTTTGTCTTTAAGTGGCCAAATGACAGAGATTGGACATCATAGTTAGCTTTTTTTTTTTTTTTTCTCTCTCCATCATTACTCAAAAATGGCCATGACCACCATTAAAGTATACTAATCCGCAGATGGGAGGAAATCACTGTTTACTTTTCTGTTTTCAAGTGTAGGAAGAGGAAACATATTTGGGATTGTAATTTTTGGAGACTTCAAATAGATAAGGACTTATGATGTATTTAATCCTGCTGGGCGCGTCAGCATCCCTGGTGGGAGTGTAGAGCGCTTTGCTGAATATAGAGCACTCACTCCCAGACACACAGTCAAACTCGCACACATTTACACACCACCCCACCCGAGCAAGCAGAGCTATGCTTATTCATACAGAGTACATCTGAATGAGGGAAATGGCAGCCAAACAAGGACATAAAGAAAATTATCAGGAACACATCATTTTACCATAAAAACATGTAAACACAATTTAAAATGTGAGACAAATACTGAAGTAATTATTTCTTTCTATAGAAAAGAAACTGATATTCTGTAACAGCATTAACAAATTGATCCAAGTTATCACTTCAGTCCACCCCTGATTAACAGAAGGATGAGCTGAGTTGAGAGGAAGAAATTCAAGAGCTGACATTCTATTAAAGATAGGTATGCAAGAGGTGATTAGGGGAAAGAAAGCTGGAGGGCACAGGAGAGGACTAATACATGGATGAGAAACTGGAGAGAATGGGAGACAGGGGAGTGGGAAAAAGGGAAAAGAACCAGAGAAAAATAAGTAGTTGGAGAAATGATGAGGATGAAGAGGGAGCCAGAGGGGAAACAGTATGGAGGAGTAAATAAGGGGAAGAAATCCAACAGGGGAAAAGGGACGCAGACAGGAGGATTCAGCTGGAGTTGGAAAGGGGGTATAAGTAAGTAACAGTGTGTGTGCATTTGTGGATGCACACATGCAATGGCAAAGACCTGGTATGAAGCTGAATGCAGCAGCCATGCTAATGAGGGCTTGGGGAAGTATTCAGGCGGCTGAGAGCAGGGTACTGTGAAAGCATCACTTGTGCTCATACTCAGCTCAGCTGCTGGCTTCACTCACCACTCAGGAAACTCAGTAAGGCTCTGACTGTGACATGTGAATACATAAATTGCACAGAGAAGAGATTAGAACACCTTAGATTATTTTGAACATGCAAAGAAAAGCCCTGTGTCTGATTAAATTAAGGGATATTCATAATTTGATGATTATATCAGATGCTAAAGCATCTCACCAATCTCCCTTTGCTGTTTTTATCCTTTCAGAAACCCTATAATGTGAGCAACTCATGTTTGACTAAGAAAAGTTTTATATCGCTAGCGCTTGGAGGAATGAATAATTAAAAGCTAATCACAATTAAATAAAAGTGGCAAATAGGGTAAGTGCTTTCTCAACTTGTCTAAATGTAAACGCAGGTTGCGTAAACACCATAAAGCAGCACTTAGGCTGAAAATCATATTTAAACCATCTTTTCGATTTCACAAAATAAGATTTGCTTGTATAAAAAACAAAACACACACACAAAAAAAAAACAAAAACAAAAACAAAGGGGCCATCACTCTTGTTTGCACTGACTGATTTCCTCCCATGATAGGGACTCCAACTATTACAGCCCATTATCAAAAATGTTTTTGTGCTGCACTTAAATGTCCCTCAAGCCTGATGAAATAGGCATTACCTGCTGTGTGGCCAGTTGTGGATCGGGACAATCAACCTTGCTTTGTTAGCTACTATTGAGAAATGTAGGAAGTATTTTTTTCTATTGCTTTCAGGGTAAAGCAAAAGAAAAGGTAAGTCATCAGTTAACAGGATGAGCGAAGAGTGAAGGCAGAAATAATGATGGAAACGATTCTTCTGTAGTATTAGTAGCTGCCATCTTAGATAAGCAAAGATAAAACATCAAAGTAGTGTCAGAGGCTATCAGATACTTATTTTAATTTGATAATTCTTTTAATTGCTGAACTACCAAATACCAGCAGTGTATTCTGCATTCATCTGTATCTAAGTTTGTAAGTGATTGGGCAGCTTTTCCTTTATTTTGCACAACAGAGCATTTCAGCTGTTACTCTAGTCAAGGTTCAAAGCAAAGTGAAAACAAAAGCAAAAAACAAATACACCCCAAAAAAAAAAAAAAAAAAAACAAACAAAAAAAAAAAAAAAAAAAAAAAAAAAAAAAAAAAAAGGCAAATGAGGCAGTAAGAATGACAGTGCAGTGGATGTTGAACAAAAGGCTCTCACTGTGCTCCGTGTTGGGTAATGTCCATGATATAAATGATGATCAGGAAGGTCAGATCCCATCATTGGAAATGTCATGCAGTTCCAACTGAATTCCATTATACAGAGCAGAGAGAGGTAGAGCCACAGTACTGCTGCCGCCCAGCGCTGACCTTTCAGGACGAATCACCCAGAGGAAATGCCAATTTCCAATATTTACTGACACGGCAGCATTGTAATGTGCTGCTGCCAGCAACCTGTTGGTGAGTGCCAAGGGGCAGTGTACAGAGAGGAGGCTTTCTGATAAAGTTTTTGATTAAATTGATACATTAAATGTTCTCAGATCTAAGCAGGACCAAATTTGTGTGTTTGTGTGGAAGCTTCAAAGAAACATCTTAATCTTTTAGACTTTGGCATGGTTCATGCTCAGCCAGGAAATATAAAGAACTGCTAATTCTATGATTTATTTCACTAAAGCTTATAATAAATGAATAAGAAAAAGAACTGTGCAATTGCTAAA
Source organism: Echeneis naucrates (assembly GCF_900963305.1). Lineage (NCBI taxonomy): Eukaryota > Metazoa > Chordata > Actinopteri > Carangiformes > Echeneidae > Echeneis > Echeneis naucrates. The sequence continues at coordinate 16,352,858 of NC_042520.1, read as the reverse complement.
CCTGTAACTGTACCTCAAACCTATAAAAGCCTCTGTCATAACATACTCATAAGCCAATTTGTTCTCCAACTACAGTTAAAAGACAAGCTCAAACATGATCAACCATGATCCAGGTGAGTTAAAGGTTGGTTGAGCTGTGGCTGGATTTTCACAGGTGAAAGAAACAGATACATATACAGAAAAAATAAGAAATAATTAAAAATTAAACTAAACATTAAAACTGAAATATTGCTTTAAACACAATGCCATTACCTAAAGGATGGTTCTTTTTAAATAAAAACATGCCTTGGTCTAGGTAGGAAAATTAAAATAAATAATTAAAGAAAGATCAATTAAAGTGCAGCATGTAGAAAAAATGTTGACTGGGTCATTAGATTAACTCAAATTTGCTTGAGTATCTCAAGCTCAGTGAGGTTAGTCTGTGCTACATGCTAAACGAGGTTGCTAGAATGGCTCAACAACAACATACGGAGCTTTGCGATATTGGTCTGTCCCCTGGAGGAAACATGGAGTGGCAATTAATTCTGCTTTGACCTAGTGTAATAATATTTTCAGTATGTTTGGTACAAACGCGTGTATACGCTTTTGATTAAATATACAAAGGATTTCTTTCACTACTGTATGAAGAGTTTGGTGTACACCTGCTCTATATGTAAGGTGTAAAGTAACTAAATAAAATTTGATTTGCCATAAATGAAACAGGTGAAAATGGGGGGCAAAAAAACAAAAACAAAAAACAAAAAACCCCATCAGCTTTACAGCACAGTGGAGAAGACCTTGAGCATACGTACTACTAACAAGAAAGACATCTGCTGAAGTTGTGTGTTAAGTCCTTCCTGTGATTTTTCTACCGTCTGTTGCTGATTATATTACTGTTGATAGCTAAACATACAATTCCCTTGGGCTTCCAATATCAATAAAGATCCATTTCAAACAGAAGGCTGATAGCCAGATCTCCTCAGCCCACCGCATGCGCTAAAAAGATGTTCCATATTGGTTTGGGTCCAATTGGGTCCTAGGAATGTTGGGGGAAAGCCAAAAAGACCAACTTTAGAGGTAACCAAGGGGACCAATTAGATGGTCCTTGTCACCTTTTAATGTTCATGCTGCACCTCTCACTCAGGCATTTGGCTGTTCCAATCTCAGATTTGCAATTGCAGATTGAGTGCAAAGGCCTTCGTGCTTTAAAAAAAAATTATTCAATTGTTGTATTCTACTTGGTCTGCTCAAATCAGTATCAGAAGTACGGTTCACATGTAAGGGACAGCTTTGTAAAGCTAGGTCATTGTATTGTTTGGTTAGTCTTTCCATGCTACTTCTGCTGCTCTACAAAAAGTAGTGTGTAGCCAAAACTTCAAAGTAAAAAAAGAATCTGTTACACTTCTGAATTATCATGAGCCTTTAAAAGCATTCCATTGAGAATTCCTACTTTTTTTCCCACATCCAGTAACAAAGGTGATCTTGGTTGGGCTGTTGGCTAAAGGCTGACCCTTGAACTGCTGAGCTGAGAATTTGTGGGTTCTCTGGGTGATTTTGTGTCTCCACTGCTGCAGGCAATTTACTACCCTGTCTGCTGAAAAGCGTCTAGGGCCAGAGCTGGGACTGTGACTAGCAGAGTCCATGGATCACCATAAATCTTCACTGATTGAATGCAAATTGGAGAAGTACACTATGTATGTCAGTATACATCATGAGAATAAAGCTTGCCCAACGAACACACACAGAGCAAGCACATACCCATTCTCTAAATATGCAAGCCTTATTTTATGTGCATGTGTTTGTATGTGTACATGAAAGTGTTTATGTGGTGAGCCGGCAAGCAGCAGAAATTTATAGGCTACATAGTGGCTAACACATTTGCATTATAAATCTCAATTACATAGCATTATTTGTTTACCAGCCTGCTCAGATGGAATTCTCATAAGGTGCCCTGCAGAGGAGGGTCATAAATTCTTAATAAACTGCAGTGCAGACCTTTGTATGGTACTGACCTAAATCCTGCAGCTCATCCCTGCACTACACTCATTTCTTTAAACTTTAATAGGGCTCTATTACACATATTTAACTGGTTTTAAGAAAACCCAAACTAGACCATGTCCACCTGCATATTTCTGTATCGCACAGTATGCACGCACCAAAACATATTTTGACACAACCTTACAAAGGAACGTGCATGGTAGGATGCTCCGCTATCAGTCTAGGACCATCTGCCGACATGTTTTATATAAGGAATAAACCCTCATGGGCCCTCCAGGCCAGAGGCACAGAGCACAAGTGATTAATATGCCTAGGTTAACGAGCAGTCCCAGCATTGCCTTTGCTCCACTGACTTTCTGTCAGGATGTGTGCATCTTTGTGGTGACTCACTTAACTACTAGTGCTGGAGTATATACACTATTCCAACATGCCATGCCTTTGCTGTGGGCCTGTGGCATCTTCTGGTCCTAAATATAAACAGCCATGTAAATAAATAAACAAAAACACTGCCACCTGGCAATTACACTGCTAATTAAAAGGTGAAGCACTCTAAATGGATTCATCTCTCAAGAGGAATGTTACTTTCTCCACACAAATGCACTTCCCACTCTTTTTATCTCACCTATCTCTCAATAATTTTTCTCCCCTCTACCCCATGTCCATCTCTAGGAGCTCTAGGGATGTGTTATGGGTGAGTGTCACCTGCTCTGATAGGGTTTTGGTCTCTGCTGAGAGGGAAAGGGTAAGAGGGACAGCTGGATTGGCTCAGAGGCTTGAGGGGTCCACACTCTTGGAAAAGACTTGGATTACAACAGCCAAAGCTCTTCATTTATTCATACTTTCAGTGCTTCAAACCCAAAAATCCCCTAATAGTGTTGACACACAAACACACACATGGACAGATAAATGTATCTACATATAGACAGCGACAGAAAAATAAAACCCAGATCGAACACATCCATACACATGTGTCTGTAGAGAGACAGGCCAATCAAAAGACATGTTTGCATGCATGCAAAGACACACGCATACACACACACACACACACACCTACACAGTTGCCCATCTGTTTTCTTTGGGGGATTACACTGTTTTCATTAAAGTGAATAAGCATCTTCAAAAGAGGCAGTGAGGCACAAAAAAGTCACTTTCCAGAACAGCTTATTCCCTGTTCATTTGATTCAGATGCAATTAGGTCACTACAGGTAAGACTTACTTTGTGAACAACGTTGGCCTGTAATATTGAGGATCTGAGGGCACCTTAAATAAAATATCAGAAGTGCAGGGCTCTTGCAGGCCAGCAGCTCATTATGTCTGACGATGAGGGAGCAATCTCTGTTGAAAGCTAAATGCAGATGTTTCCAGCATGTGTTGGCATAATTGAAAACCTCAGTTGTGCATAAAACAGGGCAACGGTAATTGATAAAAACTCTTACTCCCGATCTGAATCCAAGTAAATTTTGTGCCAAAGCGCTTTGTAAGCAGCATTTTTAGCCAGTAATATGTGGAATATACTTCCCATGTGCCCAAGCAGCTACTACATCTACTCTCGGTATGGAAACAACTGGCAGACAGAAAAAGAGAAAGCTAACACAAAATTACATAATCCTTGAACAATATATTCACTACTGCCTATAGAGGGAAAACTTGTCTACTACTATTCATATCACAAAATACCAGAAAAAATGATTGAGGCAAAGCGTTTAAACCTATGGTTTGCAGTAATCTGAAAATTTTTACTTGAATGAACACATGGCTTGGCTGACAGTTTGTAACCCTAACCCTGTTTTGCCAATATGATATCTGTAGAAATGTCAACAAAACCGGAGCAAGAGAGACACTGATAATATATTCTAAATTGAAATTGTATAGTTAACATCTGAAGTTAGTGACTTCCTGAGTGTTCTTGGACAGAACTGTAAGAAACCCACAGATGGTGAATCTCAACCACAAGCAATGTCTACACCAAGGAAATCTATGTCTTGTTGCAAGCATCACAAACTAAACCTTTCCACGATTTAACAACTAAATGTGTACATATTGCAGACACATGGGCAATAAGTCTACCTATGAGATGGCACATGAACAAGTTGGGGGATGAATCATGTACAGTGTCTCCCTGAGGAGTGGTACAGTGCAAGTATTTAAGTGAAATATGAGGCTATGGATAATTGAATGTGTGTTTCGCTATGTCAAGGACCACATTCTCTGGGGTAAGGGATAGATGTGGGAAGATGATGGAATTGGGAATCGGAGAGGGGGAGATAGAGGGTGGAGAGAGGGAGGGAGTGTTTGATCCTGAAAGAAATTGGTAAAGACTGGTGAGGGGTGTCTCATGAATAAGGCAAATCACAGCACTTGTTAACATCTGAAGGGCTTTGCTGTGCAAGACTTTTTCTTAAATTTGATCCGGAACATTAAAATATTATAATCAAATAAAATCCATGTATGTATATTAATTTAAGTGGACACTTAAAAAACACAGGTAAGGGCTGTAAGTGTGAATATTGGTGTGAATTTTTTGGTTTTGAAAACTCCATGCACTACAGCACATAGCAAAGTCCGTGCCATCTGTGACACAAGAGCTGAGAACAAGCTGTATGTCTGGGGAATGAAAAACTTACCTTCAAGTAAATGGTGTCAGCTTGTGTACTGTCAGAACCTCCATGACTTAATAGACAGTAAATTTAACTTCTGAAGAATGAGCACCATTATGATGAAATGCACCCCATATTGATACATCACTGAATGTTGTGCCAGCAGAAGGAGCATTAGTGAAGTATGTTCCCATCTTCAAACACAGCGGTCAGAAATACATCCAAATAATTTTATTGCTTTGATACTGCAACAGGCTGTACAATGGACAACTCACTTAGAAACTTTCATTTATCATTGTCCCTGTCCGATTCATAAGATTCAGCAATACCACAACTTACAGTGTAGTATTTACACATCTTCACTTTTTCCCTATTATGGTGCACTTTTAAATCAAAACGTACAAATTACATTTTGCTAATCAATTTACTATTAATAACCAAAACAACACAAATTTTATATTTTGCAAAGATATTAAGGGGGAAAAACCAAAATATCTCATTGACAAGTATTCTGATTTGTTACTCATTACTTAGTTGAAGCATTTGGTAGAGATTATATCCTTAAGTCTAGAATTGAGGTCAAATACTTATATCTTTGCTTCATCAGACCAGAAATAATTTGGTGCTTTTTTTGGGAACTCTAAAGTACACTGATGTGATTTTACCTAAGAGGCTTCCAACAAATTCTGACAAATCTACCATAATGCCTAGATTAGTAGAGAGCTGCAATGACTGAAGTCCTTTTAGAAGTTTCTCCACACTGGATGTCTAGAACTCAGCCAGTGTGATCATTGGGATCATTTTCTCTTGGTTGTTCAGTTTGTTCACGTGGCGAGGTCTAGGAATTGAATTGAAGGGGTGTGCATACTATTTTAACAAATTAGCTATAAAGCTCCAACAACATTCAAGTGTTTCTTCACTTGTTGAAAATGTATCTGGTTCTGACAGCGTCAATGTAGCAGATCACTACAATTCTAATTATATTTTGGGATTGCAGGAACAAAGATTTTGTTTATTTCAAACCCATGGAGATGAAGGTTCATTAGGACTTACATTGTCAGCGATGGTGCGGCCCAGCTTGTCCATTCTTGATCCTGCCTCTGCAATTTTCTTGGCAGCGCTGATAACATCAGATGTGTTCTTCAGTGGCCCTTTGCCTCTGGGGAGAAAAAGTGAGGATCAGTCACTGGTTCTGATCTGATGCAGGCTCATTCAGTATGTAGAAGCTGAATCTTTCTCATGGATGGGCCGTTCTGGATAAATGCTTTTTAGTTAGAGGAAAGTATGGATAAAGTAGCATGATTTGTGGGAATAGTTCACACAACTGTCAAGGAAATGTGTACGTAAACTGATATACATATTATTCCACACACACAATACATGAACAGAATGTTATTCAGCCAAAGCTGATAATGTCTTATGACCCATTAAATGCAGAGGGGCAGCCTTCACTCACTGGGCTGTGACAAGAATGCCATCCGTCTTTTGTAACACCATCAGTCCTCTCACAAAGTAGGGCATTAGATCAACTTTTTTCCAGTAATTTCATATATGATGGACAAACTATATAGACAATGTTCTCTGAAAACATAGAGACCATGTAATTACACCCAGAAATTTGGGGGGAACACCTGATTCAAGAGTCCATCACATTATTCTAGTGTTAAATGCTTCCTAACACAGAGGAAACAGTTCAATCTTATTTGGCCCTTTTCATTCAAGCAACAGCAAAAGCTTTATTGGTAGTCCAAGTGGAAAATCTGGCTGGTTTTATGACTGTTGGTGAAGAAATATTGGTTACATCTAAAAACTCATACAGGTATGTGATTAAGGATGAGAGATAAACCCAAAATGGGAGAATTTAAAGTACACATTAGAAGACAATTCTGTTTGAAGAAACAGTTCATTGTCATAACAGCACATCCACACTTGACCCTTCTTAAGCCAAACAAAGCCAGTCCCAACACAGGTCAATCCAGCCCTGACCTGACCCACTGTAAAGCTTGTCAGCCATTTTCAATTTTTTTCTTTCCCCACAAGGGACTTTGGGGCACAGTTGGCAAGAGGCACAAATTGGATTCAAAGCTGCTCTCTCCAGGCTAAAAAGTGAGCCATCCAACACAGAACAGATGGAATTTTGTGTTCTGTTCTCTCGCTTCCTCTTCCCTCCAACCCTTCCCTCTACTGCTCTGCTGTAAAGCAAGTCAAGGCCCTAGTGGAAGATACCACGCGTCTGAGCACATATTGGAAGCTCACTGGGGACAAGTAAACCCCTGGAGACAGAACTTGAGGCACTCTGATGAGTTCAGAGAAAAAAGCAAGCAGAGCATTTTTATTAGATTGTGGTTAGTATAATGCTATAGCTCAACATCACAATGCTTAAACTTATCAGCCACTGATTTATTCACGAAAAATATCTCCTCCTTTGGTTTTATGAAATGAAAGCCTATATGCTACATTTTCTTATCTCCTGTTCTGTCTAGGTGGCCAAGTGATGAATGGGGAAAAGCAAAGAGGCCATGAATATAGACAGGAGAACTCCTGACATGAGGACACTTTTGTAAGATTTTGATGGAGGGAGGGGGGGCAGGGACTTCAGATCTAGTGACAGCTGCAGACCTCCAGATGGATGTAAGCCACATAGGACTGGGCACTCCACAGCACAGAATGCTCTAAGACAGGTGGCTCCCAAATATGTTGTACGTTTCCAAGCCATGCATGCCTTGAAAGTCACCATAGCCATAAGCAAAGCAGGAGTCAACCAGAATCTCTCTCACTCTCTGCAGATTTGTCAAGAGAGAGGTCCAGATCAATTACCTCATACAGCATTAACCTTGGCAGGGCTTTGTGCCAGCTCAAGGTTGAGGGGGCAATAATTTGGGTGCAAGCTGAATTAGCCAGCTACTGACCTTCCATGTGCTACAACTGCATATGAGAGTGAGGACATAAGATGAAGATATATATTCAGCCCAACAAATACCCATGTGCCATTGAAAATGTCACAATTATTCAAATGTAGAGGCTGAGTAACAGTTTAACAACAGTTTACACTACTACACTGTGTGGTTTATGACTGCTGTTTTAGATTTTTTTTAAATTATAAACATTAGGCATGACAGTTGATAATTGTACCATCAAAATCCATAATCTTCCCATTCCAAAGTGAAAGAAGTTAGTGTTCTAGGGTCTAGTTAGGGTTGTTGAGGGGCATGCAGCTACATTTGAAATAAACACAACCTAATGTTCATCCCCAACGCTTTTTTTTTCATCTTACATTTAGTGCTTGCCATGTCAGTAATCAAACAGTGTTGAGAACCATTGATTCTCAACACATTTAACAATTTAGCTCATATTGTTTTTCTTGCTTTCTGCTATTTAATTGGTTTTATAGTGAGTGACTGGAAGCTACTGTCCAAAATGATTCAAAATAATAGTACATGTAGAACTAAACAAGATAAATACTTTCAAGAGTTACGGAGTGACATGATGGTAGGGGTATGTTGGCAAAGCGATAGAGATACAAAGTCTGCAAATCTTCCAGTAAATGCAGTATTGAACAAGTCCAAACGGGTTGTGTACCTAATTTTGTATATTTGTTAACTATGTCATGAAATAAACAGTATTCTGCCATGGGGGCGATATCAAATACATTACATATACATCTGTGTTTTCAGTGGATGTAATGTAGGGTATGTTTAAAATAAAATTTTCTACCAGTCCTGAGAATAAATGTGAAGCAAAAATAAAGAAATAAAAATAAGAAGTACTGGACGTGTTACTGTTTTGAACTCTGCAAAAGAAGTACAATATTGGGATGTTTTGGCAAGGAAGACGGGATCTTCGAACTGTTCAGCATTTCATCATCATTACGGATGTGACTCAGAGTTATGCACAAAATGTCCTCTGACTAATTCATTTGAAAATGTAAAAAGGCAGCCACACAAATATAGACAGGCAGTTAAAATGTCACCCCGCACATAAACACATTCACACTGTGCAGGCTAGACGGTAACAGAGATAGAAATGCTATCTAACCCTAATCAGAAAGTGTCAATATTGCCACGCCCACACATCACTCATTTACAACCATGAATCCACACTATCATCCACTTCATTGCTTTACATAATCAATGTTCAACACTATGATTTTCTGTGGACCCTAAATTTCTGGTTTGTTTCTGGTCTATTTTGTTGGCTTTTTTTTTTTTTTTTTTTTGCATTTTGGATCAGACTTAAAAATGGGAATGCAAAAATTAAAAAAGTAAAAAAAAAATAATACAATTTTTCAAGTTTGTAAGTATCAGTTATTACCCACAGCTTATAACCACAAAATATTTCAGATATTCATCCTTTATAGTAAAAGGAGATTATGAAGAAATATTTGCTGCGAATATGTTTTGCTCGTTCAGGGTACACCAGACCTCTGCAGATTATATTTGTTTCAACTATTCCTCTACCCTTCAGCCAGCAAACCTCTGAATGACTGAATATAGTCACCCTGTAGCAGCTCTGCATTCAAGATTTACAGTGCACACCCAGCTTTACTCATGAAATAGGGAGAGGGAGATTTGACACACTGCTCATGTTTGCGCATATTAAGATTAAGGAAGGATGGAAAAATAATCAAGGAGAAAATCCTACCAAGAGTGCTGCTTAAGGAAAATGAAGTGCACTGATGCATGAATGGTACTGTAAAGCTGGGTCCATAGCATTGGGCAGATATGGGCAAATGCTGGGAAACAAATGTAGACTTATTGGGTGATGTTTGGTGTGTTTGACAAAGACTTAACTCAAACACACATTCTGTCTTGAGGCATTTTGCTTGAATTGCACATCTATTAGAATATTAATGTGAGGAAAGATTAAGATGGCATATGCATGTCTACCCCATGAATGAAAAAAGAGCTATTCATTTAGATGTATTGCAAATCTAGAAAAGAAACTACAATTACAAAATCATCAGTTGGGGAAGAAAAATTTGTGTGTATGAGTCAAGGTGTTAGTCCTAGCTCACCTGGTGAAGTCTGTCATCTCCATCATGATCATGCACATCTGCTTCGCCAACACAATGATGTCATTGCCACTGTCATCCCATTTGGATACCTCTGCATCCAGCTTGCTCTTCTCTTCCTGGAAGCTAGCCACCTGTTCTGCAATCTTCGCCTTCTGCTCCTGGGGCAACTGGGCCATGATAGCCTAAGGGAGGAGTTATGGAAAACCCAGACGGTTAGCACAGTAGACCTGAGCGTACCATTACTGAGGCTATTTCAGTGACTCCAGGGCACTTTGTTTTACATCATCCCCTATGGTTTCCGTGAACACAAATATTGTTGCCAGCAAAGGGCATGAACCAGTGTTTTACCAGATTTTTCATGTGCATTTACCTAATAATAAGTATATCTCTGACTTATCCAGGTTAAAAGGGGATATTTTAATATTTTCAATAAATGGATTTGAAACAAGATTTACTGCCACTAGGTAATATGTGATTTCCAAACACATTCATTTACTAATGTCAGTGTTTCTGACCATTGAGGAAGATCAATATGAGGGCATTTGTTGAGTGGCTCTTAATATCATGTGCAAATGTGTTTAGCACCAATTCTGTCCATTCTTAGGCTTTGTCAGGTTAAAGGGCCATTTCCAAACAGGCAATCAGACATCCAACGAATTAGCTTGTGCAGCCGAACTGGGAGGACACTTAAGAGCACAAAACCGAATATCATCGTAAGAGTGTTCATTCTATTAGTGCTAAATAGAACTCTTTAGAGCCACCGAAGCTTTAGTAAAGCTGTCTGGGGAAGTGTAAAAGATGAAAAAAAAATCCTTCCTAACAAAACAGATAATCTTCAGTGAATAAAACAAACAAAATGGAAATTTACTGTGGGGAATCATTTTTCTGCCATTTTTGGCTTTATTATGACATGCAAGTTAGAGATGGTGGAGAGGATGTCGGACTCCAACCTAGGCCACTAGCTGTCTTAACACATTCTATAACCATGAACAACTCTTTGGGACTACGCAGAAAATCCAGTGTGTGACAAGACCATGATTGGAGAATTAATAGTAATCAAGTGCGCATGTTTAAGGCTAAAATGCTGACTGAAATGTCTCACTGAAGAAACAATGACATTTGTAATCCTTTATCTTTAGGGCTTGATCTCAAAATTGTCAGACAAATTCAAGGGACAGCAACACTGTCTGAAGTTCATATGAGAAAACTGCTAATGACAAAGTTGGCCTATCAAGCTGATTACTGTGTAGTATAACCACTCAAGATGAAATGACAGAGCAGCAATCCAAGCACAGGAGAGCTTGGATTCACAGTTTATTTCACCTCCTCTACATAGAGCAAACAGCAACAGCCTCATTATTAACTGAAAGCCTTTCAGGTAGCCTACTGGATGCTTGAGAACTGATAAGCAATTGATTCAGATTGTATAACATGCTGGAATCATAACCTAAGCATAACGTTACTAAAGAAAGAAACATATCTCTACTGTAACAATAAACAATTATATGTATACTTTTATTTTTTTAAACTGCATACATTTTATGAGGTACTAAACTTGTCTTCTAATGCAGTCTTGTAAATTGCATTTCATTGTACCAAGTGACTACATTTTCTCTAATGCATGATCAATGTATTGCATAAATGTAATAAATTTGATGGTAATCATTGAAGCGAATAAGACAAGTTTATAAGATAATATTTAACAATTTTCAAGTTTGGTTTTGTTCTATGGGCAGTAACTTGATTACAATACCCTATACAGCAAAAATATTATTTAAATGTATGATTCCAATGGATACATGCAATGCATTTCTATTCAAAGATTTTGTTTTTTCAAAATGCATTATTGACACCATTGGACAACTTAAAATTTTAGATGTAGGTGATGTCTACATACAATGAGAAGCAATCTAGATCTTACCCGTGCACTCTGGCCAGCAATAAGCTGGTCATCCTCTGTTTGCACACTGGTCCTGCTGCGAACATCAAAGTCCTCAGTCTCAAAATCAGAGTCATCCAACTCCTCTGGAGTCTGTACAAAAAAAAAAAAAAAAAGATGCAAACGAGAAAATAAAGGGTAAAGCAGACAGAGGCAAGAAGATTAAGCAAGAAGAAGCATTAAATAATATTGGCATAGTAAACCCTTTTGAGGACTAATAAATAATCAACCTGCTTACTATCTATGAGACATGCCAGCCAGGGAAGATAAATGCCTTATTCCCCATTGCTTGGTACAACAAATTGTAAACTCAGAATGAATTTGTATATAAAGTGTAATGTGCTGCCTGTGCATTTTGAGAGGGCAAATGAAAGTTTGAGCTGGTATGAAACATTTTGGGAACAAAATGCTTCAGTGTTCTATCTGTTGACTATCTGTAATATTGAGGGTGACGTATGAGTTGTGTTTTTCCAAAGTGCCACTTCTTCCATAGCACAGAGTGCAGAACAAACCACAAGCAACAATTTTTAGCCAATGTTAATATTCAAAAGAGCTACTATCTCAACAGGTCATGCTTACATAAAAATACAATGCTGACTGACAGAAAAATGTATTTGGTGCCGATATCGGCCCAGGGAAGATGATGTGGACAGATAAAAGGGCATTATCATGCCTGTGCTGGTACGTGTGCTTATCCAGCTGTCTCAATACCTCCCTTCTGTAATGGATTTGGAGTCCTAACATCTAAAAATAGCTGAAGGTCTCTGAACAACCTTACACTGCTTTATGGAATGTAGAGATGCTCTTGTTCTCAAGGGAATAGGGGTAAGGTTTCAGATACAAAGCTGTAGTGACTCAAAGGCATCTCTTTCAACCTAGACAATGCTGTTCAGTGGGGCAGAGATATCACCTGCTGTGGCCTGTGCAACAGATAACTTGTGCATGTGGGAGGCTTGGAAATAATAGTTCATGGTGAATACCCAATGGGAAATTACTGTAAAGAAGCAACAATAATAGCTTGCAATTTAATAAAACAAGGGTTTCGACAGTGTAGTACTGCTTTCACAGTAAATTAAATATTAATATAGCTTTTCATTGTGTGGCAAAACACACTTAGCATTTATTAAATTTATATTGTCTAGCATCGCCAGTACGTCTGAAAGTTGAAATGCTCAGGCTCTCATTTATCAAACACGATCAGCAATAGTACAACAAGGGCAGAGTTGAAATTACAGCACCATGGTAATGTTAGAAGTCAGACCATTGACCTATCTTTTGTTTCTTGCTATAGATATGGTCTAACAGCAAAAACCCTCATTGCTATTATTTTTACTCAGTCTGTGACTATACCATTGCTTTTGTTTTGTGTTTTTTTTTATTCCCCTTCCATCCTTTTTTTGGTGGAAGACAGTGTCAGCAAAAATCACCTTGGGCTGTTACACACTGCACAAATCATAAGGTAATGACAGCTACCCTCTGTGCCTTGCTTTCAGCAGCTCCCTAGTCTTGACATGTCTTGATATCTGGCATATTGTGTGATGTGGCCATAGGTGGGGAGAGTGTTTCACCCACCTTTCAAATATCCGAGGGATGTCCAACATAGTACCCATGCACCACTTACAGAGGTTAAAGACATGTCTATCTTAAGTTTTCCCAACCACACACTTGCCTGTTCTAATTTAAGACTAGACCACTGCGCAGTGAATTCATGTGAGGGTTTATAAAAAGATGCCTAGAGAGTGTGTGCTTGTTTGTCAGTGTATGTGGACATGTCTTGTTGAGATGTTGTGTCATAGTTTTCTAATGTTGATTTGCAATATTTAATACTTCTTTGGACTCAGTCCAACTAGTTTCACAAGTTAACTGTGTCACTTCAGTCAAGCAACTCCTTCTACAGAGAAATGTATGTACTTGGTGACTGTACAAATTAAGAGTAAGCATCAGGAAAACTGCACTGTAGATTCTGCTTCAATTCAATAATTCAAGGTGAATAATAACACAAACTGTAATCATCCCCTCCCAAACCTGTTCAAGAATTCCTACTAAACCCAAGGCACCTGGAAATTTTCTTTTTAGATAACAGACAAACTGTGAATTGAGTCTCATTGGTATCTGCTGCTCTCAGTTAATGGCAGGCTAAAGATGACAGATTAATTATAAATAAGCAAGATTTTCCAGAAACCCTCCCTTATTTTTTTTAACCATGCATACATACCTATGTACACCCACTTGCCAGGTGGGGCTTGTTCAGCTAGCCCCACAGGCCCCATGTTAAAAGATTAATCAATCTGGATAATAAGAGTGGGGCTGGGGCAGATGTAAATTGAATGTACTTCTCAGGCTTGCAGTCCAACTAAAAATGCTAATTAAAAACCTCCATCTTAAATCAATTGCGTATTATAATGCAAATACAGCCTAATGGTCTCCCTCTCATTTGGTTTGTGTGTATGTCTGAGCAGCATTATTAATGAGAGCTCTGGCACAGTTTTGGAGCTCCACTGTCAACACAAAATGTGCTGTCAAGACTAATGATCCCAATTCTAAAGATTAAAGTGTAGAAAATAATGGAAGATGACATAATACATCCAACTAGCACATTGTAACTCAATGTAGTTAATACAGACTTAGGTACTGCTCCACATAAGAAACAAATTATATGACTTCTCAATATATGGAAAATTAAATTTGGCTTTTTGTGAGTTCTACCATAAACTTTATGAACTTTCCCTTTCTCTTCACAGCTGAAGTGGGTTTTTTGTTTTCAGCTCATTGTCAGTCAATTAGGTAATGCATGAATAGTACCCAACTACCATCGGTCTCTGTTATAGTTCTACTCAAGCGGAGGCCATTAACCAAAGACCAACTAAGGCTGTTGTTACACTAGATTGTAAGTCTGGTCAATTAGATCAGCTCTTGCCTGAGACAAGTTAATTACCAGCTTCTAGGAGTTCACGGATATACAGCTTTCACATACTATTAAAAACAGCATGTGGTACACAGCCCAATAGCCCTAAATATATATATATATAGATCTTATTTTACACTTGACTAATCAAAGACCTACACAATGTTATTAATAAAATGACTTCTGTTGACAGTTTTTTTTATTTAACCACAATAAATGAATTCTGTCCAAGGTTAATCATTTTGCTCTTTACACAGGCTTGGTATTGCAGCTCCATAATGAGATCAAAGTTAAATCTTTCTAGACATGTAAAACCATCAAAAAATGACGGAAAAATAATAATAAAAAAAAAAAAAGGTATATAATGCAACTCAGATTGTCCATGTTTTATCCATTAGGAAAGTACAAAAAAATGTATTAAACAGAAACCAAGTGTCATGGTGGAAATTTGGTAAGACTTACTCTGATCATAAGCACGGCCTTACGGATGTCACGAATGCCATCATATACTAGACGGGATGCGTCAATGAACTCATTCTCATCAACAGGTTGGGAGGGGTTTGCACTCAAGGCTTCCACTGCAGACTCTACTTGCTCTGTGAACCGTGGCATGACTGAATGAAGGTGAGATGAAAGGTGGCAGATAGGAGAGAAATAAAAAACATCAATGAAAATTCAAAAAACACAGACAGCAAAGATGCACAAGTAAAGTCAGCAGAGTTTGGAGGATGAACACTATTCACATACCCTGAGTGAGGCATGCATTATATA
This sequence comes from Echeneis naucrates, assembly GCF_900963305.1. Taxonomy (NCBI): domain Eukaryota; kingdom Metazoa; phylum Chordata; class Actinopteri; order Carangiformes; family Echeneidae; genus Echeneis; species Echeneis naucrates. The sequence goes on along the minus strand of NC_042520.1, from coordinate 16,337,655 downwards.
ACAGGAATATTTGAATTGAACATGCAGACAGATTTGTTGCATAAACTAACTGCTACTAAACTAAAACAGACTCATTGGCTCATTGTGAAAATGTGAGAATTTACATCCCTTCCAGGTCAATGAAATTCCTTCTAATGCTGCAGGTTATGAAAAGCTAACTGACACAAACCATCAACAAGTGAGTCTAAGGAAATAGTAATTGTGGTAATTATTAGCTATACTTTCAAAGATGCTAGTATGACCCAATTTGCTTGGGGGGGGGGGGGGGTTCTCCTGCCAATGTAAACATTTGCTTCAGATTAATCAATAAAACACTGCAGTAATTACATTTAACTTACTACCTTATATTGTTTCAGTAAAAATATACAACTAAATACTCATCTCATCTTTTTGCCAAAAGATTTTTCCAATAGGTGGTTTGACACAGATGTTCCAGCAAATGTATTTTGTTCCACTAATGTTATCATTAATAACAGCTCCAGAGGGCTATCCAGGATATCTCCATTAATAGTATTTCAAAGTCACTACTTAGGATTCAACTGAGTCTTCATGGGAATGCACTGATGTCAAGACGCAGATGTGAAGGCAGAGAGTAGCAAGAGTGACGAAAAAAATAAAAAGGAGGGGGGGGTTTGGTTCCATGCTTTCAGATCATTTCTAACTTGCAGACTTCCGTATGAAAACTATGTTAGGAAGAAATGTGAAAATCTGGTCATATTGGGATTGTTGCAGTCACAGTGATGACTTTTCTTTGTATATTACTGATGGCTCTCAAATCTTTCCAGGGAGACAAAACAATGCATGGTTCTCTTTATCAAATGTGCAACTAATGAAATTTAGGGTCTGCATGCACATCATTTTCTTAGCATAAATACTATCAATCCCAATGCATTATATACTAAGATCATGAACAAGCATAGCTTCACTTTATTGTTGACAGGTGTTGAAATAATTCATGACAAAATATGTCCCTAGAGCTGATCACCCCTCTCAGCCAAGGCAGAAATCCTGCTTAAACTGTAACTACAAGTGAACAGTGCCTGCTGTGCAGATTAGTAGTGTCAGTTGAGTTGGAGGTGGTCGGCTCTGACAATGTAGCATCCATAATGAATACAAGAATGTCTAAAAACTCTTTTCAATGTGGGATCTGGGTATATCTAAAAATGCTTTGCCTTGATGGTAAGTATAGGCTCTCCGTTTTGAAATGATGCACTAACTGACTACTTGTGCAAAATCATAAAAACTAAGTCATGTACAGGCTACAATAGTTAAAAAGCTAGAGCCATAGTTTTGGTGTATTTTGGTCATTCATGACCTGAACATTATTGTTATTAGTCAATTTTTTTTTAAAAATATGTATATGTCAGGGTGAAAGAGACATTTTAATTTGGTTAATGAAATTATGTTTCTGCGTTACCTGTGTCAGTCAGTAGCTTGGTGGCCTCCAAGACCTTCTCTGTGTAGACTCCAGGTTCATAATTGTCCATTTCAGAAGTCACAACATGGACAACTCTGGCAGCTCGACCTCGAATAGCCCCAGCAGTGCGATCCAAACCATCAACATCTTTCTCTTGCAGCGCAATGACACATTTATTCACATCCTCCAGAATGTGGTTCTCTGGAGAGACAGAGCAATGATGTAGTTAGTGAAGTTACGTTGTACAAATGTTACATTATCTTGTATAGATACAAAGATATTTGCTTGTAAGTTTACCTAGTATTTTTCATTTATTTCATCCATGACTTTCTTTGATCCAAAAGGAACATGCCGATATGAGTTAAAATAGGATAATGCAACAAGTCAGGGAATTCTCAGTCTGTGCTCGTACAAGGGCTGAAATTAAGGGGGCCACTAGGAGACTCAAGAAGGGTGGGCAAGGCTGATGACAAATTCTCTGATTACTTGTTAATGGGGAGCCTGTAAAATGCAAATGTGTGCTGTGTAAATTACAGTCTGTCCTTGGCTGGAGGTGAAAGAAGTCACTCTTCTTAATGCTTAATGAGAACTCTTTAAGGGTATGCCTTACAAACCATTTGTGTGCTTTAACACATGGGACAGGATGTCAATTTCAGATGTATTTCTGCTAATGCTTCAGTGCTTTCCTCTGTGTAGTCCAATCAGTATGTATGGTAGCCTTTGTATGTAGGCTCTAATCAGGGAGGACTAATACTACAGATCCTTTACAGCTGTTGTAACTTTGCTTAAGGTCTTAAATGCTTTGTGCACATCTCACCTAATTCGACCTAAAAAGCACACTGTTGGCTTTCACATTTTTATCTTCACAACAGCATGACATTGCCCTTTCATGAGAGTGACATGTAAATGAATGCCACTTACCAGACACACAAAGGAAGTCATCAATGGATGTTATGTCATCAACAGCATCAGTGAGGACGCGGACCTGTTTCTCCCACTGCTCCTTGAACAAATCCATATTGTCCTGGGCCACTTTACTATTGGGCTTGGCAGCGAGGGCCAACGCTGCATTAATCACCTGTAATCACCCAATTATAGCCATTAAAGTTCCATTACAGCATAGCCCACAGCCACAACATTTGCATAGGTTGATTGCACGAAGCCCCCTTATTCTCCCAACTCAATGTTGGAACTACAGCATAAGGCCAATTCTTGGCTACCAAAGACTTTAGATGGGGTGTTTTGAGGTATTGAGTGAAAGTAATAGCGGCTTGTTTTTGAGGAAGAAACAGCTGTGGTTATCAAAGCTCAAAGATGAATGGGAGTCATTAGAGGAGATTAAAAACAGCATTGACAGCAAAGTGGGGAGAGCTGGCATAGCACGGAGGTATAGATGAGGGACTTGCAGTTAGCATAGTATCAAAGGTATCAAAAATGCAGGCTCAATATTTGGGACAAGGCTACAGGTACTGATGTTTACATTTTTTTCTCTTTGTGTATTTAATCTATATATGAAATTAAAAAACGAAGCTGGGTCAAACCATTTGCACTAACAACATATGTATACATTTTGTATTGTGTATATGCCAAGCAAGAACTGCAGGCTTGAGGACATGGGTGGAAGATCATTTTCAACCATGTGTGGTTATAAATCAAGTTAAAAATGAAGCCACCATTTCTATAAACTATTGTTTATTATTGATAGTTAATGAACAACTCTAGTCCGTTTCTTAAGACTGCGTATGACTCTCAAGGAGGTGTGCAATCAATGAACCTAAAAAAAGTTTAAGGCAAAACTGCCAGGGTACCTACCTGTGGGCACAGAGTTTCCAATTGCGATGCTGCCATTCGGACCAGCTTCACTCCCTCCTCGTTATTGGAGATGGAACATGCCAGGTTGGCCACCTTAGCAGAAAAAAAAGATATACCTTTTAGCCTCAGTTTAGGACACAGACTTTTGGGGAGAAAAAAAGTCTGTTTATCTTATGATATGAGGGTGGTTCAGAAATTCTCTGTCAGAAATGGAGAAACTAAACCAAGGCACCAAATGAACAAGATAATAAAGATAAGAAAAAGTTTTGTACATGTTTTGCAAATAAATAAATAAATAAAAAGTTCAATTCTCAAAATGCAAATTGTAAGTTGTTGCTGGTAATGAGGATAGGGTATCCTCTGCAACTAAAACCCAATAATACCACATTGCCATTACTGTCCTGGAATCGGAGAGGAAAATATTCCTGACACTTTCAAAATCCAAGCAGCTGAGAGAGGGGTGTAAGAAAGTCTTGCTTTGTGGCTTCCAAAATTTATGGTTTGAGAGTATATTTTCATGTATTGACCAACAAATCAAGTTCTCTATTATTTCTAAATATTTTTGCCGCTTCCAGTGTAACATTATGCTACTAGTCCTATTCTTAAAAATATAGGTCAGATACTCTGAAGCTTCCAATTGGTTGGTTGGGATGTGCTGCCAACAATGCTAAAACAAAATGCCTGAGATGTGAGGAACTGTGCCAAAGCGGGATTATCCAACAGACAGTGCTGAAACATAATCAATTACAAAGGCAAAATCCAACTGCTGATTGCACTGTAGCATGAACAAGAATTGAAATGCCTAAAAAAAAAACAAAAAAAAAAAAACCCAGCAACAACACAAACAAAAAACAAAACCTGGTCCTTATTTTGCAGCAATCAATTGGTTATATTATATTCACCAATTTAAATGCCAAGATCTGAGTCACACAGAAACTAAATATAAACAAAACCCTGGTTTCACCATAACATCTAAACTTGAGTGACACAGAATTGTCAGTTATAATCATTGCAATTAAGTACTACAGTCAGTCAGATTGGGTTACCTGGTTTATTGAATCAAGTACTACAAAAAGTATAGAATGTGGGGGAAATTTACCAGTTAAGGGGAAAAAAAAAAAAGTGAGTGCCTCACTGGTTGAAACGGTGATAATGATGCTCTCCTCCTCAATCCTACAGGATTTCTGCTTGTATATTTGTGCTGATGAGAAGCACTCATTTCAGCTTGTTGTTAACGCACTGGCATGGTGAAATAAACATATCCCACATCTGTACGCAAATGCATGCAGGGACCATGGGGAGAACATTCAACCCCAGAGGAGGGGAGGGGGCATAAATAAAAACTGTCACTTATTTGAGCGACCAGTGTTTTCACTTTAATGTTTCACGTAAGGTTTAACCTTACTGTCACTGTGATACCACTGGAATAACAGCCATTTCCAATTAAAGGGAGTGAAGAGGAAGCCAAATAAGAAAATTCCACCGTCAAGTCAACCAACACCATGTTCTCATACCATTTAAACTAGTACAGGAATGAGACTTTAAATATGTGCAAAGCATTACAGCAAGTCTCAATTTATTTACATAGCAAAACAGTATGAGCTTCATGAAGCAATTTAAGTTACGTACACATATCCTCAGCCAAAATCATGGATTTTATTCACCAGCGATTGAACCGTGTGGTCTAAGCAGATAAACAAGCCTTTACCCTTATGGTTGTATCACAGTGCATCATATTTACCATACTATCTTAAACTACACTTCAGTGCACAGTATCTTAGGAATGCTTGATGTAACCAAGTATAATGAGATTTATGTTATACAGATTAACATAGATGGGATGACACACTGTGCTTGTTGTGATCCAAAGTGTGTACCACTACTTTCATCATTCTGAAATTATGCACTAACAACATGTTCAATGAACCAGCGTCTGAGACTTTATGCAAAATATTGTGTATTCTTCTTCCTTAAAAAAATAAGACTTTAATGCTTAGCAATTCAGACAAAGATAAAAAGTGCAGCAAGACTGGGGTAGAAATTAGATTGTAAATATTTCTTCTTGACTGCCAAGAAGGGAAGGAGAACAGGAGGAAAGGAGGGAAAAGGAGGGGAATGTGCTTTGGAAGTTCAATGACTTATGCTATGTCATCATCATACTGAATATAATTGCAGGTAAAAATGCTCTGGTTCTTTTTTATTAGCTAAAGGTAAGTTAGGTCACCACACTCACAACCACTCACACTTTGACCTACAGACAATTTAGAGTCACCAGTTAACCCAAAAATGACTTTGGACGGTGGGAGGAAACCCACAGAGACACGGGGGAACATGAAAACTCCACAGAATGGTTCCAGGCCGGGAACTGAACCCGCAACTTTCTTCTTCTTCTCTAACCACTATGCTGTCATGCTGCCTAAAAAAGTATTTTCTCATAAACATAATAAAAACTAATATATCTTATGCCAAAACCAGAGTCATTGTTTTGAATCAATTTCTGCATTCCCACCATTCTGTCCATTTCAACTGTCTAGCTTTTTATTAGGATGAACATGGATGACACTCCTTTTTGGTAATAATAATTTAATTAAAATGGAGTTACAGTCCTGAGGAAGACATCGCCATTTATTCAGCTGCTTTTCCAGCTTACTTTCTCAGTCCTGTAACTGTGCTGAAATCTGAAATCATCCTGAGCACACTGGGACCTTTAAGTAGATGGCCTTGAGGTAAAAACACTGAGTTCAGTCTATTTTCCCCCTGCTCTTAACATGATGACTTTCCCTCCTTTAACTGTCTACAAACATGGGGAAACCATTTAAACACTGGATTTGGCAAGAAATGGCAATATCAATACCTATTGCCAGAGCTTCCTTCTAATTTTCCTATATTTGAAAAGAGTCATTTTTTTAGCCCAACTCCCAAAAGCAAAGGGTTCCAGTGTCTATTGTTAGGTAAAATAATTTATTATTTTTATTCAGAGATGGGGAGAATTTATTATCATAAAATTCTTGCCTGTTGCTTAATGGCTTTCACAACAGCTACCTGCTATTTTCAAGGGCTTCAAGTAAATGAAATCCATCAAGTGAAGTCTCTAATTCAGCTCTCTTGATGATATAGACCCTCAATTTCAAAGGAATCCTGACAAATAAGGCTAGAAAAGGGGCCTACAAATGGATGTGGGTCAGTCATAATGTTTTTTTCATACAAATGTGTCTGAACTAATGGACCATTTGCCTTTGGGCAGGCTCTACTTGCAGAACTCATGATGTCATGCAAACAGAGCCTGATTGGTGGCAAGTTGCCTTTCCTACCTCTGAATAGAGAATATTTTACATTTACAACATATTAACTGGATTGGACCTGGACCTTGTAACACGATTCATATAAATCGGTAATTTTTAGCAAAGATTATTCCCTTGAGCAGTTTACTGTACCATTCAATATCCACTTTGCACAATGTATTTATAGTAGTAATGCCAATCATTTACTGGTAGAGGTGAGGAATCCTACTGTGAGTTACCTATAGCTCAGCTGGCTGCATTTGTGTTGAAGTGCTCTCCAGGAATACTTTGAGATTACACTTGCACAACATTACACAGTTTACATTACCATTGAAGTTCACACTAATGCGCTGCAAAATGGTGCATGTGTCTTTCTCACACATTGTCACAATGTCAAAAACTAAAGAAGAAAAGGGAATGAGGCAAAAATTGGTACAAAGCTGCTTACTCCTGACCTTTGCATGACAGCTACCTCACTGACCTGCTACTGCCCTTGGACAATGGCCACCAATGATCGACAAAAGTCAATCGTTGATGAGTAATCTGAAATTTTGATCACAAATTTGCCATCATTGCATCTCTACTTTGAATGAAAAATGACAATACTTAAAATAATAAAATTGGGCGTTCGTAAAAGAATGCAAATCTTAATCATAATGAATGCATTTTGGCACCCAACCTCTGCATATTTCATTGCAAACAAAATTTTATTTGGTGCCAATTGTAATGTGTATCTGAAACATTAAAATGTGTGTGTGTGTGTGTTTTTTTGTTTTTTTAAGAAAAGATGCATCTGTTAAATACTAATGACATTATCACTACACTCAACTCACACAGATACATAACTGCCTCACTTAAAAACAAGAATAATCAACTCCCTGTTGCATCTGCTCTTGCCTCTTGGATACAATCACGCCTTTTCTAGAATTAACGTAGCATGTGAGAGAATATCTTAACATTTATTCAGTTGTCAACATGCATGTTCTTTCATTGTGTGTGCATTATCTTGAATTCCATATATATTCTTGCAGTGCCTAATTTGATTTGACTGTGCCACAAATAACTTGTATCCAAGGAAAACTAATGCTTTCCAAAGAAAGTAGAGTCCTAGAGGGTTTTTTTTTCCTCATCTGCAATCATTTTATAAAGAGTTTGGTCTAGATCTGCTCTATATGTGATTTTTTTTTTTTTTTTGTATTTGGCGCTATACAAATAAATCTGATTTGATCAGATTTACATGTTAATACAAAAGTGTCGCTGTACGGCAGTTTCATTTAATTTGTGTATTGAGGACAGATTGTTCCATCACTGTGTAGATACCACACAAAACTGCCTCTTTTAATGCTAATTAAGAACATTGCTTTCACCAACTGGGAAAGTATTTTCATTAAATGCCATCAATTCATCGCATGAGTAATTTCTAACCAGACCTGTGCTGCTTCGTTTGTCTTACACATCCAAGTGTTATAAGCAGGAGTGGTACCCGAGCATGAGTGAAGTCCATCAATGTCATGCTCTAATGCCACTACTGACACACTGGCCTTCAGGAACTACTTAAGGGTCTTCTCCCCATCGTGGTCCCCTTTCCCTCTGATGCTTCAATGGTTTCACTAGTAAATGCTTAAGCTGCCCTGCTCTTTCTGAACTGGCCAATCCATCTACACTCATGGTCACTTGCCCATGGGGAGAAGTCACTTCCAAATGTCAGCTTATGCTGCTCTAATACAGGCATTCTAGATAGACCACTAAATGAGGAAAGCAAATTTTTTTAGCTTGTTGCTCAGATGATTCCATTAGTTTGCTTTGCTGTTGCAACTGCACTCTTCTTGCTACGTATGCAGACTTCTCTCATGAGCAGTATCAAAGGACAATAAGCAGAATGCCGTAGGTCTTCTGTATATACATTTTCCACAATTTTTTTTTTTTTTTAAATAGAGGTGAATCTGCAAATAAAAAATAACTGGACTCTTTTCAACTACCAGTCTTTCTGTTCAGACTACAATTATGAAGAGCAGTCATTGGATCACATGCCACTACAGGGAACACGCATAGACACAATGGATGAAGACTGAACTGCTTGCCAACGCACAAGTGGATAAAATGTCTCATCTCTGGGTTGATGTCTCTGTGAAAATGCCACCCTCTCTGTGAGACACTTCAGTGAGTGATTGCATGTTCTTTAAACCTCAGAGCTACAGCTTATTTTTTCACTTACATAGCCAGAGAGGTGTAAATCGAACTGGACAGGTAACAGGTCTGTTTACAGTGCATTTACTCTGAAAGATGCTACAACAAGAAAAGAGGTGGAATTGAGGAGATTCATCCAGGTATTGTGTTCACATCAATGCCAGTCGGACCCTAAGCCAATAAATTCCAGTGTCTACACAGCATAGTGATTTTTTCCATGTCTGAATGCTGTTTGTTTCCTTAACAGATTCTTTGACAAGTGGAAAAGGGGCATAAGAATTTATTTGTTTAATATGGCCATCGTACACTTATGGAGTCAGCAAACAGTTATATCATTCAGTTGTGCCAAGGATGACATTTTTCAGAGGTTTGTGTTGCTGAGTTGCTATAATCAGTTGCAGTTGCAATGTTCTGTTTGTCGACCCACTTGCCCATCACAACAATAGATTTGAGGCCACATCACCCTTATTTTGAAAAATGCGGCTAGAAATTATTTTTGTACACCCATACATGTGTGTGTGTGTATATATGCAACATACTACACACACACTCTGAAAGCTCTATCACGAGGGAGTCTCTTGGAATAAAGCTTCAGAGAGAGAATATAGAAGATGGACAAAGATGTTTACTAAAATCTAGGTTCAAGTGTCCATAAATAATGGGATGGGGAGGAAAAACATTAAATGATTTATATGTGGGTCATACAAATGGAGTATGGAAATGCTAAAAAAAAAATCTTACATTACCTCAATCAGCTTGTTGGCATGTTCACGGAACACCTGTGCATATTCCTTAACTTCTTTTTCGTTGCCGTTCTTGGCAGCTTCAATCAGGACCAGGAGGGGAACATTGGTTTCCAGGAATGAGTCAGAAACATGGTCCATTACAGCTTTACGCAGCTGTGAAAAAAGAAGTAAAAAGTGAAGCTCCTCAACAGAAGTAATTAATCCTCTTGTGTATTCATATTGATGTTGTACAGTAAAGCTTTACCTGACTAAATAGCATATCTTTCCTTGATATACAAACACAAAACTCTTAAGAGGCTAGCTAATGAACTACATTCGTTAAAATAGAGGTGCAACATTTGTTCTTAAAAGAAATAAGTTAAATCAGCACAAATATTGAAGATGAACAGGCAAAAGTAAAAAAAAAAACAAAAAAAACAAAACCTGTCTGCGAAGGTCTCTGGTTTTCTTTGTCATCCTGTCGATGGCTGTGTTCAGAGCGTCACTCCTGTCCTTCCTTCCTGCCTATAATATGGACAAGGCAGAGCACTTAATACAGTGACAGCTTTAAAATAAATTTACATTCTGATGAGTAAAAGGGGAACACACAAACTAATCAATAGGTTCCTCAACCTGGAGGGATTAAACAATCTATGAATAAAAGCAAAAAGAACAGTATTTACATTTCACAGGAATGTTTATAGTTTCAAGTACCGTATCTCCATGACATGGCTCACTTGTATGTAACCATGTTACATTTTATCTCTTTTGTGTATCTTTGTTTGTTTTTTTACAATGAGGGTAGTTGGACAGCTCAAGAATGTTGAATTTTTTTTTGCATGTGTGGTTGTGGCCTAAAATGAAGGCTTTGCAGTAGTTGGAGATAAAAAAACACTTGGAAATTGGTAGTAAAAGATTGTGGGAAAAAAAAAAACATCTATGAGGCAAACACTGTTAGATATTATGCATACACAGTTTACTTTCGTTTGATGTTAACATGTTTAAATAATCGGATAAAAGCTTCATGTGATTGACCATAGTACTGATATCCTCTATGCTTTCAAGACATTAATTTATGACGACCCGAGCTCTAATTACAGAGGTCACATTCTAATTTTAATGCTGCTAATGTTCTGTAGATAGCCAGATCAATTCATGATACTTTTATTTAGTATGAACTATTGTGTTCTGTTTAGACCAACTGTCAAAAGCATACAGTACCATTGCACTGAAAACATTGGAATATTTCCTAGGCATTGCGAGTGAACTGTGGAGTAAAAATGCTAACAGTTAAAAGTAAAAAAGTACACACTGAAAGTACACATCAGTAAAAAGAAAAGTTGTTAGGAAGCCACTGATTTGCATCTGTATCAGTGCTATATTCCACGGGCATCACACAGGCTGCTTTGTTTGCAAACTGCATTTACAGCTTGAGTTTTAGTCCATAATTAATTCATGGAGAGATCAAAAAAATGTATCAAAACTGTCCAGGCATACCACTGCAGATGTTTATCTATTTAGATATATATATTCTTCATATTTGTATGTTTTTTTCATCTTCAACAAGAAGTTGGGATAATACAAGGTTACCATTTGCTCCACATGGCTAAATGTGTAAATTATGTAAAGTAACACTGCAACACCACTGGCAGTAGTCACACAGTTAGGAATGAGGGAGTAGTCAACGCTCTAACCACTGCTCCCCACTGACAGCAGAGATGTTCAGTCACATTTAGCAAACTGCTCAAGCAAAAATTGAACAACTAAAACTTTCAGGGGGAATGATGTGGACAAGAAAAAGCAAGTGATAAAAAGACAGATAGTGGAGGGTAATAAAATTAAATGAACAGAAAATAGAAATTAGATGAACAGAAAAGGGCAGCAGAGAAAAGAAAAGGCGTGTCAAAATGCTTATATCTACTACAATATAATGCCATAGACAGTGGTGGCATTGACCTTCCCCATCCCCCATTGCCACTTGCCCATTGGGGGGGTTGAGTACATAGCTAGGGGCTGGGGAGCTCCAATGGCACTAATCCCTGTGATTTTGTGCCGACTGGATGCAGTGCTGTGGTACAGCTTTAGTCCGCTCTGTGACTCTCAATCCTATTTCATTCATGCCTAGCCTATATTTCATTTCCATGCCAGAGGGTTCTAAAGCACTTCTTCAGGTGCTTATTATGGAGGCAGTTTCTCTGCGGCATCTTTTATGATACTAAAGTGAGTCTCTATCCATCTCCTTCAGGACAGATTTAGGAACATCCCTTCGCTACAAAACCACTAGTCCGCTGGATTATAAGAAAATTCAATGGATATAATGTATGCTCTATGAGTTAAGTGTTTGCTGAGCTCAGTGATATTGCTTTTTGATATTCCTGCTAGCTCAATTAATCGGATGTCCATTTATGATTTCACATATAAAATGCCTTTTTAACATTTTGTATTACTAATGAAAAGCTAACACCTATCAAACAGAAGGAATAACCATCATCCCTCCTCAGAGTTAAGCCTTTTCTCCAGTGCTGAATTCCCAGCAAGAGTTAGCCTGCCACAATAAATGTAGAGAATGACAGCAGCATGCTTGTCAGCTGACCTAGAAAGTCACAGTCATATGTGTTGTCCTAATTATGCAAATTCAATGAATTGTATGTACATTTCATAAAAAAAAAAAAAGCCAAAACAAACAACAACAAAAAAAAAAAAGAACAGAAAATTTGTCTCTAATCGATGGACACAGTGAGAATGCAGAGGGATGTTGCTATATACAACAATCGGAAATCATGTTTAAGTATAAGATCGGAACGGTATTTGTGCTTTATGTGTTCGCTAATATGTGGTATTTGGCTGCTTTAAATCCACCCATCCATCCAGATTAAATAATTAAGGAAAAAGCCTGCATTTTCATGCATTGAAGGACTGACATAAGATGCTATTTAGCACTCATAACGCTACTGAAATATCAAAAATATTGATATATTGATATCACCATTTTGATCAAACCATAAAGAGAGCATTCTGCCTTGTCGCTATACACGTTTAAAAAAAAAAAAAAAAAACCTTGCCTAATTTAACCTCAGAGCAGATGGCCATACATCATATACCAGTGCTCAAAAATTATAGCACTGCACTCAGGGTATGTTAATTATGAATATAAACCAGGCACCCTATGTTAGCACTGCTTTAGCATACCCCCATGCCAATACAGTGTTCCCTCTTGCCCACGTTTATGTCATCCAGTGCCACATGTTAAACTATATTTCGCTTTGTTATGCTGTTTTGTTTATGTCTCAGTATATATCCATACATAGCGCATCCAGAACAACAGCAAGGCGAGGCTGAGATTTACAGCTGTGGTTAATTTCAACAGCAAGCTGCCGCAACACGTTCAAGATATCAATATTCCGATGGTGACGAGCCAGTGGGAGAGGAGGGGGGATGCCAAAGGGAGGTGGAGGAAGACTGAGGTGCACAAGCAGTGTGCATGAGGCAGAGAGCAAGTGGCTGAGCAAGGGAGTGAGGCTGTTTGTGTGAGTGGGAGGGAAAAAGAGAGAGAGAGAAACTGTAGTGATGATCGACACCAGGCTGCCACCACTCTGTAGCAGTGCGTGGCTGCAACAAAAAGTACAGAATAACATCCCTGACTCCCTGCTCTGCTTTTTTCTCTCTCCCTGCATCCCAGCTAGCAGACGAGGGCTCCGCTCACAGCTCTGCAGAGGCTATGCTGAGACTGAGCCGGCATCGGAAGCAAGATCTCTGGCTGCCATCAACAAGTTAGGGTTGGAGGAGCACAGCAATGAAAGAGAAACGCTTGATCTTCAATTAACCATTTGAGCTGACATCATTGCGGTGGAAGGGGAACAAAAGGGTAAAAAAAAAAGAAAAAAGGAGAGAGAGAGAGAGAGCGTGTGTGTGTGTGCGCGGGGGGGGGGGGGGGGTCTGTTCACCGGAGTCGCTCTGGATGCAACGGATCAACTTAAAAGAATTTATATATATTTATTTCAAGGATTCGTGGGATAAAAAACCAGGCTCAACCCTTTTTTGAGCTTGTATTTTAAAGGACTGAGCAAATTAACAGGAATCAACAATCCTGGGACATGGAATTTCATATTTTGTTTCATTTGTGTGGGCTCAGAATTGCTTTATTTCCAAAGAGGCTGCTTCGTTTTGTGCTTACTCAAAAGGGTTTTTTTCCTTTGGATTTTTCTTCCATCTGGTTGCTCCAAGAGTCTGCAGAAAAGGACAGTTGAATGCAGCCACCGATGTGCACAAAAGAATGGGTAAGTTCGCCCCTTTATATGGTAGGTTGGGGCATGAATAGGGAATAGAAGTAAGCGAGGCTGAGGACTAAAAGCTCTTCAGTCTAGTCTATTTGCTGCAATTGTCCTTTGTTAATTTTTTCTTCTTCACCGACAGACAAGTTGTGCATATGCTTTAAAAATTAGGATTTTATTGCAGATGCTAGGAAATGCCAATGGAAAAAAAAAAAAAAACTAAACAAAACAAAAAACAAACAATTCAAGGTTCAAAGGACAACATGTTTGAGGTGCTAAAATATTTAAGAAAAAAAAAAAAAAACAAAACATCCAAGATGGATAAATTATAGTAATAAGCTTAAATTTTGTTTTTTATACCGTGACCACAAAATGTGAATATAGATTAGATATGCAAAACAAGGCACTATAAATTAAATCCAACTCCTGTAAATGTTTTATCGCTCATGAATGATATCTTCCTTAAACCTAACCTCAAAGAAATCATGTTGTCATGTATTGTAAAAGTGTGTGTAAAATACCTAAAACAGCCCTACTGGAAATATGACAACAATCTCCTCCATGAATTGGTAATAAGTGCTCTGCAGATATTAGCTTTCCTGCCCCACATTTTATTTTCTTATCTTTGAACCCACCCAGGTTTCCATTCAAGGTGGCCATTGGTGGGACCTGCACCAGCGGCTGCGTGTCTGTGTGTGATCAGCATGCTCCTCGTGTGCCTGCTGCCTCCTGCGTCGTGCACAACCTGCCCTCAAAAATGCCGCTGTGAGGACCTGCAGTTCTACTGCGACACCCAGGGGCTTCAGGCACCCCCAGATGGTGTGGACAAGGGGGCCCTTGGGTTGTCACTACGCCACAACAGCATCACTGAGCTCAGCCCTGATCAATTCTACGGATTCAGTCAGCTCACCTGGCTACACTTAGACCACAACCAGATTACAACAGTACAAGAGGATGCCTTTCAAGGGCTCTATAAGCTGAAGGACCTCAACCTGAGCTCTAATCGTATCACCAAGTTGCCCAACACAACCTTCATCCACCTCATCAACCTTCAGATACTGGACCTTTCCTTCAATCAGATGACTGCATTGGAACCAGAACTGTTTCATGGACTAAGGAAACTCCAAATACTCCACCTTCGTTCCAATTTACTTCGCACCACACCTGTTCGGGCTTTCTGGGACTGCCGCAGCCTGGAATATCTGGGCCTGAGTAGCAACCGTCTACGGAGTCTGGCGCGGAATGGATTTGCTGGGCTCATTAAGCTTAAAGAGCTCCACTTGGAGCACAATCAACTGACCAAGATCAACTTGGCCCATTTCCCACGCCTTGTTGCCCTGCAGTTTCTATATCTGCAATGGAACAAGATCAGCAACCTTTCATGTGGCATGGAGTGGACCTGGACCACTTTAGAGAAACTGGACCTAACAGGAAATGAAATTCGTATCCTGACAGCTGATGTGTTTCAAACGCTGCCAAATTTAAAGATTTTGCTGCTGGATAACAACAAACTAAGCAGTCTGGACCCCCAAGTGATGGATATGTGGCAGTCTCTGGGCACCATTGGACTGTCCAGCAACCTTTGGGAATGTACCAAAAGGATTTGCTCTCTGGCCACTTGGCTAAGCACCTTTAAAGGAAGGTGGGAACATTCCATTCTCTGTCATAGTCCTGAGTATGCCCAAGGTGAGGAGATACTTGATGCAGTTTATGGATTTCAGCTTTGTCAGAATTTTTCAGCGCCAGTTGTTCAGACGATTAGTACAACCACAGATGCGACTACAGCTGCAGAGATCACAAGCTCCCTGTTTGGAATTATGCAGCCAACCCCCACACAGGACTATGCAGAGGATTTTGGGAGCTTTACCACAGTCACTACTACAACAACAACAACAACAACAACACAAACACCACGCACTGATCAAGCAACAACCACTGCATTAGAAGATACAGCTGTAACGGACGACTTCTCAGCAATGGACAACACTGTTATGACTCATAGGGTTATCATTGGAACTATGGCCCTTTTATTTTCATTCTTTTTCATCATTTTTGTTGTGTATATCTCACGGAAGTGCTGCCCTCCCACTCTGCGTAGGATACGCCACTGTTCGGCTATACAGAACCGCAGACAGATGAGGACCCAGCAACGACAGCCTATGGCAGATCTAGCTACACAGGTACCCTATAACGAGTATGAGCCCAGCCATGAAGAAGGGGCACTTGTGATCATCAATGGCTATGGGCAGTGCAAATGTCAGCAACTGCCTTACAAAGAGTGTGAAGTATGAACTCTTATTTATTCCTAGAGCATATGGTTTGCCATTTGACCATTTCAGATGATACAGGGTTTGCTTTTTTGAATTTTTTTTCCAGTTAATGTAAACAAGCATAATTTCTACAAGTGAGATTTGAGAATATGTCAAGAACGTTGAATGCTACAATGACAGAGGTTGGACATGACAGTTTAGGGATGAAGTAGAGATAGTCACAAATTTATTTTTCTATGAAGGTTGTTCATATCAGGCAGGGGGCAATCATTTTAAATAAGAAAATTGTAAACTGTGAGATTTGTCTCCACATTGTCACTATATTCTGCAGCACAGAGAAAATACATGGCCAAATGGCCCTTTGCTAACAGAATATAATGGGTGGAGAAATGTGATTTACGTATCATTCCTTTTACAAAGTAAATATTTCAAATCATGTTTATAAATGCACCTCGGGCACTGTAAGTCAATCAACTCAATCATTGGAGCAAATGAACTGGATCCGTTATTAGAATGTTCTTGATTTACAGTTTAATTGTTTTTCGAAAAACCATGATACGTCAAAGGCTACTCAGATGAAAAAAAATTCTGAATATAACTTGATTTAAAAAAGATCCTTGTTTTCATGTTTCAAATTAAAATAAAACCTCTAGAAGAACCCTAAAATTCTGTTCATACATACATTCATGATATTACTTTTGCCAATACAGAAATTAGTTAATTGGGTAAGTCTCCAACCTTGATATCTAAAGGCTTTCAGTCTTTCTGGTTTACAGAATTTATTTGAGAAAGTCAGCCTCCAAAAATATCTGTCCTTGTTGGCAAAATAGAGAATATTTTTTGCTTTGGAAATTTGGGTCTGTTAAAATAATTTCTTGGTGTAGAAAATTAAAGGAGCTTACTGACCAAGACTGCCAACAGTAGTAAATTTAAGTTTTAAGTATGCAAATTGGAAAAATTGTTACCGAGTTCATTTGTAATTGCAATGGTGTTTTCCACCTGACTCAAGTTGTTGATGGTTGGAGTGCCAGCCCAGGGGGGTCAAATACTACAAAAAATTCTTATCCTGTGGGAAACACTAACAGCTGTTCGTCTGTATTTAATCTCCAATATGCTACACTGTTAGCAAAAAAAGGATGTCTTCCTCACCTTGGACATCAAGAAAAAAAATTAATAGACTTCTCAATCTTCCATGACTTGTGCGTGAATTCTCTAGCATTGAAATGCTATAACACTGTTACCATAATATTTCCAATTGTTTCGCAAATTAAGTATAGTTTTCTTTTTCTAATATTATATAACAGGATCAATACACAGAGAAGCCAGTGTGAGATATGAGGATAGTAAATGAAAGGGTTCAAATGTCAGATAGAACATTTCACTCTGAAAACAAAAGCCCAGGATCTTTACTGCTTATACTCTAATTAGGACTGACAGGCTCAAGATTGAACCAATTAAGGCAAGGCAAAAGGATCTAATATTCTGTCATCCACACCAGTGATCCAGCAACATTTAGCTTGTTCAGCCAGTCAAAAATAGTTCTACTAGAATCATTCTCTGCACCACACTAAAACATCACTGAACTTTTTATTTTAAGACAGCCTTCTTATTAGGGATGCCGAGTTGTCATTTACAGTCACAAAATTGGGTTAGGATAAATAATAAATATTGATGCACTTCCTTAGCAGTCACTAGTGTCAAGTTAAACTGTGGTCAATACCCTGAAAGCAAGTGATGGTGATGGTGATAAGCAAAAAGCAACCCTGGGTCAGGACACATTTGTATGCAGCAGGGAGGGAATGTGCATTAGCATCAGAGTAAAGCTGCTGCCGCAGCTCCGCACTTCTTTGTGTTCAGTTTGGTAGTGGGGGCAGGGTGAAGAGAGGAATGGATGGGACGATGGAGAGGTGCAACTATGGGGTAATGTCGTAGTTTATCAAAACCAATGAGCATCTCTCTGGCTAAGTAAAGGAAGTGCAGAATGGAATGATGACTCCCGACTGGGCTGGGCTTGAAATGCATACTGACCATACAGTATCAGCAGTTTGACTACTAGTGAACTGAGTTGTCCATCGTTCAAATAGCGAAAAATTCTTTAAAATTTTCCCCACTGGAAATATGGCATCAAATTGTGACTTTGTTTAACTCAGTCCATTAAAGTAGAAAACTGTTTGATAGAACAGCATCTTGAAATGAGAAATCTGATTTTGAGTAATTAGAATGCAGCTGGTTGGCTGTTGCCGCCTAGAGTTAGCCATGGGGTATCAATTGTGATTTTGTCTCAAGTTTGCCTCCCAATTTTGGCTTAAAATTTCTGAGTGAAAGTCTGTGTCAGTGTTTCTCTGCAAATGCTCATACGATGCCAACACCATCTTTTAAGAAAGCGTGTTAACCAAAAAAAATTGTTACACTTCTTATTTGAATTGAAACAAAAACATTGCAGACATTTATCATGCCGATTTCCAAAGCCAAGCTCCTCAACTTTGTTTCTATTTTTATTTTATTCCAGCTTCGCTTTTACTATTGCCCTTCTAATCTGTCTTGCATGTTCAAAAGTCAAAATTGAGTTGAATATTTCTTAATGTCATTCAGCAAACATTATGGAGAGACCTAATTTCTGATAACACAGAATGGGGATGTATGTGGAGTTCCTATACAGTTCTGTCAATCATTTGACATTTCACTGTTTAAGACTATGGTTGATCTAAGTGACTGAATATCCACAGAATTTGTAGAACCATGCATCCCTTTGCACTCTGGCTCTTTGTAAACTGTTTTTGTTTCCTCTTGTCATCCTCTAGTCCTGGTCCCCACCTTGCCTAAAAATAAAAAAAGGAAAAACAAGTGAACCAAACCCCTCTCTCTTACCCAACCTCTTTGTGCAAAATGGATGCTTTTCTCTTCTCATTTTCCTTTTGTATTGTAATATGTACAATTTCATATCTGTATAGTGGATAAGATGTGCCAAACTGAAAAAAAGAAGAAAAAAAAAAAAAAGAAAGAAAGAAACATTTTCCCCTTAAAACATATATTTTTTAAATAAAATGGTTATAATTTACAGAGTGTTTGCTAAATGATGGGTGCTCACAACATGGCTTGATCTTTCATCACATTTTGGTTTAATGTATTCATAAAGCAGTTATTCTCTTCTATAATCCTTTGTAAAAAGATTCAAAACCACTAAAATCAATTAAATTCCACTCCTCTTCCACCAATGTATGGCAACAAGGTGATTAGATAATTAAGTCAATACGGTTGGAGTATCAGAAGGAGCTGGCAAATGGATACCCAAGAAGATAGGAAGAGTTTCACCTTCCTAAATGTGAAGATCTAAGGAACAAGCAAGTGTTTTCCCCAGATACAGAACTACACTGAATGATCAATGTTACCAACTGTGAATTTCAGCGTTATTTCAATCGCCTGGTTTGTCATTCTCTGACATTCATGTCTGTAAGTGAGCTTTTTCAAACACTTTTTTAGTCAACAATGCTAATGAAAATGAATATTTATTAATATTTATCAAATACTGATTTGGTACAATAAGGTCTAGGAACTGATAAAGCATCAAGGGTACAATGCCTGGAGAGGATTTTATTTCATTTAAGAAACTGACTTGGCTTCCAACTGTCCGAACCACTTTAATTGTCCTAATCTTTTTGGGTGAGGCCTACGGAATGAAAGTTTGAGTAATTTACGTATATAGGATGTACCACCGTGAGGATGCACTGAGCTGATGAGTCTGACTGTATGGCCTCAGTACTGTGCAGGGCTCAAGGACTCACAACTCATGTATGCATCAGGTACTCATAAGTCCTCCAATAAATCTACAAAATGCTTAGGAAGGACGTATTGATCTTGACTCTCATCAGAAAATACAACCCTAATGCATTTATTGCTTTACACTTTTGAAACTATTTCTCAACCACATCATGGGGGGAACTTAGCAAAGACAGACAGATAAGTGAAAGTCCCTTCACAGAACCAAAAAATAAATAAATAAATAAATTTTGGTCCAATTAAAGAACTACCAAATAAGCCATTTCCCAGTTATGACCAAAAGGCAATATTGTTAAGGTATGAGCAAATGTTTTACATTGTAACACACTAAATAAAATTCACTAATGAAAGTGCTTTCTTTAAGTTACAGTATTGAGACCCCCCCCAAGTCGAAATAATCATTTTTTGAAGGACCTTTGTAGGAGGAGTCCGCATGTTCACCCCATGGCACCAGAGGTAAACTGCAGGTGTTTCCGTTCTACTTGATTTCAAAGATGCACCTGTTACTGGCAGGCTAGAATGCGAGGGACCAAGTGTTGTGCATGTGAGTTTAAATGTCTTTTGATTTAGTGGTTCCCCTGCAGTCTCTTGGGTCATCAGCAGGATATGAGGTATAGATACTTGATAAATGCGGATTGTTGAGCATTTTAACAGAAATATTTTATGTATCGAATTTAGCAATGCTAAGGCTACAGGCATGCATAAATTATACAAGACATTCTTTTCACTTAAATTAAGTTACAATGAATCCCATTCTCCTTTGTCATTTAGCTTCAGAGATGTGAACAAAGTAATTTCCTGTCTCCTAGGTCAGGGGTATATATAAAGAAAACAAAGGGACTTGCTACAGCTGAGTATCTGAGCAAAAAGTGTGTGCATGTGGTAAAACATGCATGGTTTGCCTTTCAGTGAGACACATTCATCACAGTTCAATTCACCTCTATTCACTCCGTCACACCTCCAAACCAATGTAATTCTCTTGCTCAGCACTCCTGCACAGAGCAGATTCTAACAATGGTTGTGCCACTGGCTGGAGGAAAATTGTTTATCAATATTCACAGGGTAGGAAATATATATATATATATATATATATATATATGTAGAGAGAGAGAGAGAGAGAGAGAAACAACTCAACTCACGTGCACAACACTTGCACATTCTCGCGCTAAATAATTAAATTAGTAATTTATATCACGAGTAACCTGCTTCAGTGGAGCTTGCAATATTGCACTGCCATGTTTCTATAATAGCTCAGAATGGACACACTGGCTCTACAACAATGAGCCTTGGCATTCTGTAGATTCTCAGTCTTAAATCTCAGTTAGGTATCACAACACATACATTTCTATAGATTGGTCCTTTGGGAAATCTCAAGGACACTTTAGAAGGGCAAGAGATCAGTTTGAAAATCTGAAAACAACTGGAAATAATAGAAAAACATTATCTGAGACCACTACACTGTTCACATAAAAAGGAACCTGCAGAGACAGATTTAATTCACCACATTTTCTGGAGAACTTACCAAAAGTCGACAGAAATCTTACTGAACATACATAGCAGAAGCCTGTGGTTGGGTTAAGCCTACCAACACACTGACTAAATGAAAACAGGAAATATTATACATCAGTCATAACCACAAAATTATGAGCACATGGCCATCTTGTTTAGCAACTTTGGGGGGAAAAATAGGTGCATCTCATTTACCTGCCAGCAAAGTCAATCAAAAAGCCTAGAATTCACCAGCAAGAGATCAGGGGCCAGGTCTGGAATATGTTGCCTGACAGGCTGTTACTGACACTCTGGTGTTTTATGGAGGCTGTAAATATACGAAAAGCCTTAGGGACACTAAATCTTTTCCCTGTTACATTGTGTGGAATGTAATTTGTTTTAATTATGCATTTGGATGAGATTAAAACTAGATAAATTGAAGTCGTTTCACACTGGCCCCATGTTAAGTCTTGTCCCCCCTTTGAACCTATATCCACTATTTTCAAAAGCACGTCTCACACTTCCGGCCATTAAATTACATTTTTCTGTTAGTTCCCTGCCCTTAGTCATACAGTATTTTCACCTGCAGGTTTCATAAACTGGACCAATTTAAGGCAACTTTGTGTGCACTGGTTTTTAACTTGTAATAAATCATTTTCTCTCAGGTTACACATGAATAATAATGATAAAGGTAGATGGTTTAAGTGCCAGTCAACCTACAATGTGTTTAAAATTCTGCCACTCTGTAGATGCCCAAGGCAAAAAGACAGTAAGAGCTAGGGAAAAAGTGAGAGGTTGAGAGAGAAAGGGAACCAACAGTAAGTAAAAGATTGCTAGAATGGAGAAATAGGAGAGAGGATACAGCAAGGAGAAAGTGTAAATGCTGAAAAGTCTAGAGTGGGAGGTTATGCTGCAATACAAAAAGGCAAATGAAGAAAGAGCCAGGGGTCCTATTGCAGCAGACAGGCATGTCCTTTTAATGCAGGTCCAAATGATAATGTATCAACTTCAAGTTGAAGGAATTTAAATGTCAGTAGCTTAATATGTCAAAGATACCTAACATCAACTCCCTCAAGCTGGGAACAAGAGATGCATTATTAATAAAAAGTGGCAGAAACAATTACACTCAACACACACCATGCCAAACTGTCAGGGCAATATGGAATAATTGAGGTCATAATGTGCAACAGTGCTGGGGCAACATTACCACCACCCCTTCATTGGCTGAGTGGACTAGCTCCAGTCTTGTTAAATAATAATCATAACAGCACACAATTTTGATTACAGGTCTATGAATTAGAGGGGGGCGGGGGGAACACTAACCCAAAACATATTCTATATATGTAAACACTTCTTTTTCCTGTAATTCCACTTCCCTTTCCTCATGACAGTTTAATCCAAGGCTATTTCTACTTTTCCGATCAATATGCTTCATAAGGGTTTTAACAGTTCTCATGAATATCTGGGGGGGGAAAAAAAAAAAAAAAAAGTGCATAATAAACCACACAACAGAAAGAAAACAGTTCCATGGTTTGTTAAATTGACATTGATCTCTCTTAGCCACTACATTAACATACATTGGTCTAATTCTTGTTCTATGTAAAATCATGGCCTGAATTGTCCCTCTTTACCAAAAAGGATTCTAGTAGTTAACACTCTATTCTTTGATGAGCATGAGTGCTTGTGTCTTCTCTGTTTAGTAACAGTGATCTTATCTGTTCAAGGTCTTGATATATCCTTAATGTCGGCCATGGCAACAAATTAATTTTTATCTTTCCAGAAATCCACTTCACTTGACTTCAGCTTAGTTTACCACAAAGATATGTTGAGATACAAAAACATTTACTTGGTCAATGTCACATAATACATGGACTATACACTTGGATAGCTGGAATTTCTTCTCAAAGGCCTCACAGGCCTGCATAGGTCTGATCATTTATACTGTGAGCTCAAAGTGAACATACTGCAGGGTATTTTTCAGGGAGCTGTGGAGTGAAAATTTGAGGGCATTTCACAAGTTGCCAAAAGGTGGAAATGCGCTAAGTTGACTTTTGCCTGATGTAACAGACGTGCGAAATTAAGATGACTTCTACCCAAAGTTCAGAATAAGTGTTTACATGCACGCCATTCAGATCAACAATTGGCATAACCCACCCGTTTTGATTGGAAGGAAAATTTGATCTGAACGAGTGTGAGTGTGTCAGAATCTTCTGATTGGCATGTTTATATGAAGCATTTTTACTCCGGTCAAGCTTTTAATCTGATTACTTGTATCCATGTAAACATTGCTACTTTCAAATACAGGAAATCCAGTGTAAAAGGTGGCTGGTGGGTCTTTGACATCTTCAATAATACAAGATGGGGGGGTACACAATATTTTTTAAAAAGTGAATTTTACTATGCTGTAAAACCTCCATATAGAGTATTGTTACCAAATGTAAAAATAAATAAATAAAAAATACTCAATCCTCAAAATACTGAAACAGCTTGTAACTGCAGGGTATGTGAAAGCAGAAGGTGAGAGAGAAAAAGAGAATTAGTTAGTCTGTGCAAAAGTCTTGTGGCTGTACGAGTAAACCCATATTTTATAATGGCAATATACTGTTTAATGCACTCGCAGTGCCCAGTAAAATCTGAATAAAATGCAGACAAAATCATGGCCATCAAAATACATACATTAAATTCCCTGGGCATAAAAATATAGGCCTATGGTTAATAATGCACTCAAATAGGTTATTTTCTTTCTGGCATGAATTACATCATTCTTTAAATCTCTGCTTTATAATGACGACAGAAACACCCTCATTAAGCCAGTGTGGTGTTTGTTTAGTCCATCAAGCTTAGTCACAGTCAGTCAGGCTATCTGTCACAGAGTTTATCATCACTTGAAAGCACCAGGTTGTAACAGTAGCTTTCTGTTTATGCTAACTACTTGACTGTTCTCCAAGGCAAAACACAAGGTCATGAAACTCACAAGGTGGACATGCTGCTAATGCATTTCCTTTATCTGATCACCATTGCTGCAGCCATGAGAAGTTTATTTTTTCTGTAAATCAAGAGCTAAAGTCATACAGGGATATACTGAGTAATATTGTGGAGTTCAGCGAAGTAGAAAACTTAAGTTCCAGAGATATTGCATGAACTGCCTGAACCTTAAAATAAACTGTCAGTGTTGGCTTTATACACGATACGATTATACGATATTAAATCGTAGCAAGACGATTTAACCGGTTACACAGGCTCCATTATCCATGCCCAGCGCCACTTGTTCTAAAGTCCTATCCATAGAATAGGGACTTTAGAACAATCTAAGATATGTGTGCCAAAAAAATTCATAAAAGATTTGTAATTCTCATTTACTACGATTCACATTTATACCATCCCAAAATCGATTGAAAAACAAACAAACAAACAAACAAAAAAAAACAAACAAAAAAAACGTATCCTTGTTTTCAAACACGAAAGTAAATGGTGACGAACTTCTGTGTTTTTTGTTTTTTCAGTCGCTTTCCCTTAATGGAGCTAACGGTGCAAGCTAATGTTGATCATCAGTGTCATGGGTACACTATAAAGAAACAAAACAATACAAAAAAAAAAACAAAAAACAAAGCACACACACCAAGCTGGAAGGCTGATACCACATCCTCAGACGCTTACCGACTGACAGTACCAGTTCCAGGACAAAGCTGATGTACTGCCCAGTCAAAGCAAAGCTGACCTCCACTCTGCCTGGGTCTTTACTACATTGGCCGGCACGATTGAAATGGCCGGTTGTTGCTGCAGTCACGAATGAAATAAAAATTAAATTGACACTTGAAAATTAAAATTTATTTAACATGTTGTATGTGTAATTGTATAGCCTGAAAATCTTTTGGCACCATTCAGTTCTTGAAATGTAATAACAAAAATAGAAGAATGAATGAAAAATAGAGGGGAGAAACACAAACTGTTCAAAATAAAGCAAGCTTTTTTTTTTTTTTCAAGAAACACCCTCTTTCTCATAAATTGTAATTGTTCATGTAAACATACATATTACATATGTATGTATATCATATGTACAATGATAGCATAATCAAGGCACAGTGGCCTGGAACTAGATATTTAAAAAAAAAAAAACATGATGTTTTTGCCTAAATGTAGATTGCCATTTTTACTCAGCATCCTCATGGATGAACCACAGACAAAGGGATTTATCGTCTTTTGGTGGAGGATGAAGATCCTATCGCACCTTACATCCACATTCAGCTCTTGTACGCGGCTGATGTTCAAAACACTCCCCCTCTAGGTAAACTTTGCATTTATACCTGTTATTATAGCCCCTAACCACACAAGAGACCCTGGAAGTGTCGCAAAAAAACGGAAACTGGCTGCATTCTGTCTTGCCTCTGTGCTTCTGTGAAAAATAAGGTGAATAGGGCCCTATTTACTGAATGCCCGGGAAGGACACGCTTGACGAGAGCCTCACAGTGTGCAAGGTTTGCAAAATGAGGAACCCATGTTTAACTATTTTTTTAAATAAAAGACACTTTTATTTTTGTTACTTAAGCAACATGTGATATTGGTTTTATGCAACAGTTGCAATAATTCCATCTAAGCATGGATAAATGTTACTTAACATGTTACTTAATAAATGTGAAGAAGACACTTTAATGTCATTTGTCATTCTGTCTTGCAAAGCAGAAATCATCATGACTCAAATAGTTTTGAATCGAACCATAGCCCCAAAAATTTGAATCAAATCATGATAGTGAAATATTCCCAACCCTATTATTTAATATTCCCTACAATTTTGATGCAGGCTGAGTTAGGCTACTCAATGCTTCAAACTGTCTAGCATTAAGTACACACTGTTATAGGCTATTTTTGTTTCACAATGATCATTATTCAGAAACATAAGTGTTTCAATTCCGTTTATGAAAATATATTTTGTTTTCTTTTTGTATAAGTAAAAGAGCAAGAAGGAAATTCTCCACATACTCCCTGCAATTATGTTAACTGGCATGTCATTCAACACAATGTTGCTCACCTTCAATGAGATAGGGAGGGGAACCGGAAGACAGGGCTGATGCTGACTCATCTGTTGCTAAGATTCGGAGCAAATTTCCCCTTTGAGGGACAGATAAAGAATCTTCATAAGGGTAGGAGGAGGGGATGGTTCTATCTGATATGAATATTATGCGAAGAATTTACCTGGGCTGCTTAAATGTAGGTTAAAAAGGAGTTAAATGTAGGCTAGTCTGTAGACTAATTTCAATATGGATATGAAGTTAACATGGTCATTTCTACTACTCAGACTATAGGCTAGCACCTTTCTTTGAGAAAAACTTTTACTTTGCCTCTTCTTTCATTTTAGAAAACCAGATTTTCCCTTAACATTTAACAACACAACACGATAACTGTAGACTATTAATTGCTAGCAGGCAATGATAAGTGCTCAGAAAGGGCAAACATTTCACGCAGATTCAGTTTTTTGTCCATGTGGATATTTAACTTTTACTGCCCAAAGACAGAGGTTGCCACTGCTAATTTTATATTTAACATTTTATATTTAAATAAATATTAAAGATGATGTTTTAATCATTTTATAGTAATTTTCCCTGAATTTGTCCTATATGGTGCCACTAATAACGTATGCTATGGAGCTAAAACAAAAGACTCCACCCTACTCTGCTTCTAATTGGCTAGTTAAGTCAGCTTGATTGATAGCAGGACTAGCATTCTTCTCATTCCATGGTAGGTGAACTCCACTCAAAGATGTATCTGAACAGGTTCCCAAGTGTATTTACACATTTTTCCCCTTCACAGTCATATTCCACATGCCAGCCTGGGTATGGACAAGACAATATGGATATGAATAAATGCGAAATAAAAGAGCATGTGTCAATTCCAAATATATTTTAGGTAACTTACTCCAGAGTTTTGTGCCGAAACGCCAAAACACCCCCCCAGCCCATAACATATTGAATTGGTCCATCCAAGTCACGTGTCCAGAAGACCCACGAGTTGCGTGTTTACATCCTGCCAGCAAAAACACGGCGAGCAGCAAGTGGGTTTCTGAATTTGACGGAGTGGAGAAAGAAAAGAAATTGCCAACAGAAAGAGAAGCTAACTTTTTGAGAAATGTTCTTTCTGTTCATGAGCAAATTATGCTGGTCGCCAAAGGTATGGTTAGTTTGACAAAGTAAAAGTTCCAATGTGCACTTTGTTTTTTTACAAATTTATTTAATTCATATTTTTGTAATTCATTTATTAATGGTAAATATATTGCTTTAGAAATTATACTGCTCAGGAAAAGTTAAAAGAAAGCTCAAATGTGTTTTATTTAATATATTTAGGTTAATTATTTGTTTAACTTTTACATTTTGAATTGCGCACATTAAACCTGTTACATGGTCGGTATTTGACTTGATTTGTTTTAAAAGGTACTAATATGATTGGGAGAGGAAAAAAAAAAAAAAAAAAATCACCAATAAGGAATTACCAGGAATCAGTATCGGTAATCAGTATCAAATCTTAAAAGTGTGGTATCACCCATCACCAATATACACACATTAGAATTTTGTGTTTCACTTAGTGAAAACCTATTTAGATTTTTTACAAATGAAAGTGTTTTGTAGGTACTGTGTTAGGTAACAGCCAATGACTATTTCAAAACTACTGACATTCAAACATATACACAGCTATATTGTTTTAGTTTAGCTATTATTCATGGCAAATGTATTTCCTAAATGCCAAAAAAAGGACCTTAGAGGAGAATGGATAAAAATGAGGAACAATAAAATTCTGTAATTTTGTCATCTATCCCATAAATCCTCTACGACTGGTGAAATTAACCTAATTAGTATATATCTAAGTACTACCTTGCTGTACTTACCAAACTGCATTGGTACTGAAATTGATCCTAAATACACAAGCGCTACCTTAATATGCTGTTATCTCTGCCAAGGAGTTACTCTGTAGAATCCTTCAAAACGTACTGAAAGGATGTCAGTGACATTGCATGGAACCTTAGGCCAAGGGCCAAAAAGACACAGAATAGATAGGGTGCACACAGAACAATAATTTGCTCACGTTATTAAGCAGACAGACTTAATCTGTTGCATAGGTTTTTGTTATAGTAAATAACCTGGCTGGGCAGCTATGTGGCAGTCCTTAACCAGTTAAAAATATAAATGGAACTACTATCACACCCCGCCATACTAAACATCCATTATGACCATGTGACTATAGTAATATTTCACACATTAAATGGTCTGTACCATTAATGCTTGTACCTCTACAGCAGCAGCAGTAAGCACCAGGATAGTAATAAACAAGGCATTACCAAAGAAATTACATGTACCTGGTTGGCTGGCTCACACTGAAAGCTGTTGTTACAGCGAAGATAATCAGAAAAAAAAATCAGGGGGAAAAAAAGAAATAAATCCAAATAGC
Source organism: Echeneis naucrates (assembly GCF_900963305.1). Classification (NCBI taxonomy): domain Eukaryota; kingdom Metazoa; phylum Chordata; class Actinopteri; order Carangiformes; family Echeneidae; genus Echeneis; species Echeneis naucrates. Next base: position 16,308,993 of record NC_042520.1, on the reverse strand, counting down.
AGATAGCACTGAGTAAGTGCAGTTCCTTGGTTTTACATCTCCCTCTGTAATATGACCCCTCACTTGAGACAACACAATGGTTTAAACAAAAATATCCCTCAGGAAACTTCAAATAACAGTCACAGTCCAACCAACCATTGTACAATAATTCACCCTCCTAAAAATAAATAAATATATAAAAGCCCAGTTTAAAATGTATGCCTTAATTCTTCAGATAATATATATATGGTTAAATCATAAATAAGACAACAGCAAAAGAAAGAAAAGAACTGCAGATTTCCATTACCATAACAAAATTGTTTTGTAATGCTGAACATACTTTGAAGAGAAATGGCAAAAGTTCATCCAGAGTCTTCACTGATCCTCTAAATACACTATAAATACTGACTGAGCACAGTTATCATTTTAAGAAAACACTGCACTGGGCAGCTGATAACAAATCTAAATGGAATTTAAGTGGATTTAACTGTCTATGATACAATTTAAATCCATTGTGAATTTTCTTGAATCGTATGATTGTCTTACCAAAATAGAAGGATGTCATGTCACATATTTAAGTAAAATGTAAGCAATAAACAAATTAAGGAAAGCCTTTGACTTGCTTCAAAAATTAATTATATGCTAAAAAGAAAGCATTTTATGTTTTTGGATAAGTGCCAAATTATTTCCATTAGCTTTTAAAAATGACTGATTTAATGATTTAAATGACATAAACCACTTATTTGTTAATCAAAAAGGTAATAGAACAGTGAATTGTGTTCCCCAGTATCACACTGACAGCACTTGGACTTAGTCAATTCATACATCACAGTGCGATCCTCCCATCTCATCAAAGACAAGTTAAATGCATTCAAGAAGCATGGTACAGTGACTAAAATTCAAAAGCTGAGAATAACTAAGTGGTTTAAGACAAGTTATAACCAGATAAAGTGAAAAAAGGATCCATCTTATGAGAATTACATGCCACCTGTTCTCCTCCCAGAGCAAAACAATGTCAAACACCGCCGGAAATACCGGCTTGCTCTCAGATTTTTTGTAATATCAATGTACAATGAGTATGTACAACAAGGAAAAGTTACTGAAGTGATTCCAACATATACAAAGACAGAGCTAGCACAGAATTTATTGGATCCCCAGTTAGTTCAAACATTAAATGCTCTGTGTTGGGTGACAGGATATGGATGAGGAAGCCATCTGAATTAAAGGTTTTGATGACAAAATTTTTTGCCCTGCCTGCAGTTCATGTAATAGCATAACAAATCAGTCTAGCACTAAGTAAAGCAGTTTCCTGAAACTAAACTAATTAAGTTCAAACTTTACTCCTCCCCTTTTTTTGCTGTTACCTACCAGCTTTAGGCACATTACTACCTCAGAGGCAAAGACAGTTTGCATTAAGACGGCAGCCCATTAATGTAACTATGAAAGTGTCTTAAGTCTCCTCTGGATAATACCAAGGCAGTTATAAATGGATTGGCCCATTGGATTGTGAATAAAATGTTACATCCAGTTAGTTGCGTACCAATGTGCCAAACTACAATAATACTTGTCAGAGCCATCCAGTTAAGAAGTAACCATAGCTATTGTGGCCACCCACAACAAAACTTAAACCTTTGTGTCATGATCCATTTTACTGGGTAAATGCAGCATTGGGTTTGAACTTTTGTAAATAAACAAAAAAAAAAAAAAAAGATACCAGCAAAGAAATAGGAAAGACTACTGTAAAGTATTAGACCAGTTTATCTTTGGAGTAAAGATTTTAAGTGAGTAGGTATCACCACTTACTGAGCATATAAAAATATTGTCATGTGAATATCAATTTGAAATGCTCAAAGTCCGGGCGTTCCATAGTAAGACAAGCCATCATGGCCAGCAACCGGCTCAGAGTATACCCCCAAAGTGCTATCTTCTTCACGCTTTGAAGATTTCGTATCCAGTATCTGACAGAATTGCTGAGTGAAAGCAAGGCTCATAGGAACCAATCTTAACACAACTGCTAGCCCAATTTTAAGTCATTACAGAGTGCCATCAACTTTTTATGACATAATGATTGGTTATAAAGATCATGTCTGGTTCCACTTAATTTAAATACATTAAATTTGTTTTTGAACCAAGTTTTGTACAACAATAGCAAAAGTTCATTTTCAGTGTTCAAAGTTAACAAAAGATCTGATTAATAGAGCAATCTGTTGATTTCAGCCATGCAAACTATAATTTATTATAGTGCTGCGTTGTGATTGATTAATCATGTGTTATCAACGTGTCGTAATGAAGACAAATGACCTGACAAAGGGCATAATTTTTTCTAAAACAAATCAATAATTTAAATATCCTTAACAGAGGATATTTAAAGTAAGTAGCTGTATTGAATACAGATAGAATTTGTTGAAATTAAGATGACTATCTTGTTATTTCATTTTCACATTAAGCCAGGATAATTTTTCCCCCACTAATCACAGTGGACTATACTAGAGGTTAGGCCTAATAAATAAACGAGTTTAGGCATGAAACTGTCACTGTCCAATAAATTCCAAATGTAAATAAAAAAGTGAAGAGAACTGTTACGTTCTTGACACAAAGTAAGTGGGAAGATGGAAAGGTTAAATACTTACATTGCCCATGTACTCAGAAAGAAGGTCCTGCAGAGCCTGGCGCACAGAATTGCATTCGGCAACAATGCGCTCCCTGCGGTCATCACGTGTGCAAGAAGAATCAGCCATGAGGGCAGCACCACTGATAATGCTCTCAAGGCGCTCCTCCAGGGAGGGACGGAAACGCTCCTCACTGAAAGCCAGAGGGTCCACAATGATTTGTTTCTGTAAGGAAAGGGGCAGACAGGGAAAAAAAATAAATTAAAAAAAAAAAAAAAAAAAAAATCACACATGGGGGAAAATGCAAACAGTCATCATGGTATACTGATTAATCTGGCAAGCAAGGGCAGGGCAGATTTGAAAGATTGGGCCAACTGGAAAACATAAAGGGAAGAGTGGGACAAGCTGTTTCTTATGTCTGTGGGCTAATAATTTGTTTCAGGAACAGCATAACATTGGCTTCATTCATTCATCCATCCATTTTCTATTGCTTATCCATTTCAAGGTCGTGGGGGGGTTTTGGAGCCAATCCCAGCTCACATTGGGCAAGGGCGGTGTACACCCTAGATAGGTCACCAGTCCATCACAGGGCCAACAGACAGAGACAAACAACCACTCACACCTACAGAGAATTTAGAGTTACCAATCAACCTAAACATGCACGTGTTCGGATGGAGGGAGGAAACCTATACAGACACAGGGAGAAAAACTCCGGACAGAAAAGCACCAGGCCCGGGAACCCACTATGCTGAACACTGGCAACATCCACAACTACTTTAAAATGAATTGACTAATGAAAGTGAAAGTGAAATAATGTGTAAATTCTCAACTCATATGATGGTAAGGAAACAAGACAATAATTTTTGTGTTCAATACAACAAAACTTTAAAAGTGATGCGACCAAAGAATAATAAGAGTTGAATATCTGTTATGTACTTATACCAAGTTAAAATGAAAGAAAATTTTCTGCTTATCAAAAACAAAAATGGTATAAATACCAGCCACATTTTCTCTCAAGTTTAATATGGTGGGTAAGCACATATTTTCATGAGCCTAACTGTGATTTCAGCAAAAGGCAGAAAAACGGAAATTGCTCTACTCACTTCAAAATTGTTCATTACCAAAGAAACAGGTTATTCAACCAAAATCTCAAATGTGGATGAACAAATGCATGAAAATAGGAAATTTAAACATTTACTGACTTTATGGTCATAAGATTGAGAAACACAATTGAGATTTCTGTTGACTGCAAAGAGTAGAATTAAAACAGAGGGTACAACTTAACAAGCAAAACATTTTATTTCTGTACACACACACACACCTTTTTTGCCATCTCCACTAACCCTTTTTCTACCTTTCATTTCAGCCATAAGCATTACAGTAACAAATTTTCCCCCTTTCACATCCGCAGGATGAAAGACACCACTTAAATGTCTGATTTCTTGGGGCAGGTCTGCTGAGAGGGGCAACTACTAGACATGCTGATGAGATATTGTTGAGAGTTAAGGTATCATCATGATGCTTGTGGTATGAAAACAAAGACGACGACTCCAATGACAAAATAGTCTCTGTTTCCACAGAGTCCTTATTGCAGCTTAACAATTCAGTTGTTACAATTGTGGTTTATTAGACAGCCACCCATCGTCACAGCCACCTCCATCCCCCTCCATTCCACCTCATCTGAACTCCTCTGCTTGCGTGTCATATTGCCATGGCAACAGGCACATGAGAGACACACAGAAAGAGAGCATTTGGGGAGTTGACTCATGTGCTAATTTTGCACTGCACTTGAAATTGGGTATCAGAAAGGAGCTAGTTTCAAAAAAGTGTGCACCCAAATTTTCTGGTAAATTTCTGCATGGCTACCTGTTAATTACCCACTAATACCACAAATCTGTTTTGTGAGCATTAGTCATATTGCTTAAATGGTATACATTTTTTATTAGTTTGACTAAGACCTGCTGGCCTGTTGCCAGTGCGCATTTTTGCTAAAATGAACAATGTGAAATACTCATGTTGTTAATTTGGATGGATCCAATCAGTATTCAATCAGACTCATGTGGCTCATGGGTATGAATCAACTCCAAGGTTCATGTGACCGATTTTATTTCCAACTGCATATCCATCAGGGTTCCCAGGGGTTGCTGGCATTTCAGGTGAGTGCGTCCTGGACAGTTCACCAGTCTATTGCAGGGCCAACATATAGAGACATACACACAGCCATCCACACTCACACCTATGGGCAAGGGTTAGGGTCACCAACAGTCACCAACTAACCTAGATGTGCATGTGGATGCAAATGGAGAACATGCAAACTCGGCACTGAAAGGTTCCAGGCCCAGGAATCAAACACAAATCCTTCTTGCTGTGGGGCAACAGCACTAACTGTCATATCACAACTCCACCAGCCCCAATGGTATGGTTTTAAAAATGCATAATCACAGGCCAAAGTATTATACGCAAAGGATCCAACAAACAAAAGCACATCCCGGGAATGAAATGCAATCAATTAGTTTCACCAGTCTTCTAGCAACTCAGTTGTCTACTTTGAATATGCGAGGATATTTACTTCTTTGTGGATTTAACAAATCTTTATTACCGGATATACTTTTCACTTGTTCAACACTTGAATAAGTTGAGTCAGCTGAAAGTGCTTGCAAGATATGACAGTTAAGTTCTGCATGCCAGATAAGCCCAGCACCTACAGCCTTAATCAGAGGGCCATGAGTCATATGCCCCAAGCAACAGTAGAGCAAAGGTCAGAAGCAACCAGCAGAGAAGGGGTTAACATTTACTGATGTGAAGACAGGTTATTCACAGGATGCATTTGAGGTTTCGCCAAACAAGTCCTTTTTCCTGAAAGCTCTAGTAATGCACATCTCCTAACATAGAGATAGAGGCAAATAAAGGAATGAAGTAGTACTGACTTCATGAACATATTGTATCTACCCTAAAGCCATGTCCCAATTTGTCCAGATATCTCATCCTAATTTCCACCTCAACCCTAAGCCCTTCGGGGGTTTTGGTCATTTTATGATTCAGCTGGCTAAACTCTATGAACTAAAAATCTGACCCAACTATACCCTTTGGAACCGGGCCCTCATCTATCTCTGTTAATAAATGAATATTTCAATACCCACTTGGACTTAAGCCTTAGTAGTGATGTTATTAAATGATCTTGTACATGGATGTGCTGTAATTTGACAACCACTCATTTGACTTACATCAAAATTGTTGAGGGCATAGGCGAGCTCTCCACCTCCTCCTGGCTGACTTAGTGCTGAGTCTTCAGTGGCAGTGGCCTGGGCAGCATTGGAGATGCCAGAGACTGCATGCTGAAGCTGCTTGTAGATCAGGTCACGGTTAGCCTTGTAGGCTGCCACATCAGGATGCTGCAGGCAAGCGCGGGACGCTGTGTAAAGCATGGGGATGTTTCTCTGTAGAACCCCACGAGCAGCAGCCATTTGGTCCTTGTGGTGAACATCCTTCAGTTCCTAGCATTATGAGATTAAAAAAAAAGATTAAAACAGAAAATGGAATACCTAAAGAGGGCAAGGTGGTTCTGTATTTTGGGTTTGAAATGGGCCTTTCCTGCACTTATGGAGACACTAAAGAGACAGTTTGTTCTGGATGACCCAGATTCATTTCTGTCCCCTGCAGTAACACAACAGAGTCATAATCAGGCCATTATAATGTGCCTTTGCAATTTAATGCATTGCTATTCAGACCTCAGCATTATATTGCAATTATATCTTCACAGGAGGAAGCAGAGGAGATAGTGATTGCTGGCATAGATTTATAGCATGACAAAAACCTGCTTGCCCACTGCCCCCCCACTGCTTGACTCATGCAGTGAGGGAAAAAAGTCTTTAAGCCCCATTACTTCCTGCATTCACCTTAAACACATTTTACTATCAATAAAAAAGTGCAATTATAAGGAACTAATTATCTCACAAAACCCTCAGTGATCACTTTGGCAAGTTTTCCATTTAAAGAGGAAAAATATGGATATAATACGATTACTGTCTTATGTTTTGGTTGATGTTGTCTATTGCTTCCCTGATATTTAAGATATGAAATTTTAAAGGAGGACAATGGTATTCTCAATTGCAACTTTTGATAGGATTCCAGTACGATGGGATACTTTGGACAGGGTGCATACCACAGAGAAACGTAAAAATGTTTTGAAGTTTGAAATTGCTCCAGAATCTGACCTGCTGTCTCTTGGCAGCCATGATGTTCAGCTTGTCCACTTCTGGTTTCAAGGCCTTATATTGGATTCCCAAATCCTGCTCTGTTCCTGCATTACGCACTTTCACCAGACTGTCTTCCACCTAAACAGGTTAATAAAAAAGGAATGATCAGCAATCATTATCATAATCTGTTTAGATATTATTAACTTACTGAGAACATTAGAATTTCAAGGAGCACTCTTAAGAATGACAATTGAAAAATGCTAAATAATGTAATATTCTGTTTCTGGAGTTGAAGCAGTTGATGCTAGATCTATTTTGCGTTAAGTTAAAGATTAAATAGTCCAGCTGTATACCAATTCCGTGTGTCTGTTTTGATGCATTTACATTTGGTTTTTTAACTGCAGATTTGTAAAAATTTGTTTTTGGATCCATTTATTAAAAGAAGTGATCGACTTTTTTCCAACACAATTCGGTACAAAATATGCATATGATCTAAATGTTTTGGCATTGTAATGTGAAAGTACTCAAACAATAAGGTCCATCTGGTTTCATTTAAGTCTCCCCTTTAGTTATGGACTACACAGTGTTAACAATTATAAGAGAAGGAATAGTAATAGTTCAGTGAAATAGCTTTTTTTCCCCTTAAATGTTAATTGTGTTTATAAAAAAAAAAAAAACACACATTATGAAAATATGCAGAAAACGTAACTCACCAGTTTAAGCTGAAGAAGTAGTTTGTAGACATCCGACATGTCTGCCAGCACCAACAGATGTGTGACCGCTGACAGGAGGGCCCTGGCAGCACGGACCATATTGCCCCTCTTCACAGAGGAGCAGGGGTCTTCTGCAAATTCTCCAGAAGCCTGGCGCATTGAATCACCTAAGAATGAGTGACAAGAAATGATCTGTGATTAATTTGTGTTTTAACGCAAATGTTTAAAAACCTTATGTCAAGTCATAAAAAAAAAAAATAAAAATAAAAAAAAAAAGGATTTAAGAGTAGCTTAAACACACCGTTTTCATAATACTGCAATTTTTTTAAATCCCCATTTGTCTGAACAGCGAACGATTTTTCCATGAAGCTCTTAACATTTTGTATTACCTGTGTAAATACCTCACAAAAAGGTAAATTCAAAAATGGAACAAAAGCTAAATGAATACAGTGCAAAAATGACAAACGATTTTAAATGGAATGACCTGGAGTGACTGGTAACAAAATTTGCTTATATGGCAGTGGGAGCAAAGTTAGTCTACAGTAGCAGTAGTAATAGCAGTAGAAAAATGAGAGCCATCACGGTTCATTTCTGGCTACAAGTTTAGTGTGTCAAGGAAAAAGAGAAAACGGTCTGATGCCTTTTTATTTCCCAGCTCAGGTCAACAGGTGTCACAACACAGCAAGATGGCACACAAACTCCGCACCTCCCTGGTGTCAAGTAATCATTTTACGTACACAGTCATCTTCCAGTTAAAAAAAAAAAAAAAAAAAAAGACAAGTCAAACCATGACAAAAGGCTGACTGTCATGCTGTTGGACAACTGCATTGTCCCATAGTGGTTGGGCCTGCACAGTTGACTAGACACACAAATAGACTTTGCAAGCTCACATTATGAACAATACGCAAAGTTTATTTCAGTGGAGGCTCAGACAAATTCAAATGAAAAAATTTTTGCTGTGGCTGCATTACAGTTCCCAAGCCAACAAAAATTCAAGCACATCTTGTCCACTTTCTTTTGTGCTACAGCTTCAGAGAGACCCAAAAAAAAAAAAAAAAAATCAAAACAATATGAGAAGACTCGCAGCAACATGAAACATTTTCTAACACCATTGAAGTGTTCTGTGTAAAAAAACATTTCAAAATTAAGTTTGCTGTGGTTTCTTCTCAGTCAGTTGATAGCTTGTTAAATACTTTTTCTATGATAACCATGCATTTAGAGTGTAGCTCTATTTGCTGGCACCTTTGGTTAGAAAAAAGTGCTTTTATAGAGAGTGTACGTTTCCTTTTGCCAGCACCAACTCCAGCCACCTTGACCACAAGTAGGATAAGCAGCTTTTAAATAATTAAGGATGGTTTCAACAGTAGGTTGCCAACACCGAAATGATGTAGTGTGGTATTTTTATGAAGCAAAGAGGCACCACAGAAAATGTACCCCAGCATCAAGTTAATCTTATAAACTAGCTTTGTGAATCAGAATCAGCTTTATTGGCCAAGTATGTGAAGACACAAGGAATCAGACGCCGTTTTTCTTTGCTTGTTGTACTTAAACGTAAACATGAACAAAAATAAATAGACAAACATTCAACGAAGAACAAGGGCAACAATAACAACAAATTAAGGAATGGTATAGAAATAAAAACTGAAGTGTTCAGAGGTCCAGTCTATATATTCAAATATGTGCATATATATTGTATTAATTACAGTGAGGATTATGTTGTTCAAACAGTGACACAAGTCCTATAAACTGTTGTTTCGTTGTTTTAATTTTGCAGTCAGAATTTTTGTCTCAAAGATAACTAGCAAGCTGCATTTAGACACAAAGTGAACATTTTGGCTTAGACCTCTGAAATATATTCAACAATCAAGTTGAGACCACAGTCAGTGAGTTCCCAAACTGACTGAACAAGAGGGAATGGTATGGGTGATAAGAGAGACAGACCGACTTCCAAATATATCATGGCCTGACTCTTATTTTACTTCAAACCATTTCCTTTGTGGCCCTGAAGCATTAAATCCAGTGAGTCATACAACTCAGAACAACTAAATTTTCACCTGGCTGAAAAATGTTTGACCTCAAGCAAATGTTTTTGATTCAATTTGCATTCTCTGGAGGTTCCAACTGTTTAAGGTAAACGCCACCCACAGACTTTGCATCTAATATCATTAACATTCCAAAATCCTGCATTACTTTGCAGAGACACAAATAGTTTAGTGCTTTAAAGAGAAAGTGAAAGTTAGGGTCAGGGTTAAACTTTTGACTGGTACTGTACATCAGTGTGCCATTCTGGTTAACTATTAATACTTCTATGCAACAATGTACTAAAATATCTTATTTTAAATACCATAATTTACAGACTATAAAGCACACCTGAATATAAGCCGCACTCGCTAAAGCTAAAGGGAAAAACTGTTTCGTACACATATAGGCCCCACTTATTTTTATAAGCCGCAGGTGTCCAAAATATGGGAGGAAATGGCATATGGCAGTTTTCACCTTTTCGCCAGATCGATCGACTTTAACTTGAAAGCTGCATTGCATTGCTTTCTGCATTTTCCATGATAAGGGTGCGTGCATGAAGCACAAAATAAATGACTAATCTGAAGAATTTTGCATGGGTGCGTTTAATTTAATTCGAACAATTTCATTGGTCCACTGTGACCTGTTCAGTAATTTCATTGGTCTGATGTGACGCTAAATGTTTTGGTGGCATGAAGCCCATTACCTGTAAAAATGCATAAATTAGCCACATAGTAGTTGTTGTTCAAAGCGTGTGAAAAAAGTAGCGGTTTATAGTCTAGAAATTACGGTAAGTACTTTTTCTTTCAAAAGTATCTGATCAAATGAGAAAACATGTTATTTCAAGCACACACTTCCTGTTCACCCACAGCAGTAGCCTTTTATCATTTTAACACAAGAGCCATATCTGTCATAGTAGAACTGCATTAGATGTGTCCACAGTCCAATACAAATTAAATCTAGTTATATATGAGAAGCCTAGTAGACACAAAGTTCAAGTAAAAAGTGAAAGGGATCTTTTCATTGAGCTATAATCTAAGTTTTAAGTAGAAATGGCAGTGGCTTTAGCACCCTCAATGTATCATCATCCAGAAAAATCATCATCATTCATCAACACAACTTGCATTTGGAATAAGACAGCAGCTATTGATTACCTTAAGAAACTTTTTTATTCCCTAGTCTAAAAAGGAAAAGATTTAAAATCTCTGATTATAATTTCTCATGATATGTGCAACATTACATATTCAAACTATCCAACATGTTCAGTTGCCTTGTCAAAGACAGAACAGCTGAAAATCACGGGCATTCGGAAAGCTTCCAACAATAGAATAGCAGTTTTATTACACGTTTACGGACTAATTGTTTCACACAAAAAATCCAACATAGAAAGCCCAAACAATTTTCATAATATAACAGTGTTGTTTATCTGGCACCAGACAAACAGTATAAAAATGGATTGATGGGCTGATGTCATGTTATTCCCACTGAAGAATTATTTCAGAGTGACAGGGACAATTGTTTATTACATTTTACATCGCAATATCAGGAACGATATCTGTATGCGCAAAAGCACACTTGGAAATAAAACTCAATTCCAGTGAACAACTGTTTAAAAAAAAAAAAAGAAAAAAGGAAAAAGTAAATAAAATTTGCATGTTTAGAAAAAGAGCTCATGCAGATTTCAACCATTTTACCCCAACACAGAGCCAAAGCTGTTTGTGCAAATGATCAACACTACAAACCTCGAATACAATTCACACATTCAGGCCCTGTGAACAAAATCAATAAGGCCATTTTCAGGGGGCAGATAGTGATCAGTGCTCCTTTAATAAACTTCCATGTATCTAAAGCTCACCTGCAGCCCACCAAGTGCATGATGAAATTATTAAAATGTACATCACACAATATGCCTCACAAACAGCAGGACAACAAGACAAGGCATGGAGAGAAGGGCAAAACAAAGAGAACAAGGACAAGAACATTCAGAAATCGCTCACTGAAGTCTTCGCAGCTTAAATGTATACTGTAGTGATGACAAAAAGTTGTTGGTAATCAAAATATCAGAAGGTAGGTAAACTGTAGCAAAAATATCTACTACATCTGAAATAATTTGAGAAGAGAGCTTGAACCACAGGCCACTTCAACATGCAAAGCCATCCTTAATGATTACGTCAAAAATTTTCCCCCTGCTTCAGGACCAGCTGGTAAGCCACAGCTGGTCGGAAACATGTTTCCTGAATCCAGTGTGGGGCTGGGTGGTGTTACCCTACTCAATGGCCATATTATCAGTCCAAGCACGCTCCACTGAGCAGCATGGCATAGCCGACAGTCAGTCCTAGGCACCAGCTAACAACACTCACTGAATTCTTGCCCAGTGACAGCATACGACAACTAGAGTAACATTCCTGGGCACTGAGCAGGAAATCAAGTGACATGTCATCTACCTCCCAACTATTCAGAGCAGAGCAAAACTCGGGGGGGGGGGGGGGGGGACACATAGCTCGCTGGACATCTGGGAGAAAAGACACAAATGTCTCTTCACTAAGTGATAACAGCCACCCTCAAGTCATGCCTCCCTGTTCTCAAAAGAGGGTCAGATATCGGGAGCAAAAATGAATAAATGAGACTTGCAAGTGAGGTTGTAATATGATGGAACCTGTTATTGGAAGACAAATGGCAATTCAATTTGGTGGCTGGTGATTTGATGGTGGATGGTGGATTCCTGTTTAGAGACTCGAAGACTTGAAGAAGGCATGGAATTTTATTAGAAATGGGCTGTGATATATAGGTGAATATAGATGTTTAAACACATTTGACCTCAGCACACTTTCCTTTATTGGTACTGTCACTTCTTTTTTCTTATTCTGACAGCAAATAAAAAGGGAAACATTTTGATTATAAAACTGAACAGAGAAGTTCTTAAACATGTTTTTGGATACCTTGTTGCAACTTCTGCTGCACAATGAAGTGATAAAGCACTGAGCAAGCCAGCAGGTAACTGCTTACAGAGGGAAGACTCGAGCTGTCTGCCATTTACATAGAATGGCAGATAATTTTCCACTATCACCATGCTATCTCAATAATCTACACTGACAAGACACACCTCGTAATCTTTGATGATTCACTTTGGATTTTGTCATCGCCATTACTATATATTATTAACTTGAGCTGAGTTGGCTGCAAGCTAATATGTTCTACAAGGCTACACAAGGTTACATAGATTTGTTTGCTTTCTCATTTGTGCTTTACGACTGCTGGAGCAAGCTGTAAAATGTAAGCAGAGCAGGGGTTCCCTCTCTATTTTCAAGAACTCCTTGAAGTCTCATCTCTTTCAAGAGCATAGTAATACTCAAACCTGCCTACCTAGCACAATTTGGTACTTGTCCCTTACTTGATAGTCACTTTGGATGAAATCTGATGTATCAACTAATGTAATTGAAAATGACAACAATGACAGAAAATCTGAAACAAATGTATATGTTAAATTAACTTAATTTCTGATATTAAATGACCACACAAAGTAATCCGATTACTCAGTTAACATTGTCGATTTTAAGAACACAGCCACAAAACAAAGAGGAAAAAGACTATCAGTCTTCCTAACAGTTGATACTAAAACAGTTAAAGTAGGTGATGTTCAAATATATTGCATTGCAAAAATTCATGTGATTCGAAGGGCAAAACAGATTGATATGAATATTAACCCTCAAGATGCTTAAATGAAAAGTCTCTATTAATGGGATCCCTGAAAACCCCAGAGCAAAGGAAGACCTATCAGACTCAAAGCACATAGTCTTATTTCAAGGCCTTCCACTGGGGCAGATGATATGTATATAGTTTGATTTATTTATCATGCCTCCTATCTTAAGAACCACTCTGTATGAGCTAGAAACCACAGTGATGCAATATGTATTTTCAATATACCTTGCTTGCGGACATCTTCCACAGCTGCAGTTAGCTCATCCTTAAGGAACTGACTCTCCTTTGCAATTTTTTCTCCTTTCTCCAGGAAGTTTTGTGTAGCTGTCTCCACTGATGCGGCCAAAACATGGGCCTTCTTGGAGCGTCCTTTCTTCTTGTTAGATGGGCCTTTGTTGCTGGAGTTTACCAAAGTAGTGACCTATGTTTGGCAAGGGCACAAACAAAATATTAATTTGAGGACAGCAGCATATTAGCTTTTAGTTATATTATTAATATTAAAAGGATCAACCTGGTGATGTTTAGATAAAATACAGTATACTCACTTTTGTTTGTTTGTTTTTTTTAGAAAAAAATAAGCTTGGGTTATATTCCTATCCCTTGCAACCTATGAATATGTCCCTTTAAACCAGGTAATAAATGTACATTGTCTACATTACCTGGGTGACCAGGGGTTCCAGCAGCCTTTCCACTGCCAAGGTGCGAATTTCTAGACTCTTCGGGTCCCATTTAAAGTTGATGTTAGCTGTGTTGATGCTTGTCATTGTTGCTGGAACTCTAGGGATAAGGGAAGGAGGAATAAAAAAGTTTAAAATTATGATCAGGGCCAAATCTTCTTCATTCTGTAAATTGAACGATCATGCAAAATTTAGACAGCATTACAAAAAACTGCTTTGGCCTCCAAAACACTGAATAACTGTTGTGTCTAAGTTGCAGATGATAGCTTTTTGCTTTCCCAAGAATTAAAGCTATAATAGAAGCAGTGAATAACAAAATTAAAAATTTGCTTCCTGAATCAAGCCTCCTTTGTGGTTTTCAAATTACTTCTCCAAAAGTTTGTACAGTAGTCAAAATAATTATGTCCTTGTTAGAGCCAGCAATGTCTCATCTCTTATAACATGACTGCCAAAGGCAGAGCACAGTAACACTGTGGCCCAATTTCGATTTCTCTTTTCAGGCACCGACTGCTGCTCTATTGATTACCTATCAAACATGGAGGGCAGGGATAATCATCAAGCCCCAAGGGCTGGGAGGCTTCAACTGAAAAGCTGGTTAACTTCACAAGAAAACAATGTTGTAGTTTGCCGTCAGCCTACTGTCAACCCAGAAGCTGGAATATCATTTAAAAAGTCACAGTTACATTTTAAATCGTTTTAAATGATGACTACCATGCATTACATTAAACTGTTATTTATTATGGGGTTGTGCTTTCCATTTTGGCTTTACATTTGGATGCACCATATTTGTTATGCTCTATGACACCTTCTGACTTTGGGGCAAATGAAGGAAAACTGCATGCCATCACGGATGGATGCAGATTCCCTGGCACATTTGTAACTCATTTTAGTACTGTGGCTTTGTTCAGCTACTCAATCATTTAATTTACAATAATACTGTTATCAACAATAAAACTACATTTGAGTTCCTGCTAAACCATCAATGCCCTGTGCCTGTTAAATGTGCGCAAATTAGTGTAAAAAATTTGGAAACTATTAATACTGCACTATTTATATTCCAATATAAGTTATCATTTACTGTGTACTTTTGTCTTCTTTTCGGATATTTAATAACTTTCGATTGTCGACATATTTCTCTTAACGTCTCTACTCAGAAGCACCTGTAACAGACTAAATAATTAATGAACTATTTTTGACTCTGAAACTCGTCATCCTGAAGACGTGATACCCAAAACATTTCTTTTAAACTATTTCTAACCCAGAAATAACTGCCTGTAGAACCAGCCAAAGGATCTTTCCAAGTAACTGCGACAATGGTGGAGAGAGACTGTGATTATGGTGGTTGGGTGTGGCAAATGGAGATTGAGGAAGATATCACAAAATCAGCTAAATTAAAACAAAACTATCCGCAAGACTTACCAATGAGGGCAGTGGCCTGTGATTTTGAATAGGGAAACCAGCTTAACTACAACACTTCACACAGTAAAGATGTGCAAATGAGAGTGCGTTATGACTGCCCAACAAAAAGCTTCCAAAACGCCTACAAACAACAAAAACTAAACTAACATCGAGTAGAAGTAGCAACAGGGCGGGTCCAACACTTGATCAGCTAGGTGCTAACAACGTTAGGTGAAGCTCCACCTGTTGCGGCCAACTCTAAATTAGCAATGGTTTTAACCACCTAAAGGTGGTTTCGTTGATTTGTAAATATGTAAACGGTACAGTTGTGCGTGGGCTCAATTCAGTGGTGCCACCGATTAAAGTTTTCAAATCGTTTTTTTTTTTTTTGGTAAAGGTTTGCGCAAACTTAGCCTGTTACCTGCTAACGTCCAAAACACGGCACCTTGCTAATGCTAACGCGAGCGCACACAGCAAACACGCACGTTAGCTCGACTCGTCTGTAATTAACCGCGCAGAAAACATCACCTTTCTCAAACAAACAACGCAAATTAACTTCCCCTGCGTTAAAACGCCATACGCGTTTCTCAAAGGAAAGGCAAAGAGCTTACCGACAACAGCCCACCACAGAAAAAACTGGAGTTTAAAAGTTCAAAATGGAGGAATGCGGGATTCCTTCGCCTCCAAAGTTTTCCTCCCTTTTCCTGCCCTTCCTGGCTGTGTTCAGCGGCGCTCCTCTCTGCCGGGACACGTCCCCTGGAAAAGCACTTCCAAAAGTTTCAAAAAAAAAAAAAAAGACTGCGCCTTTCAGTGTCTGGTGGTAACCTGGAAAGTTTCGGTGAGGATTGCTTCTGTGTCGCACTCTTGCCCAACAATGGCTGCAGCTGGGGGGGGGGGGGGGGGGGGGCCGGGGCGGTGACCGAGTTCCTGAACTTCCTGGCAGCAGCGGGGCAGGGCGACCACAGGACACAGCAAGCCCGAAAACCAGGAGGTGTTTTGGGCGTGGTGCTCTCTGTGTGTGTCCTTATATGGATTAATCACTGCCTCCATGAAAGTGGCCGAGCAGGATAGTTTTATCTGCAGCACTCAGTCTGAACACAACAGGGAACCGATCACCAGGAATGAGTCTGACGGACAGTCACAAGGGACGATGATGATGAAACATGTGAAATTACCAAGGAGTGCGTTTGTCATGTTCACATAAAGGCTTTGTGGACACGCATTTTGTCTTTTTCGGACAAATGTGAATATCTCATTTAATCCTCAAACTTGGTTTCAACTGGTGAGGTACGACAGAGGAAACAGCCCAACAAACTCCTAAATGCTTATCTCCCCAAAACACAAAAACAAATAAAGCACCATATTGTGCCATATTGCAAACCACTGCACTGTGGTGGAGTTTAATTCTTTATTGCCGAGACGAAATTTAGAGGAGCTTTTCTAGCTTTTCTTTAGTTTTCAATCTCGGCCCAGCTGCACCACGTCAAGCCTCACAGCAAAAGCTAATCAAAAAATGATCCGATTGCCCCTCCAGTCCTTCAGCCCATAACTCAGGAGATTTGCTCAACACAATAAATGAAACTGATTTAGGTTTAGAGTTTCAAAAATAAACAGCCTAATGTGTTTCCACCTTTTATCTGTTATCAAATATTTTCAAGTCATGTGTGACTGTTATCTTCAAAGTACTTTTCCTCCACAAAAAGCTATTTGGCAGCATATGTGTTATATTTGGTAAACAGCTACATTTTGGAAATTGCTTTATTTTATGGTTTTCTTTTTTTAAAAGTTTCCCTGGCCTAGCGGAAAACAAAGCCTTTTTCAAACTTAAACCCTATTTCTGTTATTATCTAAAATGTTATTTTAAAACTACTTTTTGAGCTACTTTTCTATCCTATGCTTATTGCTGTCTAAAAACTTAAATTATAGACTAATGTAGTGACCTATGTAGCAGTATATGCTTTAAAAGGTTGGAGTCTAAATGTTTGATACAAAATTTCAAAGTGGCATTCCATGCGAAACCTTTATTCAGAAAGCAAGGATGGCTGAGATACGTGAGATTTGTTTTTTACAATTTCAAGGTCAAGAAAAGCATGTAGGTTGTAATCAGTATGCACTAGCCTCACTTATAGTTTGTTGCAGTTATGAATGATAACACTGAGACATTTGATAAACATATTCAAGAGGCAAGTATTTTGGTTTGGGTTTAATGAAGTGTGAAAGCCATAAATAGATTATCTGAAGAGGCCAGGTGCCACCGCTCCCATCTAATTTTTCCACCTTACAAACACACACACACAAACAAATGCACTGTATCTTTTAACAGTTGCGTCACTTAAATAAGTTCATCTCATTGTCGCGCATAGACAGAAAGTGATGGGTAGTGACTTCATGAAAGTTTTGGCAGGTTGCATCTTTTTCTGCTCGTTCCTTTGGTGAGCGTACTCAATGAACCTCAGAGGTTGAGTGTAACTCTAAGAATAAAAAAGAGAATTTAATCAAATACAGCAAAACCAATGGAATCACTTAGGTCACATAACTATAATTATTGATAGAAAAGAATGTTAAAATATTGTGGACAGTCATCTGCAAGTCAAAGTTGTGACCACAGAGAACATTACAAACAACAATGGTTGTTTTGTTCTGCAGCAAGTACAGCTAACACACGCCTATTTGTTGGCTGGAGTAGGTGTTAATTAAGAAGCTTCACCAGTGCAGCATGAATTACAGTCTTGAAGAGAATGAGCTAACAAATATACTCATGAAGCTCTTTAATGAAGGTTGCAGAATATGTTTATTTGCGGAAGACACACCAGTATATTTTTTGTCAGATTAGAATTTGCAAATCGATTCTCCATAGAACTTTAACCATGCATTATATGTGCATTTGAAAGTCCTACAAACAGATATATCCCTCAATTATCTCCTGCGTAATACTAATTTCAGCCAAGTACTGGGGTTCTGCCACATACACAGTAGCAGACATTTGTTTATCCAATTAATACTCTGTAGTGGAGAGGGATCAGATATGGTGCAGTTGTGGGCTTGAATGATGAATGTTTGGTCAAATAACAGCTTGCTAAGAGGACAAGTTTCGGTGCCCTTGAAATTCATCTTTTTGCACCTGTTGGGCTCGACAAATGATAAGAGCACAGCATGCTATAAATAATTCTTTCTCATTATGAGGAAATGCACATGTTTGTCACACACTGAATGCATAATTGAGCAAATGGAAATCTTTAGTGTGTGGCAATAAAAAAAAAAAATAGAAATGATGGTGAATATTTCAATATACTTTATCATTTGTTTGTTATGTGTCCAACATATAAACTATACATTCACTATATGCCATTAAATAAAATGCTCTGTGTTTGTGGAGAGTAATATTATAAATTAATTTAAATAAAATTTCTATCCGGAGACAAAAACGTCTTATCAAAAGTGGATTCATGTATTGCTCTATGCTGACAAGCTTCTTTCACAATTGTGTTGCCATCTATTGTTTTGCAGACATGGAAGTTACTGTATGTTATAGCTTCCTGTCATATTAGTTACTCATCCTTTGACGTTGACTGAACTGGAAGCTCCCTCACTGCAGGAGGATTTTGTTCCCTGACATAAGGAACACAGCGATTTTCAGTCTGCCCACATTCACCTGACTCATCCTGACAGCTGTCCATGGATCTGCATGATGTCATCTGCAGGCACTTCCTTCCTGTGTGAGACCTTCACAATTAGAAATGAGTGTGGTGCAATGTAGGCGTCACTCCTCCACAGCAGCATCCAAGGGGTGGAGAGGAATTTATTCATTCACAGTCATTTACATGAGTTTCTTGCAGAGGTGAGAAGAAGCATACATTTTCATGATGAAGTGACAAAAAGTCTCTTGGAAGCACCAGTCATGTCCACAGTGAGATGTTGGGAAAGTGATGTAATGTCTTCAGCAAGCAGCCTTGTCATCTGATTGGACCACCGAAAAGTTTGCAGTATCCATGACTCAAATGCTGCTAACTCATTGTTGGCAGCCTGCTGAGCACCACCTGCTGGTATAGATTATGGCATCAGACTGATGCCTTCTGTTCTGGCGTAGTTTGTCTGTGTCAACTCTCCTTGGCTCTACGAGAGCTAGGGAGAAACTGAATAGCATCATGCTACCTGTTGTGAGACCACCGAGTAACCTTTGCAAAAGCATTATTTGTGAAAGATGGTCTGATTTTTACCACACTTCGCTTATGAAGCTAGGATTTATTTAGTCTGAAAGCAGTTTTCAAAGTCATTCAGTGACTGATGCACAGCAAGAGTCCCACTTAAGGAGGTGGTGTTGACATTTTGGTGGTACGCAGTTACTGACAATAATTCAACAAATACATTCTCCTCTTCCTGCACTTTCTTAAGCCACCATATTACCTCAGTTTCTACATATGTTTGATAGAGAGTGAGACAATGGGTTGTCTATTATCATCTTTACAGAATCAATGATCACCGACTGAATGTCACCAGCAGACCTTGACTGCAAACACACTTGTCATTCAATGACACGCACTATTCCAGAAGCCTTGTTTTATACCAAAAATCTCCTGGGAGCAACTGCCCCAATTTCTAGCCTACCATGTGGGATTCAGGCTAAAAGGAAGGTGAAGAATCTGGGGGAAGCCACAAAATGAAGCATAACACATTCAAGAGCTTTAATGAGTCACAGAGTCAGACATCCTTCAACATGTTTTAACTAAACAAATCTTATGTATATTTATATGTCTAAAAATACAGCACATGATGCTCATTCTACCAGTGAGAGTGCCAATGTGTACATGGCCACAGTATGGAGACGGTACATTAGTGGGTGCCTTTAGTTTTTTGTAGGAAGGAACTGAGTGTCACCATCTTCATTCCCCCAGAATCTGTGACGGAATAGAATGAATAGATGGATTTGGGCAGGTAGAAAGTGAGACTTGAGGCGTTGAGACGTTGAGGTTTTGGAATTAATTATGCACAGGAAAGTACAACTGTAGTCTTAGGATCCTAATTAAAAGACTACAAGGCAGCCTGAAAAACCCCCAATAATAACAGAAGTAGTTATTTTTGGATTTGTTCCTGTTCCTTGTGACTTATAATTAGTAATTACTTGTAAATAGTGCTAACATATAATATCATTTATACAGGAAAGAAAACAATAGTAACTTGACAATAACCAGTATCCATGATGCAAATGTTGAAGTCTGAAACAGGGTTCGGTGAGATACTTTTTATAACCCTATCCGCATGACTATATGTGAACTACAAAGCAAGTTTTGAATATTTATAGTTGATAATATGAAAGCACACCCATTCTGTAGTAATAACCCATAACCTACTCACTGAAAATGTCATGGCACTATAGTAGGCGGCGAGTGGATGATACTTTATGCTGCCCCTCCAATTCAAGGTCTCCATAGGAAACAATAAAAGAAATAGTCAGCTAATTTCAAGATAAATTTTACATCATTTTTCCCAGATAAATAGGAAGAATGACCCAGGCAGTCTTGTGGCAAATTGGAAATTGAACCTAGTATGTGATAGACGTTACTTCCAAGCAGGGGAAATGACCTCTCAATATTAATGATGCAGAGAGCCATGACATCATCAGGACCTGACAGGGTCCATGTAATCCATGGAAAATGAACAGAAGACCATCTCACCCACAGCCCTCATCTATGCCATATTTACCTTCATGACAATTTATCAGACACATGACCACGCTGCAAGCCTGAGTGTCCACTGAATGCTGCCGCAGAAGTGTAGTCATTTGATGAGCGCATTCTCTGTTCATAATTTGGAAAATGTCTTGTCAAAATTCCTTTTCTTGTCTCCACCTCAAGCATAACTGATACCCTCAACCATTTATTTGTTTTCTGTCTTGCTTGGAAAGTACCTCCACCAATATACAGTATGTAGTGTAGTAAAATCTAATTTACTTTAGATATAAAATATGCAATCACCTTCACAGAACCACACAAGTGCTCTTCAGGCAGTGAAAGAGGGAAAAAGTGTGCTGGCCTGTGCCTTGTTTTTGATGCAGTGCAAAGCATGGGTCATTGAAAGCAAAAAATTGTCACACATCACAGAAAATGCAGCAAGGAAAAGCAATGCTATGTTGGTCTGACATTAATTCTTTCCAATGTAAGGAGTCCTGGTGGGGAGGATGTCACCAGCATCGTCATCTATTGTGGCTTCCATCTTGAGGTGTTGTCAGTCCCACATTCACCTGATGTGCTGCAGTGATTTGAATGGATAATGAACTGTGAGTGAAAAGTTTTTCAGTGGCGCCCGATGGAGATAAAAGACATCTTTCATCTTGAGAACCTTAAAATTCAAGAGGCATTTCTTGCAAAAAAAAAAAAGGTGTGTTTTGAATAATGAATACATGATTTAGGAAGAGCTGATCCAGTGATATGCAAGAATGTTGTAAGACATGAAAAATATACAAACTGCAAATGCAATTTCGGCAAATGTTTTGCATGGTAACTATTTCCCAATACGAACATGATAAAAAGCAGTTTACATTCAACTCAGAGTACTAATAAACGTGGAACGGAATTCAGATGTGATGTTGATCATCAGCGTGTGATGCATAATTGCAAACAAATTATCCTGACTGATGTTTTTTATTCTCTCTGTGAATGCAATTTACTTGCAAGTAAATTGCAGGTAAATTTAAAACATCAGAAATAGAAGCTGGTTCAAACGGGGTTGTGTTGTGCTGCAGTTAATTCCGAACCGGCCATGCTTGTTTGGTAGTGTATGGTAGCTTCTAACCCACTTGCTGGTATCTCTGAGGAGTAAGATACAATGTTGAAATACTGCTGGACCAGACAGCAATAAACATCCGGTCGTTGCCAGGGTCCACCACAGTAAACAATCGCTGGGTATCTGTCAGCTGGATGTACAATCAATCATCAAGATGTCTCCACTTTAATGCTCTGTCAAGAGAGGTTTATGGATTTCTATTTTGAAACGTCAGTGTTGCCAATAAGAGGGGATCCCATGCGTCTATTATCAAACTTTCATGATATTTAATTGGAAGAAATAAATTGTAAAGCAGCATAAAATCAATGAACAATGCACTGGATATTTTCAATTCAGTGATTTTGGACACCAGATTGCCTTATCCAGCCAAGCAATGTAAATAAATATGTAGCAACCGAGTGGCTGGGTTCAGTTAAAAATAATTAATCAAGTGAAAATAGCTGCTGATTATCTGTTGATTGACTATTGATTAAATGCTGCTGCTTTTGGTCACTGCCATGAAGCCACTGTGGGTAAATGAGAGACACTTAAGCAGACAAAATTTTGAAAATGTCAAACAATCTGAAAAAGGCGTTTTTGCAAATATCTCTATTCAGCAGTTCCAAATACAGGAGTATGTTATCAGTGAGACAAGAGGAACATAGTTATTATACACAGAAAGTAAAATCGTGCCATTATTGCAGCAATTGTAGTTCCAGTTGAAACCCCTATCTGTGGCATAGCTTTAATGCCAAGGGCCTGATACGAGTGAGGACAGTCCAAAGTGCAAGTGCTGCAATCATTCAATTACCTTTCACTGAAAAGGTCCTCTAATTACACATGGCTGTG
The DNA here is from genome assembly GCF_900963305.1 of Echeneis naucrates. Taxonomy (NCBI): domain Eukaryota; kingdom Metazoa; phylum Chordata; class Actinopteri; order Carangiformes; family Echeneidae; genus Echeneis; species Echeneis naucrates. The sequence goes on along the minus strand of NC_042520.1, from coordinate 16,286,095 downwards.
TACTAACAACCAACAACGAAAGACAAGAATTTCTATCCCCCACACAAAAAAAAAAAAAAAAAAATCACAGCCTGTCAGTTTATGTTTTGAGACAGAGCTGACATTTGCTCTGTAGCAGCACATCCACACCAGGATGAGGTACACAGCAGTGAAAACTAATCTCAGGGTAAAACTACCACCGAATGTAGTGTTGACATGTTTGTGAAGACAAACAAAGACAGCACAAAGTGATAATAAGACACTGTCACATTGCAGTTTTATCCTCAAACTCTTCTTGCTCCATTTAACAAAACAAGGTTATGTAGTGATAGGACACAAACCTAAAAAAAAAAAAAAAAAACACACAACAACAACACAACAAGCCTGTGACAAATATAATGCAGCTTTTCCAAAAAATGCATCTTCTCTTAAGTATAATGAAGCCATTAAGCATGAAGCATGCACAGATGAAATAACAAATGGAAGGAGAAGAACAGCCCAGCTGTGTTTTGCCGGAATTGGAGAGTGGGGCAGAGGGAGTTAAAACCATAAAGCGAAGAATGGACCCAGCTAAGAGGAAGCAGCGGAGAAAAAGCACAAGAGTATGAAGAATATCTTCAGCCAGACTGAGTGTTGAAGCTGTGATTGCCCCATTGCAGATGGAGTATGTCAGAGAACTTAGTTTGGCGCTTTTCTCCTGCAAGACCAACACCTGCACCCACCCTCCCTAACCCATTTCATTGATTGTTGCAAATATTTCACGTGTTATTGGAGGGGGTATGCTCTGGACAGATGTCTTAGGTCTGCCAGTCCTGCCGTATAAGACTCAGATAAGACTGATTAAAAAGGAGCCTATTCTCAGTGTGACGACTTTCTTCAAATGTTGTCTACATAGGGATGGACATGAAGAATGTACAACAAAATGACTTTCTGGATTTTACAGAGCCATTAATATTAAAGTTGTTAAGTCCTAAGTTGAAAATCACAAATAGACTGGAGTAATGCATATTACTAAATATAAATTAATCAATAGTTCTGATATTCTTAGTCGATAAAACATGCGCAACATGAAACGCATTGGTGCTAAAGTCAAAGAGAATTAAAACTCAATTTTTCATCGGATCTTTTCATGCTTATTGTTTTTGTCCTGCAGCCCGAAACAATAATAAAACAATAATATTCCTCATGGATAACCGTGAGCCAGTTTGGTATAAACATAAATTAAAGTCATAACATGGTAGTAACTCTCATCTGTCAACTTGTTCTGATTATATATTGTCCCCTTCTGGTAAAATGTCAACTTCTCTCCTCTCTTTCATTTAATTGTGGGTTACTCACTATCACAGCTTCATAGGGCACAGGTACATAACAATGACATTTCCTCAATTATTCTTGATAAAAAAGACTGAATAGCCTTGTCAGACCCACTATATGTGTATTTGTACATGTACATGTGTGGGCGCTAGTGTTTCTGGGTGTCTTTTGACTTAGTAGATTAAGACAAGACATTTTTCATAATCAGTGCCCTTAACTCTTCAGCAGATGCCATTTTTTATAGAAAGATGAGCCACTTCCTAATCTCCTAATGAAAAAATGAGAGGGACAGTTAATACTCCTGACATATTGGAGTCTTGTTTAATTATTTCAATATTTTGTCCTTCCAAGCTTTCTAAAACTTTCTAACGTGATATGAAACACTGAGAGAGTTCCAGGGAGGGATATTGCAATGTCAGGTTTGTGCGTTTGTTTGGGGATGCTGATCCTAAATTAACCTCAACTGCTGCTTAACTCTTTTTTTTTTTTTTTTTTTTAAGTTTAAAGGTGGTGGTGAAGAGCATTTTACAAAACTCATCTCAGCTGTGGATGCAACCTCAACCACTGCACTCACTGTGTGTGCTGAAAATAAATACCCCCCTCTTTCACACAACATGAGTGGAAACATAATCACAATGAACTGCTCAGAATTAAGGTCAAAATGTGCACATTAACCTTCATGAAACTTTAACATCCTGGTCAAAACTGCTTTATAGTAAAGGGGTTCCTTTGCATGAAAATACTTTTAATGCATGAAAAATAGATTTATGAAGGCAAATAAAGGATTTTGCAAGACAAGGTCAGATATTTTGGCAGAAAACAAACATTGCATCTGTGTACAGCTCGCTGACACATCAGTATCACCACAAGCAATTGGATTAAGGTGTATGTTAATGGTGTGTTCTCATCACATCAATAGAAAACACATCAACATTGTGCAGAAATTAGGCTTTCTTTTTTTTTTTAAACCACACTATGGTGATGACACTCAAACAATAAACATTAAATCAAATAAGTTATTTTCTCTTTGCCATCAAAATGAAGTAAATGAATTCCAACTCTCAGAAAGGCTCCAGTTCCAGCCCTCAACATTTTATGGGTTTTTCTTTGTTTGTGTTTTGGTTTCTTAGATTTTAGGCACACAGATCAAAAGAACAGTGTGCCTAAATTCAGTTAATCCTAGGAGGTGACCCTAACAGTCAGAAGAAGGCTGAATGCTTGGACTCCTCTTGTGCACTATGTTGCAAAATGAGAGCCACCAGACAGCACAGCTCATCCTACGATATCCTTTTTCATTAGAGCAATTTACCTGTTGAGGTAAACTCTGCAGACCTGCCTAAAGCTAAGCTGAAAATGCAGTTTAATTCCACAGTAATGTTGGCAACATCAGCTTTACCCAGATACAGCAAGTGAGTCTGTTTCTTCTGATTACAATTTTTGCTTTTGTGTGACTGAGAATCAAGCACAAATGTTTAAATAGACCTCTGCAGTATGTGTGTGTGTCTGTGTGTGTATGCGTGTGTCCTGTAGCTTTCTACCAATATATCAGTTAGGTGGGAAAGAAGACATAATTGAAAATACACAATGTGATGATGGTTATAAGCATCCAACCTTGTAATAAGTCTTGAAAAATGTTATATACAATTTAAAATATAAGCGACTAAAAATATGCCTTGAGTTATTAACGTTGTGCTGTCTCTAAGTACAGTGAATTTTGGCATTTCAGATTAGGTTTTCAGATTTTGCCCATTGAGTATTTGTTGTGCACCAAACCAGATCAGATAGAAGTAACACAGATGAGCAGGAGGAAGATGAGCCGTAGTGATAACTCTGACCCTGGTTTGCTCATTGACAGGCTTACAGTATCCTCTGTGCACTGCGCTAAAATGCAAAGTTGTTCACGGAAGAGTGGACAGGAATGTTGAGCAGCAGAGGCCCAGAGTTCAAAGAGAGATGCGATAGCCAGAGGTAGGAGTCAGAGAAAGCAACGCTATTGTTAGTTCTTGTTAACAGTGCTAAGAACAACGTACGTCTCTGCTGGTGGAATCAACTAAAGTGTGGCACTGTGGGAGAGCCAAAGAACCGGACAGAAGTATTTGACACTTTTCTATTGTTAAAAAAAGGTTGAGAAATATGGTGGAGGATTCTAAAAATGAAATCCACAAAGTTTTGCAAATCTTGCCCCAATGTTAAAAATACAGCTTTTCAGTCAACAGTCAGTGATGCTGTGATGTATCTGGAGCCTGGTATGAATGTAGCTCTATATTTAACCCAGCAATGTGGCAAAAAGTGCTTCTGCTTTGATTGCAGGCACTTGTGTATGTGTGTGTGTGTGTGTGTGTGTGTGTTTCTGGGCATACAGGATTATAAGCCTCCATGGCTTCACCTAATTAAACTGCAGTTCTAATACTAATAAGGCATGAATTTGAATGGTGCTAGTGTTGAAACTTTTTAGCAGCTGAAAAACAAATTCCACATAAGCATATAGAAAGACACTTTCTGTGAGCACCAGAGAAAGAGTGACAGATTGAATATTGCTTAAAAATGCATATAAATGATGCTAACTGAGACACAATGCGCTTCTCACAATGCAGTGCTGATGCATACAGTGTTTTGTTGGTCTCACAGCGCTGTCAAACCTACAGCACAGAAATTGTTGGAGCAAATCTGTCATCAAAAAGGGTTTTGATGGCGTATCATCCATCATGCTGCCATACAAGACCGTTGTGCCGCAGTCATGAGTGCGCTTACTGTGGTCCATTTACAGTGGTAGTGAGTTAATACCAATTGTGCACTTGGTGCTCTACCTGTAGGCTGTAAATGCATAGGCAATGGACTGTGGCGTTCTGTCAGTGGCAGACGACCAAGGATGTCATGGCTGGCCACAGACTTGCAATTTACCGTGATGCGCTGGGTTATAAATTAATAACTGGCCTTAGAGGTGTAAAGCCATTCAGATGCAAAGACACAGCACGCATCCACAGAAGAACTCACACAAATACTTCTTACATAGAGAGTTGTTCCATTTTCATTTCTTCTTCCTCCAAAAATAACTCAAGCATTTGTTTGTAATTCTCTGGCCTTAAAAAAACTGAGATAGGGATTTATTTTCTCTTCCACTGTCTGCATCTTGATAACAACAACAAGGTGAATTGTTTGGTGATTATGGTGAATGGGGCAGCACTGAGTAGCATGGGCTCAATCAGTGTCCAAATGAGGAATGGATGGAACAAATTCAAATTGAATATGGCGAATCTGTCTCCAGGGATAGAGAAGATAGACGCTTAGCCAGATTCTCAGATTCCAGCTGAACAACTTTTAGAAGATTATAATCCCCCGCCCCCCAACTTCCCCCAACAAATGGCAACAGCCAATTCTGCTGACAGTATAAACAGCAAAGGTTAAAGCTATATTGAGACCCTGCGAGCCAAACGAGCTGGGGGGAATTTCTATTAAAAACAAGCTAACGACTTTGCATGGACTCTGGCTATAGCCATGGTTGAAATTCTCTCACAAAGCTTTCATCACAATCCTCCGCTGACTTTGATAAATTTCATTCAGCATAGCTTCATCCCACTGATGCCCCAGCACACTCCGCACACAAAATTGTAGCATGCACGGTCACATAAACACAAAGAAAGAAGGTGGGGGGGGGGGGGGGGGGGGGGGGGGGGGGGGGATGAATTCAATGCCCCCAGGAAGGTGAGGAAGAATGAATCCAGGTCTCCTTGTTCACCATTTCATTGCCAACAGAAAAGACACTTTCTTTTTCTTTTTTTTTTTTTTTTGGTTCCCCTCAGGGACCAATCCTCCCCTCTGCATGATAATGTCTGTCCTATATTAGAGCTTTTTCATATCTGGTAAGTATCTGTGAGGACTCCTCTTGCTTGGCACAGTGATGTGATAAGTTTTCGCTATTAGCGTGTTCTTGGGTGAAATCTTCGCTTTCACCCATTCTTCTGAACCCTCTTGCAGAGCTGGCATGCCATAACTCACACAGCCACCCAAGCTTTGCAGCCAGGCCTAGGAGCTTCCCTGGGGGAGATTAAAGAGGAAAATTCTGAACGCATGGAGAAACATTTGCTACTCTGAACACTTGTCTTCACTGTCACAGGAAAACACATGCACAATAACATATAAGGCTAGAGAGAGCTGTTCTCACACAAACAAATGCAAACAAAGCAAAATCATGTGATTGCTGCTGTAATGTTTCCTACTACAAAGATCACTGAGCCTGCAAAGTGCTTTTTCTTTTCATGAAAAGAATACTTCCATAAAACTATGGCCTGCCCGCTGCTACATTATGAATACAGTTCTTTCCATCAGCTATCACTGTGGAGACACGGGCTTGCTAAATTAAATCTAGCCTGTTGAGAATAAAGCTATTTTTACCGGCATCATGAGACTGAGAGCCAATCCAAGCTGGAGCTGCCTATAAAGAGGAAAGGCAATCTTGGGTCTGAATGGGTCTGATCGCACAATCAGCATTGCACTGCACTCCAAAGGAAATAAGGCAACCACTTCAATCCTGACATTGATTTCTTTGTCTTCCCTCTCAAATATTGTGTTCATGATCACAGACAGCTACATAACTCTGTGTTATGCCAACAGTAATGGGTGTCTGTGATATTTTTCTTTAGATGAAGCATTGGTGCTGTCCACAGATTTTATTTCTCTCATGAATTGCAGATTCTGAGGCACAGCAACTCCAGCTCAGTCTCAGTGTCAGTACAGTTATCAAAAGCTCTAATGACTGGGAATATTGAAGAGTGACAACTGCAAATCAATGTAATGTTGAATCAAACCACCAGAGGGGCACCACAACCACTTGTTTTATTCCCAACAGCTAAATATCAGAGCAGGTCTGAATGTAAAACGCTCCACAATGAGGGCCTGTACTCAGTGTCATCCTGTTCAAGGGAAAATTTGCAGCATGGATCAAAAAGGGACGCGCCAGACAAATTACATGCAGGAGCACCTGAGAACAGAGGCACAAATCAACAAGGCCTAAACCACCTTGTTTTTATAACAGCTATAAACCTCAGAGGGTGCCTTCGATATGGTCAGATGACTGCAATCCATTATATAAATATGCAAAAATTTTTACATGCGTGTCAGCTATCGCCCAGATCTCTATTTTGCAGTAGTAATTTTGATTTGCATCGTTGGCTGAAAAATAAAAGGGGCTGAGGATGATGTGCAGTGTTATCACTTGACCAGTAGGTGGAAATACATGCATATTAAGTGGTTGAGCCAGTGCCAAAGAGCTTTTACTGCAGTGCCAGGGGCAGGCAGAGGAACCTTTAAAGTTTTAAGGCAGATTAGAACCAAAAACAGGAACTACTTCAAATATGTAGCCCGTAACATGTGTGCTTTTAGGAATACACAACAGATATTCAGCACACCGCTTGAGACAACAATATATTTTAGTCTGAGCAATGCTTCTGTTTGAACTAGTTTCTGTTTACTAGTTTGCAGGCAAACTTTATTACTTGTAGAGGGGTTTCTAACATGACATGTGGTTCTCCTCAGCAGACTGAGTTCAGTTCAGTTGCCACAGAAACATAGATGTTTTATCTGCTGATAGAGTTGAGAAGCCCGTCAGACTTTTCTTCTGCGCTGACTCACAAGTTGAGCTTGACCTTGTTAAATCACCTTAGCTCAAGGTCAGTTACTGATTTTTTTGGACTAAATCAGAGTCCTCTGGCAGAATAAAGGCTGTCTGGCAGAATAAAGATTGTCACTGTCAGGTATAAACTGCTCCTCTTTGTGGTGGAAAAATCTATTACCCATCTGCCTATAGAATTAATGCTTGTCCATATCTCTGTCGTGAAAACGCAGGAGTCGACAAAGGACAATAATTAATTTCTATCGTTAAAAATTCACTGGTGACTGTTTGCTGTTTTCCCATATGTGAAGAAAGGGAGATGAGAGATTTTATCATTGATGTGTTCATATTTGATCTTTAGAGCTGAGGCTAGGTGGGCAACTGCAGACGATTCTGATGTTCTTCCAAGTTCATCAGATAACAGAGGAAACTGGTAGCGCAAAACTTATATAGGAACATATATAGGAACTAAACAGACAGACTGACTTGACCACTTGCTCAATCTGCATAAGCACCTATTCAAGTTATTCAGTCAATTTTATTGCTTGGGGAAAAAATTTGCACAACCCCGGGTTATCTGGAATTACTGTATTGGAGCCTGTATTTTACTCATAAATATAGCAATAAAACATAGATCAACAAAAGGGTGGGGCTGGGGGAGAGGGGAGGGGGTAGCACAGAGTTATTTGCAGACCTGCAGGTGTGTGTGCTGCATACTGATAATGCAGAAAGCCCACAGACTCTGAACCACGATACAGACTATGAAACCTCAGATACAGAGAGGTAAGAGCTTGCGCTGTAGAGATGGTGAGTACTAATTCATAAAACCTAAAGAGCCCAGCACAATCATAACACCATACAAATGTTTTCCTTCTCTTTAAGATCTAAGGTGAAAATAAGCTCTTTGACTTATGCTTACTTCTGAAAAGCTGATTAATGTATAATCTTTACAAAGCCATCAAAAGATGCTGCCAGGATAAACTGCATGGAGGCATTTAGTTCTGTCTAATAAAAGCACTTGGAAGACACTCGGGGAAAAAGCATTTGTGCCCACCCTGAAGTAAGAAGAATTGAATAATTATACCATAAAAATTCAAAAATGACATTAAAATAATGGCAGTAGAAATCTCTAGTTTCATCTTTGCAGCTTTTTGCAGCCGACATAGTGAACCAGTCATGGCAGGAGGAAGGCGGAAGCAAGACTTGCTGTTGTTTCTGTTCTAAAAATCTATTTTTAAGCAAGTCAAGACAAAAGATGTGATTAAAAAACACAAGAAGAATAAAGTTCTCCATTTTGAAACGAATGTCTGTGTCAAATCCAAGAGTCAGGCCAGAGTTAAAACACGCCACAGCTAATTTGTTACAATAAATGTTTTTCCCTTGCATAAGGATGACTGATTACCACTCGATGTGTTTTTAAAAATGGGGAGTGTTTCTTTAAATCACCTCTTTCTGCTTTTTCTTTCAACAGCGACATACACCCCATAGACACAGCAACATATTTAGATGATTCTGTCCATGAATACAGATCCTTACTTAAATCACATTAGAGATAAGAATATTTATTCTGGTTTGTACTTGTCTGTGACTGCTCTTGGATGGCCACAATCAACTCAACTGGATAAACAATTCCAAGGATTCTTAGTATGTGTGTGCAGCAAAATTTTTTCCTTTCTTTTTATGTATGGCTGAGGTGGAAAACAAAGGGAGTCTGCGGGAGGGCACGGAGATTCATTGCAAGCTTTACTATAGTATATCAGGTGTGCATGTAGCAAAGTAATGATCTTCATAGTGTTAGTGTTATGAACATATCTCACACTCTGTGTTTATCATGTATGTAAATGTGTATATGAGACAAGTAAAGTCAGAAGATCAGCAAAAGAGGCAAATTGTGTTTACATTTTAGTGACAAAGCCCCTAAACACCTAAACAACGCAACAAATCAGGAAGTTGGGTGATGTTTTTATGCAGCCATAAACTCTACAGATGGAGGAGGTTGCTGTGGATGAATGGATCAATAAATTGTTGGAGTTCAACATGGGGGAAGTCATGACCACTATTATTCCCTAATAATGACAACACTTTGAAGGTTCCCCCAATTTAATGAAGTAGTCATTTCAACCCAGCCCATATTTTTCCCCCAACAGCTCTGTTCCTGAACCTAATCAAACTTTAACCATGGCTTTGTCACATCATAAAACCTATTTATTTTTCTGCAGTCATTTGTAATGGTTTTGGGAGGTACTGACAAATGATGCTTTTTGGCCCATGGGGATCACAGCAGGAATGAAGTTGTTTGTAACAGTGTTCAGATAATAGAGAAATTAACTCAGCATTTCAAAAATCTTGGAGGAAGGACTGAATTGTTTGGTTAGTTTTTTGGGGCATATTGGGTTGTATAATTGACTTTTAAACTGGACAGAAGTTTTCTGTTGATCTGGTTGGCTATGCATGGTTTTCCAGTTTATGCAGTATGCAGCTGAATTAAAGTCATTCATATATGAATAACATTGCTAATTATGTTGTCATCAATTCAGTTGATTATTGACATCTTAAAAACTGTAAACCTTTGAAAGTCTGGGTCCATATGGGGATCCAGGGAAAGGGGGTGCTGAGGCAGGGCACCACCAAACTCTAATGTTCACAGAGGAGGCTGGACATTGTCTGCTGCTACAGACAAGCAATTAATTGTTTCTGTTTGTACCCAACCTGAAGCTGTTCGGAAATTAAAGTGATAATTCAAAGTATGGTGTGTAGTTGTGTGAGGTACTTATGTATTGTATTGGCTGCAGGTAATTTTGAGCGACGTTCTCCCAGTTTCCAGAAGCAGCCTTAACGCTATTGTGGAACAGGCCAGTTGTAAAAATGTGTTATAACCAACCAAACCTGATTTGATCATGACATCATCTCCTGCATGGTTTCCCAGTTTTAGTGGTTACAAGCCTCTCTCTCACACTGTATTTCTACACATCAGCAAGATGATTTATCAGGGGCAGTGTTTAACTAAATAAATCAAACATTCTGTCATTATGAGACTTGGGGATAAAAAAATTCTTCTGCTGTTGGTCGGGCACCGCAGGGATCTCAATCCTAACACCCACGAGGAACACCAGTCAACACTAAACTTTCATTTTCATATGATAGTTTTATTTCATAATAATATGAAGCACCCAGTGTATTTCCCTTATTCGAGTCTTTAGACGTATTATAGCACAGAATAGTTAGAGAGTGTCACTATCAAAGTTTTTATCCGTGAGTAATGGAACAAGTGAAGATCACTCCGACTTATTCTCTGTTCTTTCTGGTGTTGAAAGGAAATAAAGGAACTGGAGAGAAGGGGAAGGACGATGTGTCATTGTGGTTCATGGAGAAGCACGAGCATTAACACAGGTACAATCAGAAAGGCACTTTGTATGTTTGTGATGCATCAGTTGTGTGATGGCATGTTGATGTCTGCTAGTGCCGCCCTGTCATGTTTTTCCCATGTTTTCCTCAAACATTCACATTATGTTTTGTTTGCTTTTGTTTTTACAGCTTTCTCATTGTGAACATAAACGATGATTCAAACAAAAACACTTTTGTGTAACTTTTGCATGCAAATTCAAGGTTGGTACAGAAATAGTCATAGGACAACAGTTTTTCTGCCAAGCTTCAGATAAGACCATTTAAGATCCTTAAAACAAATACAATATCATCTGATATTTTTAAAATCTGAAATGTATGGAAATAGACGATGACCAAAGGGTAAATGAAAATTAAAATGTAATTTTTAAATAGTTTCAGCTTTTCTTTCTATACTTTCAGAATAAAAGCAGCTTTTTGCACCAAGCTTGATAAAGTGTCCTTGTGTTAATTTTCATAGTTAGAGTAATAGTGTTAATTTTGTGAACAGTATGAAGCTAAAAGACATTTTTGCAATATATTCCGAAAGTAGCTCACTATTACGTCCTGTATGGCAACAGTGTACGTAATGTGACATCAACAATCCAACAATTATTGTTATTGTTATATTGAAATATGTTCATGCACTTTTAAAAGATTAAAAATAAGTCTTTCCAGAATTGCTACGGGGGAGTTTTCCACAAATCACAATTTGACAAATGTTCTCTCTTGTAATTCGATAAGCTTCACAGGCAGAACTCTGCTGCTATCTTCCTAAGCCACGGTTTTTAAAAACATTACCCATTACATACACAGATCAGTACCAGTCGGCTCTTTCATTTATGCTTGCTGACCGTGAGCAGAGACTTTCTGAATTCCTGACCACTTTTGGTCGCCATGCAAAGAACAGGAACTACACATGTGACACCAGTTAGTTCTAATCCTTTGACAGCTGCTTTTGAAAAGATGATACGAAAAATAAAGCCCAACCATTAGCTAAAAATATTCTTCTTATCCTCATAAACAAGACAAAACAGGGCGCAACAAAATCTGAAATGCCAACAAAATGTCAGAAAATCTGAACAGTGTGTAAGGCATATAGAAGAATATAGATTTGCTATGATCGTTAGGGCTTCGAGAATGAGTCCTTGGTAAATTAAAATATTTCTTTATCAGCCTTTCTATCAGTGTGGTTACTTTGTAATAGAATGGCTTTTCCACATTATGTGAATTTGTCTTATTTGATTCCCCAGCGGAGCCGTGGAGGAAGATCATATGATTGTCCAAAGATCTTCCACAAGATCTGTGTCATCCAGCAGCCGGTGGAGAGGAAAACAAGCACAGCAGGACAAATGCCAGGGTCATGCGAAAGAAAGCGGTTTGGGTCATGGCATCTTAGTCATGTGACAAATACTTTTCAACGATTCAATGTAGGAGCTTAAGTCGATGTCCTTCTGTTGTCTTACTGTTTAAGTGTGTATTGTGTGTGTACTTTGTATTGTACGTATGTATTTGAGGCGCCTGATATGTATATTTGGTGTTCTGTATGTTTAGGGAATACATATTGTAAGAAAGAGAAGACCCCAGGAAGAACAGCTTTCGCTTTACTAAAGCTGATGGGGATTTAATAAACTAAACTAAATCAGAGCCTGTCAATGTTCTTTTGGTTTTTGACTCAAAAAAAATTGCATAATTTGTGTGCATAAATTGCATAACTCTAAAATCTGGATATACATCACTGGATGAACCTTCTTGACACAAATCAGCTCCGTATCTATGAAATTTTCATTTGAGAGAAACCTAGTGTAGAGGAACAAAACACACATCTTAACCCCCAGAACACATTTCCCATTGTCTTTCCAAGTGCTAAATATAAACTAAACACTGATGGGAACATGGAATTAAAATTAGCAAAGGCCTAAACACTTTGACTTATCAAAAAAAATAAAAAATAAAAATAAAAAATCTCATGACGTGTGCCATGTGTTACTCCATAAATCAGACTGGACAAGCCCCCATTTCTTTTAGGTTCTTCCTCTGTGTTTGTGCTCAGCTGTAACAACAGACGCTTTTACTGTCTAATATAAACAAACAGCAGAGGGAAAAGGAGAAAAAAATTTTTTTATATATATGTAACCCACAAATTACTATATTTGCACAATATGTGTAATTTGCGCTGAGTGTAAGTGGTTGTTGGTCTCTGTCTGTCTCTGTGTGTTGGCCCTGTGATGGACTGGTGACCTGTCCAGGGTGACCCCCCCCCACCCAGTGTGAGTTGGGATTGGCTCCAGCACCCCCCACAACCCAAATACAGAAAAAAGGCAGAAGATGAATGAATGAATGTTATGGCATATGTTTAAAACCAGCCAAATGTTCATTATATGTTTGTATATATTTCCATTAAATATTAATTAATATAACTTTCATTTCATATTAAAAATATGATGTGCTCTCTGTGCTGCATGCAACACTGTGACAACAATGGCATTTTACTTCGTACTTATTTTACCAATATGCAATTCAAGGCCTTGGGCAAACTAGCATCTATTTAATTAAAGATGTTTTAGAAAATTTAGTCAAGTACTCCTCAATTTACTACTCAAGCCAGGCAGCTGTAATCACTCACTGTTTTCAGTCTACAGATGGTGTCTGAGGGTAAAGAGCACAGGCTGCTCTCAGCTCAGTGTTTGTTTTCATAGAAAATGATTTGTTAAGTCATTGGTCAGTGTTAATGTTTGCCTATTAAAGGTTACAGTTATTATTATTATTATTTTTTTTTTTTTAATCGAAGAGGGAAATTGTAGCTGCCCTTTCCCATAAATCACATAAACAATGAGTTGGGTAAATAACAAACAATTAAATTATAGACTGAATGTATAAATCTTTGCAAATGAATTATTAATAGTATAACATAAAGAATAAGTAATTACTAGAAAAGTAATTGAGCCATAGCTTTACTGCATGCTGCATATACTGTGTCTGGCCGTGGTAATGAATGAAACACAAAGGTAAAAGTTCTCCCCTGAGACAGAGCATCTGTTTAACCATTCAAACTATTGCATTAAATGCTGCCTCTCACAGAACACGCACACTTAATGCATGAAGCCGGAGCGAACCCTCCTTCCTCTCTCTGCCTGACGTGATGATGTCACTGGAAAAGAGTGCAAACTCCTTAACACATTTTTTCTCATCACTTTAATGAGTTCTCATTCGGACTGACAACGTTCAGCCCCCACTGACATGACAGTAGGCCAAAGCCCTTTGACCTGCAGTACAGAGAATCACAATGATCTTTGATGGGATTGTCTTTTTCTATAAATCCTGGCTTTTCTGCATCACTGAATCAACAAGGGATCATTTACTGCTGTACTGTTGTGCTAATTCATATTTATTTTAGTGGATTTTTAAAACTACAATTACATATCCTTCCGTTGTGGTGTAATTGCTGCCATAAAAAAGCCCCATAAACTTCAACTACTTATGATCTCCTTCTTCACTTGATGCAGGTTAGAGTTGAATGGAATGCTTATCCCCTTTTCCCTGCTTTACATTCACGGAGGCGCGTGCCTCCTTCCTCAGGACCTGACCAGGGCAGGCGCTGTCCTCCGCTGTCGGCTACAGAGCAGATGGGCGGTGCGACCCCACTAACCTTGTCTTGCATTGGTGTTCACGCTGGCAGCTGTTGAAGGAGGGAAATAAGTACAGCTCAGGTTTGGAGATTTGTAGCTGACATGAGCCACATTTTTCAGTGTTTGGAAAACTGTGGCTCGCTCCTCTTTACTCTGGATTCAGGAGAGGTCAGCTTTCTCCTGGCAGTACCAGGACATGGCTATCATTCCCTTTAAGTTTGTTCTGTCACACACTGTGGCTTTAAATAACTGATTCATCATGGCCTCCTCAGAAACATGCAATCACAAAGTGTGGAGAGATTGCGGGCACTCTATTTGTAACAAACAAAGCATTGAAAAACAAAACACAGCAGTAATGGAATGAGAGCAAAACGAAAGCTATCAAAACTATTCGAAGAAGACGTTTTCAGTCTGAAGAAAAGGGTTCAGAGGTCCTTATGAGCTGATTTTACTGCAATAAAGCCCCATTTTCTAGTCAACCAGCTCATGAAGATGAAAGGTTTTAATAAGTGGAAATCTGACACACCAAATGTAACGCACACCACTGAAGGTCTAATCAGCTTTCAGTCGAATTTAACATTTTATGACTTTGGCAGCCTGTTGAGCCCCCTTGTGGTGGACTTTTGAGAAATCAGCGTGAAGTAATCGGGGACATGGCTATCACATGCAGAGCTGTCATTGGTCTTGACTTTCAACTGACAAAATACAGAACTGCGTGAGAAAAACGATTCAAATTCATATTTCACTTGTTCAGAAATTCAGTCGCTCGTTTCACAGAAGCCTGTTCATATGTGGGGAAGATAAAGTGTGCTCTCTGAAGTCCATTGTGGGCTGCCTGACGTTGGCTCAGTGCCAGGACTTGAGTGCCCTTCCGGTTTGATGAAGATACCATCTTTAGGAAGTAGCTGGCCATAACAGCTCTGAGGCTGCACCTACACACAGAGTAGCTTCCATCTTCATGGACAGCTTGCTAATGAGCTGTACTCAGCACGTTCTCTGTGTATTATGGTCACCATTTGCATTTAGCATGCTAACATGCTAGATCAACAAAAATGTTGATCATATCAGAATATTAGATAAAATTCATGACAACTCTTTTTAGGAACTTACTTATTACCATGGCAGTTCACACAATCTGTTAAGTGTGCCATCAAGAATAAGAGCAAGAATAAAGAGGAATTCATACAAGTGAAAATGCATTAGCTCAAGGGCTAATCGACCAAGAACCACAGCTTCTTACCTGGCTAATGCCATCTGCAGCCCCCCCCCCCCCCCCCCCCTTCCTGTTTCATTGTGTGTGTTCACTCGTGGTAATACCGCCATGAATGCACATTGTTCCTATTTTCACTCACATTTTGGTTAGATAATGCAGATACTGCGGGATAATTTTATTATAATCTGGTAAAGGCCATTTTGTTAATTGTTCCAGTTTGATGTTAAAAGACAGGAGGAAGTATGCCTGTTTGTAGGTCTGCTTTACTATCAAATGTATGTTGTTGTTACTTCAATCTAAAAATAAAAACAGCCCGATAAATTTCCCAGCTGACGGAGTAACGTATGTCAGTGTGTTAACGTCCTGTGGATAAGCTAGCTACTTATTATGAATATAATCATTTCCATTAACATCTGGCGCCGTGCACGAGCAAAAACAACTTAATCTACCTCTTTTCATCTCATTTCCATTTTTCCTCCGCCCTGCTGCTTCTCTGTCGTGGTCGCCTCTGTTTTTGAAGAGCTTTCTTATGACCATGCCTGTAGGAAAGCTGTCTGCTGACAAGTGTGTGTCCAGTCCACCCGCAGTGACAGCGTAGCGATAACAGTGTGTGTATTTAAATTTCGCGTGCTAGGTGTTGCCGGTTCCATTCTTGATGATGCAGCATAGAAACACCCAGCGCCTGCGCGTGCAACACAACCTCTCTACTCTTTGCAGCCCTATTAGGCTGGGCGTTGTCACAGGAGCTGTGTAATACTCGTAGACACATCAGTCATAGCGCTGGGGTACGGATATTATTCTGTGATGAAAAAAAGACTCATTCATTAAATTTCATTGAGAAATTTACAGGGGGGGCACGTGCCCCAATAAAAAGTGTCTGGCGACGTGCCTGGACCAAGTATGGTGGCCCTGAGAGCTCAGTGCAATGAAATTCAGAAAACATTTCCATCAATGGTACAATAAACACTATGAGTATGCAAATACAAAACAACAACACAATATGCAAAGACTAAAACCACAAGCCCACTGCAAGCAGTACAGACAGCAGTGGGGTTTTGTGGGGGATCCAAAAAATGATGAGCCTGCCTTTGCATAATTTTTGTGGCTTTGGTATCTCTTCACAGTCACTTTGTATTTGTGATCTGAATGCATGTGTTTGTGAGTCTATGTTGCTCTTTGTAATATTTCTTTTGTGATCGCACAAGTATTTTCAATAGTGCTAGATAATTTAAGCTAACAACAAAGATAAATTGGGACACTGAGGTGGAAATGTTATCTCAGAACATGGACAATGCTATTTTGCATGCACTTAACTTGTAATTTCCTGCCATGTTGTGGCCACAGTATTTTCTCTGAAAGCTGAACTGACTGACAGCCATTACATTTTTGCGGGATGCGCTGTTAGTCATGCAGAAAGGGTGTGTGGCATCTTTCCATTCTAAGGCATGCAAATTGCAGATCCTGTCACCTTTGGGTTACAAGCTGGATCTAGGTGGAGGTAAATGTTTTTGTCCTTCACTCAGACTCCACTAAGATCAGATATGATATTATGTGCACATTATTATGCTCACATGGAGATACATGTGGAAACGTTAGAAAATTACAAACTATTTTTTCTTCCTAAGCATTGAGAGACAGCAGCAGCAGGTTAACAATTCCGTTAAACCTCAAAGGAACAATCCTCAAACTTGTAGAAAAGTGTCCTGGCAGAGGGCAGCAAGATGCAAGAAAGAACATTTCTGCATGAGGAAAGACAGACGGCACAAAAAACACAAAAGTGACTGCACGAACTGAGTTCATGGAGGATCTGATATTACCTGTCTGTTGTCACATTTTATATTTTTATCACCGACGTTTTCCAGGCCTTTGCCTGGTACTGTTTGGTTATGAACAAACCCAGTGGACTTGCTGTTTTAGTCTTGCAGGTGTAGCCACTGAACAAATTTGTTGTACAATCTGTACAGATACTCCTCATGACAGTAACCAGCACTCAGGAAGATAAAAATCCTACTAAAAAAATTGAACTTCATTGAGGTTGGAGTTGTCTTTTGTTGTGAATAATTGACAGAGCTGATTTAAGAGAGCTGTTGTGGAACAACGATAAAAGGAGCAAACTGTATCATATTCTTCCTGAAAACCTGTGTGAAAATAATTATACTTAAACTTTGAAAAGTAGTTTTATCAGGAAGCAGCCATCACAGGTACCTGAAGCCAGCACAAGGAAAGCTTAAATATATATTCCCACTGGCTTCTTGTGTTATCCCAGCAGAGCCTTCACCGCTGAGATACTTCACACCTGGATCAAAGCTGCTGGTAGGACAGAGCTTCAGAATCCCATCAATGACCCCTTGAGGTCAGATACATCATTAAAACTTATTCAGCAGTGATCGGCTGTAGTGTTAAAGCTGAACGAGTCATCCTTTAAAAAAAGAAAAAAGATGTCTGACACCATGCGCCTCAAGTGTTTCTGAAGCCGTTTGTATTTCAGCTTCAGGGTGCTCTGAACTTTTTAAAGCAAGAATGACATTCTTATTTTTAATCACAGGTGGGTTTGTCTTGAACTTGTGAAACATGAAAGCCCCTGTTGTCTTTTTATTGATCACACTGTGGAAGAGTGGAACACATGATTGTTTACATCCTGACGCTGTAACAGTGGACTGCTTTATCAGCGAGGGAGGATCATTTCCCGTCGAAATAAGAAGCAGACTAAGAGCTACGTTGTTTCAGTCTCAGCTCTGAGGCCCGACCCTGACCCTAACTGCTTTGGATTTGGTTTCTTCGTTGTGACAGAGCAGGTGATCTCTAAATGGTGGGGCACGGCTGGTAAAGCGCACGGCTGAGGCGCGCAGCAAACAGTCGCTCCACAGACACACGCTGCCTCTGCTGGTGTAGCCAGATTTGATGTATTTTATTATCTTTTGCTTTAAACAACTCCGTGTTTGGAAGGGGAACACACGCCGAGCAGGGTGCCTGACATTTGGGGCGCACTTTTGGAGACCGGACGGCCGGCAGCAGAGCGCACGGCGCGCGTCCTAACCGGCATCCCACCTAGACGCGGCTGCAGCTGACCGGACGGGAGGATGAACGACACGGACACATTGTGCAAAAGCAACCAAACCTACAACCTGACCGACCCGGCATGTCTGGACCTGGCTCCCCAGCCCTACGACCACATCGACATCGCCACTTTCATGCACATCTTCCCTTCCATCTATGGCATCCTGTGCTCGGTCGGAGTCATCGCCAACGCGCTGGTCATCTACGCGGTGGCGGCCTGCAAGAAGAAAATGGTGTCAGACATCTACGTGCTGAACTTGGCCATAGCCGACATGCTCTTCCTGCTCGTCATGCCCTTCAACATCCACCAGCTGGTCAGAGACAGACAGTGGGTCTTCGGAAACTTCATGTGCAAAGCGGTCGTGGTGGTGGATGTGAGCAACCAGTTCACCACAGTGGGGATTGTCACTGTGCTGTGCATTGATCGGTAAGTGTGACACAGTTGTCATCCTCCCAGATACTCAGTGTTGTGTTGTTTTTCCATTAAAGAGCGGTGAAAGCATAATTATCCGGCCTTCAATACTGCCACGACTCATAAAAGCAACACTGATAACAACGATATCAGTCTACTGGTAATAAGTATAAAGCTAGAGGTGTAACCCCCCCACAGACCCTCTAAAGTTATCATTTGCCTTCTGAGCCATAGGGACATCATGTTTATGGCAACAATGTTTTACACTTCTTGTTAATGACCTGAACACATGCAGGATGTCTAAATGGGTCCTTAGTGTCTGTCTTTGAAGGTGATCAGAGCTGTTGGGCTGTTTTCAGGGCTTTGCTGTCACGGGTCTTCAGTATTGGGTAGCTAACCAGCTAACTGTGCTGTGTATTGGGCAGGCATTGGACCGAACAAGATCCTTAATTCTTTAGAAATAGGCTATTTTTGTCATTCCAAATGTACGTGTTTATTTCACCACATACTATATGGCCATATGATATTTGTTCAAGTTAAACAGCCCCGCAAAAAAAATCTCATAACACAACGGAAATAAAAAAAAATCATTCATGACAGCTTACAGCAGAGCAACAAGTATTCCACATGAATAACTTAGGAGTGATTAAATGTTTCATTTGCCATCAAAATTCATCACAGTGAAGACATTAACTTCTTATATTGCCAAAACCCATCTATTAAAAAGGCAGTGATAATAAAAATAAGTCTCCTTTTTTCCCTGAGACTGCCAACAAAAACAGCACTGTCATAATCAATACAGGAAAACTATCTTGCTGCACTGTGTAATTTTATTTTGTAGGGGTTTTGTGGTTCACCCCATCCAGTTACCCAATTAGAGTGCAAGTTATTTCTGGTAATGTTAACCGAGCGTGGATATGGAGGCAAATTAAAGCGTTCACATGAAATTCTTTAAGACTGCAAGATGACTTGATCACTACCAAGTATTTTAGTGCTGATACTGTCACAGGAAACAATTCTATATTTGCTGTAATGCTGCTTTTTTTAAGAGATGGAGAGATTAATAACATGCACCTACACAGTGTGTGTCAATTCATTCTTTTTCTGTACGACTTAGCTACTTCTCAAAACTCAGACAATAAAGTGTTCACCATGCGGTCAGTTCTGACTAGTGATGGGTCGGTCGCAAACGATACGCCTCTTAGACTCGCTTCATTTATTTTTATTTTTTTATTTTTTTCTGTTGAAGCCGCACGTGATTGGTCAGCTACATGAGCACTGAGCAGGAGGGGGAGGGGCCAACCACAGCACAGAGAGAGAACAGTCACTAGCACACCCACACAGAGACGCTGGAAACAGGTGGGCAGTGAAAATGACTGGCAGGAAGAGAAGCACAATTTTGATTCATTCCAGTTTCATTGATCAAGCCAAGCAGAATGGGTGACCAAGGCTTCAGTCTGCCCACGCCCTGCACATGCGATGGCACGGAGACTGTACTATGGCCACATCCGTCCCCTCTGAGTGAATCTTCTAAAAAACAGGGCAAATAATTAGACAGAGCTCAAAGCTGAGGCACTTGGCCTTTATCAATGCCAATCTTCTCTAAAGACTAGCTGAAACCCTTCACCTGATTTTCTTTTTGTTTTACACATTTTTATTTAGATTTTGTTATAATGTTGGATACGTTTATACACCCTTTCATTTGTTGTTTTTGTTCTTTTTGTATTTATTGTTGTTTCACACTAAATAGTTAAAAGTTGATAAATAAGAATACAATTAGACCTTTGGACCTTTTGTCTAATTGAGAAGGGTCCTTGTTTTTCTACTTATTTATGCGTATTTATTTTTTGTAGCACTCTGCTCCATGTTAGGTGTAATAAGCTATATGAATAACGATTATTTGATATAATGTATTTTTTAACATTTAGTAATTCATTTTATATATAATTTTACATTATTTATGGTAATAAATGAATTTAAGCAAAAAAAAATCTGAGAAGCCACTTGAGAGCAGAAAGAGTCTGCTCTTTTTAGTGAGCTGTGCCAAAAAAACTGGCTCTCTAAACAGAGCCAGAATTCCCATCACTAGTTCTGACAGTTTAGTCACAGTAGGTTTTGATCACAGCTGAGACAACAGACCAACCGGGTCACAAGTTTAGTAATGACCTGCGCATAATTAGTTAATGATCACATGAACATCCACATCAGCTTTTGCTGATGAAAGAATTACAAAGTATTGATTTGTGGATTAGGATAATAGGAGAATTTAGCGGGTGATTGTGGGGACATTTGCTAGAATATCAGTATGTTAAACGATTTATTCTATATATTTTTTTGGCCATTTAATTTCTAACATTTTGATAAGATACCAACAAAGACAGAGACAAAGAGTTAGGCCAAAATAAGAGCGACAAGGTACTGTAAAAAAAAAAGTAAAGAATTAAAGGAAGTACTGATAACTAAAAATAAAATTAAAAACTGTAAAAGAAAAAAAAGGGGGGGGGGGGGTGGTGTAATGTCAGCTCTTCCAATGCACAACAGTCCAGCCTACCAAGGGGTTACAGGAGAGGGGTGTCATTGGTCCTTGACATGCTCTAGTACTGGGCTCCATATCCCAGAGTACTTCAGAGAATCGTATCTCAGTCTCTCCACATGAAGAAAACTTGTTTACTCGATTATTAAAAGCTCTCTGGAAAGGTTGGAGGGGTCAGAGTAAATTAGACATGTAGAGCAACTGAATTAATTTATTTTCTTCACTTCCATATACCCTTAGTCATAGCACAGTGGTCATTCATTTCCTTTCCCAAAGTGTGAAATCAATGACCAGCCAAACAAACTAAAATAAAAACAAAGCAAGCTCCAAATGGAAATGGTATTAATTTACTTCTGCTAAGTCTGATTCTCTGAATGATTAAATCGTCATTTATCATTGCATTCATCACTTTACTGAGTACATAATACAGAAAGAATGTAGTTTTCAAATGGTATTTGTTAAGGAGGGAAAAAGGCCTGATCTGTGTTTGTGCCCTGCTCTAAGGAGGTGACTTCTTCCTCACAGGTACATTGCCATTGTTCACCCCACCTCAGAGAGGAGGACCATCCACTGGACCATCATGATCAATATGCTTGTGTGGCTGGGCAGTTTCCTCCTCACCATCCCAGTCATGATGTATGCCAAGGTTGAGCGCCGGCACCAATTGCAGGTCTGCATGATGTACCTGGATGGGCCTGAGGATATGTACTGGTACACTTTCTACCAGTCCGTCCTGGGCTACATCATCCCCCTCATCATCATCAGCACCTTCTACTCACTCACCCTCTACCACGTGTTCAGCTCCATTCGCCGGATGAGGCGTAAGCAAACTGTTTGGGCCAAAAAAGCCACCAAGATGGTCCTGATGGTTATCGCCTTGTTCCTGATCTGCTGGTCGCCCTACCATGTCATTCAGATTATCAACCTGAGCAACAACACACCTAGCGTTGCCTTCATCTACGCCTACCACATCAGCATCTGCCTCAGCTACTCCCACAGCTGCATCAACCCGCTCATGCTGCTCATCTTTGCCCAGAACTACCGTGAGCGACTTTGCCACAGAAACAAGCTGCACAGCTCCCAGCATTCGTCCAAGCTCACAGCAGTGAAGACAGATGGTTCCAGTGCAACCCACAACCCCAGTTACCGCTGCACCGTCATCTAATCACAAAGAGCTGTTATTTTCTAGGTACCCAGAAATGTTTTGCCATGCACCTCAAAAAAGTAGCAGCTTGACTAATGGTGTTACTTTTGAAGCAATACTTCTAAACTTTTTCACCATGAACCACAAGCAGCTGTATCATCCAAAAAACACAGTTCATGTTCAAGGTTTTAAAAAAAAAATAAAATAAATTGCTGAGAAACAGAGATTTGACTCTGGGGAAAGAAAACACATAAAAAAAAGAAAAAAGGAAAGACTCAAAAGCCAAAACTAGAGGGAATTTCTGAGACTTCAGGCATGTGAAGATGAGAAGGGACACTGAGAAGTGACTCGGGCGTAGCTCTCTCTTTCTTCTGAAGAGGAAGTTTATTCAAACCTTTATCAACCACAGATTCATCTCTGTGTCATGCTGATCAGCCACAACACTGAAGGGCAGCTTTCAAGATCTTTCGCACGCAAAAAGTCTAAAATATCCTGATAATTACTGCCGTTTCCCTATGGTGGGCTCATGGTGAAATTAAAACCCCTTTAATCACTGTAATGGTGACATTTTCAGTCTGAATAGATGTAAAAAATAATCATTGCAGCCACTTTCTAATTAAAAAAATCCTTAAAGTTGTAACAAATTGCTTCATTATAGTCAACGAACAATGAAACCATTCTTTATGGATAAGCTATAAGCAATTAACAGTAACAAATCAGGGCATTTAAATTGTTTACAATGTAATTGGCAGGTGTTTATCCTTTCCATGTTCTAATCATTTTGTTATAAATGTTGGTAAGCAGTTTTCAGTTTAATATATATGTTAATAAGTTGTCAATAAATGCATTTTCCAGTTCATCTGTAAAACCACACACCTTGTAATGTTCTTTTAAACCGGAAAAAACTGTCTCTTACTAAAATTATACTAACTAATCATTAATCACTAGAAAGTGTTTCTCAGCTATCTGACATGTAAAGATAGAAAGGCATTTTCTTGCTGGTCAGCCTACAGAAATATTTTACAGCAGATCCAAACAACCACAAAATTGTTCTTTTATTTGTGTTGCTGAACAGCTGATGAAGCATTCCTATTACATTTTAAGAGGAATACTGATGCTCATTGTGGACGCAAATTCAAATTGTGTGATTTTTATTTCATCTAGTCTGCATTCAGATTGATAGCAAGGCCCTGAATCTTTTCGTTTCAGGGTAATTACCGGAAAATGGAGTGTAAAACACCAAAGACTGCTTTATGACTAATGCTTACGAAAATAAAGACAAGCAAGAATCTTTACAAGCCTACGGCGGTGCAGATTTTTGAAAATGTATTTCTTTAAATCATCGACATTGGAATCAACTGCACAAACACAGCAATGGATAGCTACATATTGACAGTTGTTATTTAGGAGGAAAGTTGGTGAAGCAGAGCATGATAAAATGGATAGTGTGGTGGTCTTTTCAATGTGGAACTCATCTGTATTCACTGACTGCTTTTTTTTTCTTTTCAAATGCATTTTTCCTTCATTGAGCTTTCATAGTGGGCGAATGAGTACAGTGATGTTGCAGAGACAGAACACTGAATGAAGGACAGGCAGTGCTGCTGTGTTGTTATTTGTCCGATTGTGTATTTGCATAGTGAAAAGTGAGTGGCTTTTGTCATTATGGTTATTAAGTACTTTTAAAATGACATTGGAGAACTAAATGTGGTACTGTATGCTGTTTATCCTGGACACAAATAACATGTACATGTGCTCAAGCAGCTGTGTCACATTGGGGTATGTGTGAATATGGAAGTTTATCGGCATTGTTTTGCTTTAGTTAAGGCTGGAAAACCAGCAGAGCAAGGAGGAGGGGTCAGAGTTACATTAGTATGTGGTAATTTGATAATCAGCCTTTTTTTCTGGTAATATTTTCCAATAACGCTTTATAAATTGAGAACCAAAGAGCTCTTTTTTTTTTTTTTTTTTTAACTCAAGGCTTCTGTATGATAAAATTGTTTTAACACCTTAAATTGGAAACTCCACTGATTTGGTATGAAAGGGTGAGTTATGAAAGACAAAATCAAAAACCATGGTACCATCTTTCAAATGCCCCACCTCCTGTTTGCAGCACATGCTTTTTGTTCTAAACTGCAAACTCAAGACAAGATAATCCCCGATGCCATCCCAGTGACACTGTGCAGGTTGTTTCTTTAATGACTTCATGAAAAAAAAAAACAGCAGCGCTACAGAGGACACGGCACTACTGTCAGTTAAATTAACCAACAGGGTACATTCTTTACATTATTACCAGAATGACTCATATAATCATTTATTTTTTTATTTTATCATAATTGACCTATTGAGATGGGTGGCTCTTTAACAAAGTTACACCAATTCCTTCTTTGCTGCCAATGTAAAGGAGAGATAATTCCCGTGGCTGCTACAGAGACCTTTTCTTCTTGACCATACACATAGCGCCATTTTTCCTGGAATTTGTCCTGTCAGTCATCAAGATAGGTGGAAGTCCCCTTTAAATGTCCATCTAACATTATGTTTACTCAGTGAATATTCCTAAATTAAATTGAGTCTCGTCAAATTTTAACAAACTAACTTGAGCTTCTGATTTTCTCTCTGCGCTCTGACAGGATGGTAAATCGAGCCCTGACTTTTCAATGGTCTCTCTCTTTGTTTGGTTTTGTTGAGTATATTGATGTTTTGGTTGTTGCCGTCTCATCTGTCCTGTGAGCTCCACTGCTATGTGCTTGTTGTAGTCACTGAAGATTGTAAAGCTTTAGATATGATACTGATATTACACTGAATACTTTTGACTCTCAGTCATTATCAAAGTTGAAAATGCAGCCTGTACTTTTGATAGTCATTCAGGAGGCTATATTCTCATTGAGTTTAATACTTCGCTGCTTTTATTTGTTTTATTTCAACAGCAGTACAGAGGTGACATATGGGATCTTCCCTTAACTGGCCTAACCTGCAGCAGACAGCACTTGACTTTGCTATTTACGGTGTTTCCCATAAGCTCCTTAAGTTATGTATGGCTGCAGCAGGCCGCTCAGGGATGACAAGTGAGGCGGTAGAAAGGTCTGTAGGAAAATAACAAGTACTGTCGTCCGCAGTGTTGACATCTATTTGCCTCATGTTTGTCTGATGTTGATGAAGGTGGAAAGAGTTTCAGAGTCGGTGTCTGGGATTTTCAGTCATGGAGCTCGTGGTTATTTATCCTCAAGAAAAGTTGAATAAAGGGCAACTGGATTTTTGTTTTATATCCCTGGGGACATTTCACCCCTCATCCAAGTGGCTAAACTGGACAGAACCTCATTCAGTTGCTGTCTTTTCACCTTTTTCTTGGGAGTTTTAGAGTCTCAAAACAACAAACTAAAGTCACCTTGAATGAGACATGAACCTCAACTTCGATTAATTTGATTCTCAGTGTAATGACTGTAGATTCAGGGTGGAAAGGACGAGACTACAGTAAAATGCCCCCTGAACTATACGGAACTTTAGGAACAATACCATTTTCCTCTCCCTGTCATGAAGGTAACATTATGTATGATCCTCAGCGTAATTTGATTTAAAAGTTATGAACACAGTTGAACAAAATTATCATGTTTTTCCACTATTTAAGACATTTCAGTGGGCGAACCTTTGACCGTTCTCTTTCTCAGGCTGGAGTCAGGCTTGCTGTTTCTGCTGCCAATCTTTAATGTAAACTAAAATGGCAGTAGAATCATGCTCATCGTTTAAGTCTGACCATAAAAAATGTTTTGGACGGTGGGACCCACATCGACACAGGGAGAACATGCAAACGCCACACAGAAAGGACTGAATCTTCTTATTGTGGGGTAACAGCGCTAACCACTATGCCACCGTGCTGCCCATGTGCTTTTCTTTTAGAATAAAAACAATCTTTTTTTTCCCAAAAGCAAAGTAAAAAAAAGTCCTGTTGTTATTCAGTCTTTCCAAGCATATGCGAATTTGTCTCTGTCAACCTTTTCAAATATGATTTTCAGCTTTCTGTTCACAAGGAGTTCTCCCAGCTTGTGTGTCTAGAGTTCATTTTTGAAGGTAAAAGACTTCTACATGTCGCTCTATGAGCAGCACCTACTCTGCAGCAAAAATGCATTCCAGTCCTGATAAATGATTTGACAGTAGTCCTTTTATGATCTGATGAAACACACAAATCACATGATTTTCTCCTCATTTCTCCTCTGCACTGACCCCCCCAACCTTCAATGAAGTAGATGCCGCCGACTCCCAAGGGAGATGACATAAATCACATCATGGATTCTTTACAGTCATGTTTTCTTACAGGAATAGCTGTCATCATGACATCATAAAATATTCACACCTAACAAATTGTCCACTCTGAATGGTGCTGAAAAATTTAAGAAAAGTCACTGCAAATAAGGTTTACGGGGCTTCTGATGCTGCAGTAGCACAGTGCCATCGCAGTAACATTAATACTTGATAAAGTAGGATGGCCTCCTCAAAAGTTTGGAAAGTTGGACTACAAACATACAGGATAGACATTTTGACCCCACATCCACACCCAAATGTCAGCTTTTACAGCACTGATATTTCTAGACTGTCAGGGACAACTGATAACTACTGAGCAAGCTCAGTACCTGGCACAAAAATGTAGGATCAATCCAAATCTGACATTACTCCAGTTTCAGTGATATTTGCTAAAAAAAGCGGAATTCCCGGCTGAGTAAAGTAATATATTTGTGTTTTTGCAGGTTTACAGCTTCAGTAGGAAACAGTGGGATATGGACTGATTGGCATAGACAGAGTAAAGAGACCAGCACTAGTCTTTTCATAGGATTGTCTTAAAGACAGTATCCTCACCATTTCAGCGATTAATGTGATCAGACATCAGCTACTTTGACCGAAACAGAGCTGTTTCCTTTCAGTGAGGGAACAAGTATGTGAGAGAGAGAGCGTGAAGAGGGAGTCCACCACCATGATTAAAGGCATGTGTGCAGTTTATCATCAGAGTGTGTCATCAGACTTCAGTTAGGCTCTGAACTGGTTCATAACCTTCCCGAGGCTGCAGGTGCAGAGAACCACAGGCCTGAAGGGAATGAACATCAGAGAGTCAAGCACCAACAACAGCCTCTTATCACATAGAAATCCCACTTACACAGAACAGAACACAGAGAAAAATCCAATACGGGAGTTTATTTATGTGCATGCGACAAACTGGATGACTGTACTCCTGGTGAGCAAAACCTGGACAGCACATTCCATTGTACTAAAAACAGTAATCCATTCCTTAGATGAAAAATGTTTTTGGGTTTCCTGCTTTTTTCGTTTTCAGTTGGAAAATGACAAACTTGTTCATTGCAGGCATCAGTTAGAATAAAATATAATAAGCTGTCCTCACTTTACCATCATGCAGACACTTCTGATCCCAGAGAGGACTGACAGTTTTGTCCTGTAACTGCTACACAAACATACTGATCATGTTTCTGAAGGTCATTTGTGTTTACTTCACAGTCACAAATACTGAGAGACAGTGTGTTAGAATCAACTGTGGTGACTTTTGGAAGTTGTTTTTTTTTTTTTTTTTGCAAGCAAAGCAGTGTAGATGAAAAGGGAAAAAAATGTTTTCAAGTTTATCCCTCAGTGTGAACACAGCCTAAAGCCCCAGCTTACACACACACTGCTCACCTACTGTGGCAGCAGCACTGCCTTTATGTCTTCCAAAACGTATCAGAAATCTGGGAGGTTAGTGTTTATCAGAGCTTATCAGACACATTTTTCTCACAACTCTGTAGAATATGAATCCAGGATCTTTTAGAGCATCCCAGAGTCAAGAGGTCTTGTGATGCTGTTTGAATTTTCCACCCACAAATGTTCCCAAAGATGTTCAGTGGGGATGAAGTCTTGTGACTGATGGAAACCCATGCAAGGGAACAATTCTTGTTATTCCTTGGACTGGAAGAGCTCATAAGATATTTGTTCTGAGAGGCTCCTGGCAGCGATCTCTGTGGGGATGATCCTTTACATGTCACTGATTTCATATCCACACTGTTTGACTGAAGCTCATAAGTGCTGCTGCATCAACTCAATAGGTGGTTGTCTCGTTCCATGCTATGTTTAAACTTAGAATCAAAATATATCTAATCTAAAAGAAATAAAATTTTGGTATAATCAGTCTGTATTGTTATACCTTGGACGTCTGTTTTGTTCCATCTTGTAAAGACTTCTTTCTAAACTTGATAGTGCTTCTTGTTTGTTTTTGGGTAATAAACAGATTTCATTAGCTGAAAAGGTCAGCCAATAAAAAATTCCAAAATTGCTTTTTAGCACTAAAGACAAACTTCAATTCCCAAATGTTTTATTCTCTTGATAATATTACAGTCAGCAGTATAGTTTTACATCCTGAGCCAAATTAAAGTCCCATTAAAACTGACAATAAGGTGTATCAAGTGAATTTGGTTAGGTAACTTTATTAAATGCCAGATGTGCACAGTGATGACAATAAACACAAATTAAACAGGTGCCTTCTGACAAAATGAAAGGCTCTCTACATTTAACACAACCGGCCAATCACAAATGACGCCTCTAGAAACAAGACTGCCAAAAATGAAACCTTTAACACTTTGACAAACATGGGACAACCACCTTTACATTAAAACCTCCTCAACGAACCAGAACCCTCATTTTATGACAGACCGTATCAGTAATAATCACTCAGTAAATCCACAATAATGGATTTGTAACACTGTACCACAGATGAAATAATGTTTTATTGTGAAGTTGGAGCAACATTTTTACTGCGTAATAACAAGCTCACAGTCAAAGTGTGACCATCAAAGTGATTTTTTATTTTTTTTTGCACTTATGATGTTCTCCTAGAAAATGAATGTGAGTTTGTCTTGGGAGTTAGCAGAACCCATCATTATGGGGATAGCAGTTGAAAAGTAAAAAGCTGATGATAGAAGGTTCATAGCATGCATCGATGATCTGCACTGGGGGCCATTTGTGCTCATGAACGAAACAGCATAAGTCATGTCGTCCGCTCACTTAGCCATAATGACTTCACTGGTACACCTTCCTTCAGGCCTGGCCTAAAACAAATTTGCTTCCACAAAGCAACCCCTGTATTACCAGTATTCATGAGCTCTGACATTAAAAAAAAACAACAACAACATAAGAAAAATCAGTGCAGTCTTTGTTGGGAGAATGTTTTGCGCAATGCCTGCATGACTTAACATGACTTGAGAAATGATGGAGTGCACAGTGGTCTCATTAAGGCTTTCAGAGAAGCATCCTTGGGAGCAAGTCTCTCTGGGTGAGACAAACTGAACAGCAAGCTTTTCAGCAGGGTTTCCAATCAAGGTCAAGAAAACGAGATTGTCAGATATATCATGGTCTAAAAATATAAACAAGGAATAAATGTAACATGGCAGCATTGTGTTCATTTCTCTGGAGGCTGGATGTGAATTACATAAATCACTTTATCGAGCTTGTGGAGTTTACTCTGTGACCCTGAGTGCAGAGCTGTTTCCTGTGCTTGCTGTCACACTGCAGTATTTTGAAAGATAACTTTTAGGTCTTTTTAGCATTTCAGGTTTTTTTTTTTTTTTGTTGTTGTTGCTTTTTCTATGGTTGACATTCTCTGCAGCACACTGTAAATCATTTTAAAGATAATCCAATTTATGAAATGGAGCTTCCTGCCATAAAAGAAATTGAAGTTAATTGAGCTTAAACAGATACTACTTTTTCTTCTTCTGCCTTGGGACTGGATGTTTGTCACTTGATGTTTCATGCCTCTGACTCATGCATTACAGCTGGAGTGGCTTTCACACATTTATCCTTTAAAATGTCTCAGAGGAACAATGTCGCAACAATGTGACGTCACTTCCGCCGCCGTGTGTGTCTGCCTTTTCACTGCCTGGACAAACTCCAGTCTTCGCTAAACAATGCACAGATCACATGGAGAGGGCGGCAAAGAACATGGTGTATGAAAATTAAACTCAGGGTTAAAAAAATGTACATAGAAGAGCAGAAAACGGAAGAAGAACCGAAACTCAGCTTTTAACTCACAATGATCACATTTGGCGTCACACCTGAGCCAAAGCTAACAAGCCAAGAAGCTTGCCGAAGGAGACCGACACCTCTCAGCCTAAACACCCTGAATGTGGATCTCACCTGACTGAGCCAGGAGATCGTCCACGCTGCACCGGGTGATGGAGGAAGAGGAGGTCATGGGCTCGATGGTCGTCCCTCCACATCCACCGGAGAACCGTCACTCCAGCTCCCAGGCCCAGCACAGCAGTGTTTCCCCCCCTGGACGAAGATCATTTCCCCCCCGCTTGCAAATGACCGGTATCAGGGAGTCCCCGCACTCTTCCCCCCAACTCCATTAATAGTTATCCGAAATGCGGCGGCCCCACACCGCCCTCCTGGGCCCCCTGTCCCCGTCACAGCGGAAACAACTCCCGGCGCTGTCCTCCAAAAAACGAGTGGCGCTTCCTGTCGGGTCCGATGACACCGCTCGTTGACAGTCTGAACAAGCAAAAAATGATTTTAGCGACCTTTTCTAGCCTTTGAAGCAGTCTTTATTTCTGGGCCGATTCCCGCCGTGGCCCGCGGAGCAGGAGGTTTGTACACAACATTCACTTCATCGATCGCTTTCACAGCTGATGGCGTCCATCCAAACAGGCAGGTCATCTGTCCAGACTGCAACAGGTGAGAGTGAATGACTGTTTACCTGCCCCCCCCACTCTTCTTCTCCCCCCAAAAGCTGCATCGGCACCCCTCAACCCGCTCTTACCCTCCAGCTCCCCTCCTCGGCCATACCAGTCATTACAACTACAACCTGCTATTTCCCACATTCACACCATCATCAGACGCCTTTACAGCACAAAACATACTGATCTGGTCAATCTCCGTCCACTCCCCCGGTCTTCACAGCCTCTCACAAAGCAGTGCCACGTGAAACCAGCGATATTCAACACTCGCTCTCTCGATAGCAAAACCCTCATAAAGGACAATAACCTGGACTTTCTCTGTCTTACTGAAACTGAACAAAAACCTCTGGACAACTTCTCACTAAACCAAACCGCTCCCACAGGATACACCTACATGGACAAACCCGTACAGAACACCTCACCTTCAAACTCTCTGGTCCCTCTCTGCTGGCCGCAGCTATCGTGTACCGCCCGCCCAAACCACATCCCTCCTTCCTCTCTGATCTTGCCAAATTTTTAGCTCAGTTCTAAATCTGCCGTTTCACCACGTGGGCGACTTCAATCTACACGTTGACAAGCCTGACAGCAAACCAGCCACAGAATTTCTGGAACTGCTCCAACGTCTTTACTTCACCCAACACATCAACTTCCCAACCCACAACCGCGGCCACATCCTGGACTCGGTCTGCTCTACTAATCTCAACATACAACATTTATCCAGCCACAATCTGCACATCTGCACACTGCATGTCATCTCTCGGCTTATCATGGATATCCTCAACGCCTCCCTCAGCTCTGGTTCCGTCCCCCAATCCCTCACACTGGCCGCGGCCTCATCATCAAAAAACCCGGCCTAAACCCTGATAACCCAAGCAACTTCAGCCCAATCGCCGATCTCCCTTTCCTCTCAAAAATCCTGGAATGTGCAGAACCCACCTCATATCCAACTGTTTGAATCTTTCCAATCTGGCTTCCATTCAAAACACAGCACTGAAACAGCCCTCCTTAAAGTTAATAACGATCTTCTCCTCTCCTCAGACTACGGACACCTTGGCATCCTCATTCTCCTCGACCTCACCCTTTGACACTTTCAATCCCTCCGTCCTGCTGTCCCATCTGGAGCCATCTCTCCACATTGCTGGCACAGCACTGCCCTGGTTTCACTCTTACCTCTCCAACCGTCACCAATTCATTAATATTAACAAATGCACCTCCCCCACTGTTCCTCTGTCCCAAGGTGTCCCCCAGGGCTCGGTGCTTGATCCTCTTCTCTTCATCCGCTACATGCTCCCCCTTGACAAAATCATCCGTTATCAGGGCCTACACTTCCACTGCTATGCTGACGACATCCAACTCTACATCTCCACCAAAGCCATCACGAACATCATTCACTCCACCCTCACGAACCGTCTCACTGAAATTAAATCATGGATGCAAACAAATTACCTTCAACTGAACAGTGACAAATCGACCATCATCATCACTGAGCCCCACACTGCGCACCAAAGTAACCTACAATTTCAGCCTCACCTTTGATAACTGCACTCTCTCTCCCTCCACACACATCCGCAACCTTGGAATCATCTCTGACTCCCAGCTTATTTAATTAAACTAAGAGCTCAGTCAGATGGGAAGTCATCACAGGCAGTTACATTACACATCATATGTGGACACATGATTACTGTGTTGGTTTAAAACACAAAATGTGGCATGAAAATTTAGACATACCCAGAGGAAAGGAAAATTAGAAAAGAGCTCTCATAAATATCTTATTTATTTCTCCTAGACAACAATGAGGTCTGTGTGAAACCAAAATGATGCTGCATGTCTATGTCTCCTGTTTCTCACTTTTTCCTTGATTGCCACACAAAATCTCAAATTAATATCCTTTTAAGTTTCAAAAGAGACCTCTTCAAGTTCCCAAATCATTCTCAGATTATGTCAGGTTTCTCAGAGCTCTCAGTACGAACCCACACAGCCCAATTCATGTGTCTCATGTTGAGCTCAGACTGAGCATATAAAGAGATCCAGACTTAATGTTTTTATTATTATCATTATTATTATTTCATAAAAATGGCCCCATTTTGAGGGAATTTATAAGCTTGCCCATGACAAAAAACAAATGTCCAAGATATCTTAGATATCAGCCATTTTGATATTTAGATGGTGAAAAGTGAGGTTATAGTGCTGACATAAGCAAATATTTTTCACTGGATGTGGGAAACACTGTGCTGCTGCTCATCTCTCTGAGCAGCATTCATGGGAATAAATCACAATATAATAGTGGTGTGTGTGTGTGTGTGTGTGTGTGTTTATTTCTCATTTCCCTCCGAATACCCTCCTGAATACAACAACTAGACTCTGGCAGTGCACATGCAGACAGGTGACAGGAGTTGCTGTGGTTACGGAGACGCTTTGTAGTGACATCAACCACGTGTAAACTACCATTTCTTACTTTCTAAATATGCCATAATGCTGCTTCTATCATCGATGTATAGGTATAAACATATGGAAATGACCACAGCTGTGATCAGATGGACCAGACTCTCATTTCTTAGTTCTCCATAATTATCTCGTTATCACGAGAAAACAAGCTTTGTTATCCCGTGATAACGAGATAAATGAAGTAGTTGGCACAGCAAAACGAGAATGATTAAAAATGAGTAGCAACCATGGCCACTCTGGGCTTCCAAAGCTCCTGTCCGTGTGGCACTTCCCTTCACATGCATGGGAGGAGGTATGTGGTTGCCCTTGCTCTCTCCAGCCATTTCTTCATACAGTCAACAAAAATGTTTTGCGCGGACATTAGAAGTCATTTGAGGCAACCATTTATAGTTTACCATTTTTGTCTCCCCACTATATGGAGAATCCTTTGTGTGGAAAACTTATGTCACACTTAGGTTAGATGTTTTTGAACAGTTGTTACCTGGGTTCTCCACTCTGTGTGTCCCGCTGGAATTCAGAAAGAAACGATGCAGCTAACATACATAAAACAAAATGCATATTAATAGGACGTGCAAAAATGTCACAGAAAAGCTCTTAGTATAACTCAGTACAATTCAACAGCACCACAAACTACAGCTGACAAAATGATGATTAAAATTAACCAACGCCTCTGAGATTCAATGAAATTGAACATCATAATCCTCATGAAGAGGCTTTACTGAAGGACTACTGTATAATACTGCATTCAAGTGCAAGTAAGTGTAACTATATTCTTATCAAAGTGTCATTTTAATCACAATTTCTTAGATATATAAAAGCATTCAGCACACTATCAGACACAAAACGGAAATGTGGATGGGAGAGGAACAGACAGGAATTTTCTCAGCTTTCTTCTGCACCTTTTGAGAGTACTTTGCTGGCTCTTGACTTTTCTCCTCCAGCGTGAGTCATCCCTCTGTCATTTTCAACTTTTTTAAGCCTCAACTATCAACAAACACAAAACGAGTACAAATAAGCTGGAAAAGTTAGCATGCAGGGTTAGAGTGAGCCCACATATACCTGTGTACATCTTTTCACCGATTCAAACTTCCCAGTTGCAGCTTTCAGCTTCTTTCTGCTATATATATATATGTGTGTGTGTGTGTGTGTGTGTGTGTGTGTGTGTGTGTGTGTGTGTGGAGTCTCACATATGGCTCCACAGTAGCTCTAGCACTGCTTTTCGTCAGAGAGAAGAATTAGCCTTTAATGGCACTGCAAGTTATCTCAAGTCTCAAGTATGACATCTGCAAATTGTTGTCTCACCTATTTCCAGTGAATTCTGGATGAAACATAAGAGAAATAGAGCCGACAAAATGGAAACTGAAATGAGGCTCGAAAGAAAATCACAATTTTGTCTCCCGAGCTACAGAAAAGCAAAATTTTCCTCAGGGTAAGCAGTTGACTTAGGATTTAACCATGTCTTATTGAGGACAAACAGGAACATCTCTGCACGCTGTTCGATCGTCTGCCTCAGGCAGTCGCTTCAGAGCCATGAAGACAAAAACAAACAGACTCACTAGCAGTTTCTATCCATCTGCCATCATCTGTTTATATGCTGCTATGCTAGATATCTCATCTTGTCAACATACATTTACCTAAATTCTTTATATTCCTCTTAATTACCTCAATCATTCTTCATCCTTCCATCATACCCCAGGTTTATGGGACATGTGCACGTGTCCACGTGTGAGTGTTTTTCTTAGCTCAGTTTAGATTTTTGTTGCCTTTTCCATTTTTGTATTAATCTTCTATTTTTATTACTTTCTGTATTTTGCAAATGTTCCTTTGCACTCAAAATTTGCCCTTTCAATTCCATTGTCCGATGTTTCGGTGTCACAGTGACAGTTGTGACAGCTGATTAGCTGATCTGAGCCCTCTGGAGTAAAATTAACCAAACTAAGAAGAAAAGAAAGAGTTACTTTAGTGAAGCTGAGTGACCTCCATGCCTGTGTGCACCCAAAAGATACAAACCATTTCTGACAGAGGATGACGGGAATATGCAAAGATGTTCCACATGTTGGGCCACAGCCCATTATAGAAAGGGACAAGACCACATGCTCCCTGGTTCCACAGACATAGCAGGGTCCTTCTGAACTCCCTCAGTGCTCATCTTTTCATACCTATGTGAGAAGACCACCACAAAATCCTGTTTGTTCCTCTGCCTCTCTTTTTTCACTTCCCTCAGTTCCTCCTGGGCTCCTCTCTCTTGGTTCCTGGATCATAATGATGTGAGGTCCTTCCTAATATGTCTGAGTGTACAAGCTGAACGCAAGCAGACTTGATGCAACATCTCCCCGCTGTTTCCTGCCGGCAACGAGCCTCGAGTTAGCATCAACTGCAGCGCCAGCAACACAACTGGCTGTAGTTGTTCAGTTAATTATTTATCAGGGGTCCAAAGTAGTAATATTTCATGAGACCGAATTGGTGATTTGGCTATTGCTTCCCTTTTTACGGCGGAGCCCCAAGGTCAGCTTTGATATTAATTTATCAGTTAATATTAATAGTTTGGTCAATTTTTTGAAAGCCAATCACCAATGAGCCACCAGGGCCTGACAAAACGGTGCCCTGTGTGAGCTCTGTTACAAAGTGAAGAAGAAGGGAAGTGAATATTAAAGGTAGCTCATGAGGGAGATGTGGTGTGACAAGCTTTCACCTTAACGTTATCCATAATGAAATGCATTGTCACCAAAGACACTCGGAGCTAAACTACTGTTTCAACGATACTTGGACATCTCAGTCACTGATCTCATCTGACGGGGACTGATTAACATATTTCATGAACACTTCTTTAGAGGACAGCTTTGTGCTCCGTCTACACTTACCGGCTAAAGTAAAATAACTCTACGCCCCCCATTTGCTTTGAACATCTTCAACAAAGTTTGTGTTTTTAATATTGCTCCACTAATACATTTTAGGAACAGATCAGGGACTAAAATGTATAATACCTTGATGATGTAGAAACTTGAGGTTAAAACTTCAGGGAAAGAGCAAAAGCTTTGCTCAGAGCCACTGAACATCTGGATACAGTGACTGCTGAGCAACAAGACGTTCTTCTTTGTTTCCATATCTACTATCCATCCATTTGATATGTAAAGTTAAACAAAACAAAAACACACAAACACCAGCTAACAGGTAAAGAACAGCTCTACCTCAGTAAACCTTCCCATGGCAAAACTACAGGAAATGATTTGTCTGGTGTCCTTTGGGTTTCAGAAAAAGTCCTCCTCTATTTGTCATCCTGCACCAAAGCCCCACCAGAATATCTCCAACTGTTTTAAACACATTGGCGAACTTGCATTTATTGACACCTCTGAATCTAGTTACTTTCTCTGATTAAGTGATTCTCAGTCTAAATGCGCACTGACAAGCCTTCCAGTCATCGAGCGGCCCTGTGTGGGATGGTAATGTGGGATGAAACAACTGAGATTGACTATTGATTAAGGCGCTTGTGTACAGCTCTGAGGCACCTCGATATAATCACTAGCACACTTGTTCTGTCTCCTCCTGAGCGTGGCTGATGGAGTGATGGCAGAGGATGTAACCAGGTTACACGAGGTTTGATTTATCATAATTCAATGTGCAGACTCACAGACAGCGGTTACTGGCGCCGATCCAGACGCATCATAACGTAATTGTTTTGATCATCTATATTAAGGAAGGCGTGAGATGTAGATTAAATAGCACGGAAATGCTTGAGTGTACTGAAAGTGAAATGAGTGAGATTGGTTCCATCCACTGAATCCAGCCCTTTTTTTTTTTTCAGCAGCACAATTTAATTGAACTGTGTCAGCAGTGTTAAAAAAGTGGTGCTCTGGCTGAAAAAGAGAGTGTCTGAGAGGCATATTGATTAGCTGCTCCAGGAGGAGAGGATCCACCCATCACACTTCCTGGCAGCACCTCCCACAGGGCATTTATCTTATTGTGATATGACAACCCTCAACCATATCAAAACTAACTCTGGACATTAATTGGGGCATTCATTGTCAGTGCGCAAAAACACTTTTCTGCTTTCATACGCACAGTCAGACACAGGAGTGGTTGTCCTGCTGAGATGGACTCCTGATGGGGCCCCAGGCAGTGCGGCGGCAGGCACTTTACCAATAAATACACATTTTGCAAATATTTTTGCCCTTGTTCCTATCATAGCCGTTATTAGACGACCTGACCACCGCAAAAAGTAAAATTAGGTTGTTCTCATTCTCATTAGCAACCAGCAACACTGATGTTAGCATTTTATTCATTTTAGTTCAAAGTTTCATTTAAGACAATGAACTGCTGTTGCACTGAATTGTTCAGAGGATGCACAGAGTTGTGATGCTTAATGAAGAGGACATAGTTTCAGGTGCAGGTTCGAACCCCAGGAGGCCAGAAAAGGGGACAAGATGGGAGCTTTGGCAGCAAAGATCAGTAAACCATTCTGACTAGTTGAGGCGCGAACACTCGAAGCACAAATCTGCTCTGAAGTTTGAAGAATAAAACTGCCAACTGCACCGACATAACCGAGGCTGACAATCACATAAACACTACATCATTCGGCAACGGCACCTCATTCAAACGCAGCTGTGTCGTGTGTTGTTTCAGCTGTATTCAACTGTCTGCGGGTGTGTTATTCTGGCAGAATTTTTGTGGGAGATGAGATTTGAGCTTTGTTCCTCTAAAATGTCATCTTTGCAGAGAAGTATTACCCAATTTTAGATAAAAAAAAAAGGCAGTGCATTTTGAATGTTACAGACTAGATGTCAACAGGATTAAACAAGTTCATCTGATCAGAATTTTCTCAATATGGGGGTGTTCATACTTTGGCTGAAAATGCAAAAGTTTGTCAAAGCATTTGATTTGTCATAAGGTTTACACATGTAGGCAGAGATTGTGTAAAGGCTCCAGAGCTGTTGGAAATGACTTCTTCTGTCTATCTGTATTTTGTGTCTTTGTGCTTTAGAAAGTTTTCAGACATAGCATGCAAAGACCTTTTAAGGGCTGATGGATTTAAAGGTTGGATTTGTCACATACACAAAAATGAGGCCTAGAAAAGATAGAGAATGAATAAAAGTAAAGAAGATAGTAACTTTCTGCATTAAAATGATGTTAAAATTAAACGTTCTGTGTGGATGGGCTGGGCAGTTATTCAGTAAATAAAAATGTAAAGCAGACAAACTATAATTCTTTGGAACGTTCTTCAGTAACTTGCAACATCGACAGCACTGTTGTCTGCTGGGGTAACTGTGCGGTCACATTCATGTGAGTGTTCTTTCTGCAGTGCTACATTTGTTTTTTCATCCTCCTTTACCCTTCCTGACAACCACAAAGGTCCCTTTCAAAAAAGATGCCGCACTGTTCGGGCGTCTGACTCACAAACAAAAAAGTGACTCATGTTTATGTAGCTCCTAGCTACAGTAGTTATCAGTCCATGACTTCACTGAAAACCGCACTAAAAGGGAGTGTGGTTGAATTGTCTTGTGGTAACATATTACGGTGGGAGATAAACAAATATGCAGCACTAAAGGGGATGAGGAAGAAGGGTGAGGCAGTGGAGGGCCTGTTTCTCACTAATATGATTCGTGATATATAGAGGAATTGTGCGTTAATTTGTATGTGCTTATATAGATAGTATTCCACATTTCTTACCAAATAAAGCTTAAACTCTTTGGTACATAAAGTGTGTAAGGATGCTTGTTTTGTTTTGTTTTTTTTTCCCACCAGCAATCCCTTATATTATATATAATACTCTATTATATTAACTTGTTTATGAACTAGGCCCCTTTCATTTTACAATTTATTTCTTCAGTATTCCTGAACTGAAATGGGACTTTTTGGACACAGTGCACTTGCAGGCCCACAGAAACAACAAAAGCTCTGAATGAAGGAGGAGGCGGCGGCCTGTGTGTTACAACTTCCTCGAGCTCTAACATCATGTGAAGGACATTTACGCAAATACATGGTGGTTTATAATACTTTCACAAAAGCACCAAAAACATTTCCCCAAATTTAAACAAGAATGGATGGTTCTGACCTTAAATACAAAGTTGGGTGGATCAGCGAGCGAAGGTATTTCTGTTCATCACGAAGTTACCACAATTATCTGTACTATTACAGCCAGTGGTTGTCGAGATAAGTCATTCTGTATAATACATGTCCAATTACAGCTGTTGCCACAGCCTTTACCATTGTCTAATGAAAACATACCAGTTTACATTGTGATGAATGCATCTGCAGTGAAACCAATTTGCTAACATCAATTTATCCCCAGTTAGGCTCAACAAACCCATTAACTGGGTTAAAAGCAAAAATGTGTCCCCTTAAGAGGCCACATGCACACGCGCACACAGACACACAGACACACACACACACACACACACACACACACACACACACACACACACACACACACACACACACACACACACACCTTGCTCTTCTTGTCTAGCACCTTGAAAGCATTAGAAATATATATAGCACAGATAAACATTCCAGCTAAAAATGGGTGACATGCAATTAGCTGCTGTGTGGCTCCGTGTGTCTTTACAGCAGAGACAGTCGGGTGAAATATGGTTGGTCTGAGAAGCGTTCTCCTCTCACCTAACCCTCTGACATGCTCTTCTGACGGAGGTGCCAGCAGATTAAGAGCAGAGTCATGAGATTTGTGCTTTGGCTGTATTCCTGCTTGGAATTTAAATTGGACTCTGATTCAATAAATGCTTTTCAGGTAATTGCAGAAACTCACTCAGTTACACCATCAACTGATCGCTGTGGTGCAAACTTAGACATAATTCTCAGAAGACATTTGATGCTGCCTGCCTCGTCCTTTGAGACTAGTTGTGGATCACATGGGGCCAAAGCTCAAAAATGAATAAAAAATCTTAATAAATAAATAAATAATAATTTCATCCATCCAAACTAAGCAAGGAAACAAACAAACAAAAAAATAACATTCTTATCATTAAATAACAAACATTGCACATCACTACAAAGACCAAGTGCATCAATGTTTTCTCCAAATACTTCAAAGATTTAAAGGCTGAGTGTCACACTTCAATAAATAAATGAATACAAGTCAAAATATCCTTCGTAGCCCTCCATTTGACCTGGCTGCTCTGAAAGAGCGCCTTTAATACACCGGACGTGAGAGGAGCTGAGCACTGTCACGTGATGTGTATTTCTCTGAGTGAATTGACGCAGATGTGACGTCACCAGCTGTTGAATGGGTGCCTTTCACAGTTCACTCTGCACAAAGTATCAATAAAGCCATGTGGAATCTATGACAGTCCGACTAAGAGGCCTATGCTGGGGTTGACATGAAACCACCGGGACTTTTTCCCCACTGCCCTTAATGTTAGTGTTCATTGATGAGTAGTGTTTCCTCAGGTCAGTCAGTCTGTTTGTCATGGGATTAACACAATTGTGTGTTTCATTCTCATATGAACAGTAAGAAAGAGATCCAATAGTCATGTTTGTTTTGGCTGAGAGATAAAACAGGAGGGCTTTAGTTTTTGAACATGTGACAGTGTGGGCTGTGTCTCAGGCGCACAAACGTAAATTTACTACAGCCACACCGAGCCTGCTGAAGACACATTCAAATCAAATGGCTTACTTTGAAAGTGAAAAGGATAATTGTTTCATTTCCCATTAAAATGAGTAGCTTGAGTTAGAGCCCTGGGTGAGGAACCTTCAGGAATGAGAGGTATTTGTACCATGAGTGCTAAAAAGAGGCCAGTGGCCTACCGTGCTCTTTAATTGGCTGATTATTAACTGTGTGGATCAAAGTCAGCTGCCCAGCCAAGGATTACAACAACTTGGTAAAAATCCTGAGCACAAATGTGCGCTGCTTATGTGGCTTTACTGACCGATCGAACGGCGCAGCAGCGCTGCAAAGGAGTCGCTGGGGCTTTTATCGGCTGCTGTCATTCGCTCAATCAAATCTGTGGTGAAGTGAAGTGTGAGAATGCTCACTTATACATTCTGCAGTGTGGGGAGCACAGCAGACTTTATGAATGTTGAAAGGGGACAAAGCTTAAGCTCCCCTTGGCAGAACAACACAAATTCGGCTGGCCAGCAAAACCCCAGTGCCATAAATTGAACAAAGAAAGTCAAAATTGCCCTGGACAGCAAAGTAAAGTCACTCTCTAGTTTGCTAAGAATATTGTATTTTCATTTTTTGAGAATATGACATGAAAAAATAAAGTCGCATTTGGTGAAAATGATCTGACAGGAAAATCTGTTATTCATTCATTCGTTTGATATCAACTCTATCACAGCTGCCGCATTGAAACTCCATAGGTTGAAATCAATAGTTATTAAGAAAATCGATGATGGATGTGAAAGCACCTCATTTCAACAGTAAGACACTCTATTCACCTCCATTAGATCAGCTCCACTCGTCCAAATGACAGCTCAAAAAGTAAAAACATCGCTTTTAGCTGCAGCAACTTGGCAGCATTTCAGCCAAGTCAGTCAAAGCTAATTCTCTGCTCATGCCAATTGCAGGCAACGAGTGCTGCAGTTTGTCTTCGAGATGTTTGTCAAATCGTGTAAAGCACCAAATGCCAGTTTGTGTCAGATTTTGGAGATAGATATATAATTTATTTTCAAGATGAACCAGACTTAGAAATAAATAATGATTTCTTGTGGTGTGGAAACTGTGAGTCTATC
Source organism: Echeneis naucrates (assembly GCF_900963305.1). Lineage (NCBI taxonomy): Eukaryota > Metazoa > Chordata > Actinopteri > Carangiformes > Echeneidae > Echeneis > Echeneis naucrates. Next base: position 16,243,996 of record NC_042520.1, on the reverse strand, counting down.
ACGTATGACCTATATCTATGCTGCACTCTCGCCTTAATGAATCCATTTTTAAAATCCCCCCATCAGACAGAAACGTGTAACCACCTCTCATGTGAACAAAGTGGAGATCAGACAGAGCAAAAATATTTCAAGCTTTAGTTATGAAGACGCAGCTTTGCAGGAGGTGACTGAATCCCAGAGATGACTTTAAAGGAATAAAAGCTGGGGAGCTAAATTTAAATCCGAGATAAGAGAGCTGAATTTATTCAGAGAGAGCATACACAGTGGGTTATATTTTAAGTACAGTACAGTGTATGAATAATGTGTAGCGTGTGTATAACAGATACAGTCGGTACATTTTTCACTGTTATGTATAGTGTCAGTGTAGCATGGACACTCACACACAAAGGGCCGGCCTCAACATTACAGCACAGGGGACCTTTAATGGTGCAGCGAAGAGCGGGCTGGCAGGCTGGAGGTTGTCCTGAAAGTGACATCTCAACGAAAAACAGGGAATGACGAAAAGAAGACAGAAGAACCTTTTAACTTCTCCTCTTCTTCCTAAGTGGAAAATACCAACCAGTTTCAGCGGTTTGCCTGCATCCTAACCCTGATCCACTTCCTCACTGCTAAGACAACGTGGTGATGCAAGCCTTCTTTCTCCTGATTGAGCGTCTGATCTAGCCCCAAGCACAACCCGCACAAACTAACTGACCACATATGGAACAGCAGGCCGACCTGTTTCACAGATCAAAACCCGCGAATGGCTAAATTATTGAAAGCCCTGAAACATTTATGCAAATGTTTGACTGATATGCCGAAACACAGATACTGTGGGGAACGGAGCGGAAAGAAAAAGGCTGAGTGTAGCCTTTTCAACCGCTGCTATACATGTTTATAAATGTGTGGGTGTTCCTGCCTCATACTTGTTTGCACAGTTACATAGATTTGTTCTCTTGTACCTTCAGCACATATAGAACTAATTTTGGTTTTAGGAACATAACTAATTGCTTGACAAATTATATTTGGATTACATCTACATCTTTTTACTGGAGCTTTGATATTTATCATGACTCATCTCCTGCTATGTATTTATTTGACCCTGTTAGGGTTGTGGGTTTGATGTTGCATGGAAACAAAAAGAATAGAATATTTGAGAGTTGAGTTAAAAAGCCCTAGTTTAGTAGATAACAGAAAATTGGGGAAGTCAAACCGTGTTGACACTGTTTATATTTCAATGTGCCGAGTCAACCCCAAAACAGAAGCTTTAAAAGCATCATTCATCACAATGTTCTAATTATCATCATCATTATTATTATGCTAAGGACAAGATTCAAGTGTAATGTGCATAACCTGTAAATTAGACTGAGGAAGTCAGATGTATTGGCAGGTCCACAGGTGATGTGAGGCAGAGCAGAATATAAAAGCTGCACTTCAAAGTAAAAAGGAAATGAAGCCCAGTGAGGGCTTGCAGATGTACAATACAGTCTGGTGATTAAACTTATTTTACTTCACTCATGAAGGAAATGGAGCACATATCTAGCAGTGATATCACTTCACTGTATTCTTGGAATAATATTATACGGTTTGGCATTGTTTAAGTACTGGGAAGCTCTGGTGCTTCCTGTGCAGATAAGAACAAGGCCACTCATCCGCTGGACAGATGACGCTCGCACTAAATCAGAAATCCCAGCTGGAGCAGCTCTCCTTACTGACACGAAGCTACATGCTCTATGTAAATAGGTATGACACTAAATTCATACTTGTTATCGTTGCCTGCGGCCACAAACTGAACATGGTGCATTATTTGTTTTGTTTCTAGGAAACAGCTCCACTTTGCGCATCTTGCAGGAAAGGAGCTTTTTTTTTTTAAAAAAAAATTATTATTTTTATTTTTTATATCTCTGTGCAGCATGATAAAAGGAAATGTCAATAACCTGTGAGGCTGATTAATCTTGCTGAGGAGTTATTCACTTTGATGTCGACATCTAACGACAGGGCTGTAACAGGAGGTACCTGGATGGATTTGTGGCTGTACGTGGCCAAAAGCCATGGAAAGCACAAAAATAATATACTCACTGTTTTCACTGTGTCCATTATAATTTACTTTCAATCTAAACAATAAGCCTATCTATGTGCTTTTGGGTCAGTGTTGCATTGCGTTTCTCTGGTGAATTTAAAGCCCCTGTAGAAGTGATGTGTCACAGTGTAGGCTCACAGCCACTGTTTATCTCCCTCTGTTGGGTGACTCATCCATCATATGATGAATTAACGCATTTGTGGTATAAATGGGGCAAATTACTGTGCTATTTATTCTCAAACTTTTGTCATCATCAGGCAGTACATTGCCCTTTGACCCTTTCCCTAAGATCAGCAGGGAAAGAGACGGTAAAGAGCTGTTATCATGAAAACATTAGGCCCGTCAAACGATTGAAATATTTATCTGATCAGTCACAGGGTAGGTGTGGATCAATCACGAATAATTGCAAATAATCACCATTCCTAAATGGGACAGAAGTCACGTTTTCTCTGTATATTGGAACAGACTGATAAATGACAGGTAGTGGATATATACGTTTAACATTTTTTATGTATTGATTACAAATCCAAACAAAGAGCCATTGCTCTTTTTGAAATTTTATAATATAGGATGGACAGACTGATTTTTTTGTGGAAGGGCATATTAACAATGTAAAGCGGTCCTCATCAATGTGTCTTGATTGGGACACTTACTTTATGAACTTGCCTTTTACATTTATTTCAAACCAAAAGAAATCTAATAGGCCTGAAGGGAACACAATAAAGCTTGTCTTAAAAAAAAGAAAAAGAAAAAAAAAAATCCTCTTCCACAAGCTGCTCATTACTTTTGACTTGTCAAAATAATGTTTGGAGTTGTTGTTTTTTTTTTTTTTTTTTTTTTTTGAGTGTTGTTTAAGTAACACAAATTATTAGAGGAGAATCATTGCCGCTCATGTCCTGACGTATGAAGGGTCAGGAAGCAGGAAGCGGCTGGTGTCTGGTTGGCTTAAATTAAGAGTGCAGCTACAAGACAAAATAATGGCACACAATACCATTAAAAAGAAATACCACATGTTACCTTTGGAATATTCTTGATGACATGCTCACATGCAAGCAATGTCATTTTAATCTTGTAGCTGATTAAATGAGACGAATTGTAGAACAGAAATAGGCTGTTTCCTAATTTAGTCCATAACAAATCATTCCATTTGAGGAATCGACAACAGGTATTGTATAGAACTTTATCAGCTGCTAAATCATCTGTAACTTAGGTCAAAATTATAACCATTCTCTTTCTGATGTGTGCTTCAGTCAAGAAAAAAGACTGCTGTTACCTTAAATCCTTTAATATATGAAAAAGGCATATTTTAACATAATATACAGTGTAACAGACCATGTCCCACAGTTTTCATTTACATTTCCTTACAAGGCTGCCTGCCAGAGTAGACGGCTCGAAAATGAAAGAAATTGATCAACAATATGGGTTTGCTGTCTACCTCTGTAATTGAGACACAGCTGAAAGCAGACTAACTAAAAGGAAAACTGAAAAATGTTGTTTCTTTCCCAGCTGAACAAAGAGTGGCTTTTCCGCGTGGTGCAAAGATGAATTAGTGTTAACTAAGGACATCCTGACACACGAGAGATAGATTTTCTAAGTCTGATCTAAATTGTTTTCAAGAACAGATGAAAAACAAAAATGCTACGCCAGTTTCCATGAATTGAAAAAGGTTGGAAAGTTTATTTTTTTAGCTTCTTTAGGTAAATTAGATTTTTCATCTGTGAAAACAGGTGAAGTTTTTTTGTCTCCTTAATATTTCAGACACAAGAGGTTGAGTTGTACCCTTTCCCCTGTTTCAATATGAGTTTTTTAGAATGGTTTTAATTTCTCAAAGCACTCTGAATACAACCACAACTGAGGACAAATCGACTGCTTATGGCACGTTATTAACTGTAATGTAGCACGCTGAGTGTGATGAAGTCTGTCACACATTCTCAGATTTATGAGGCATTTGGACCTTTTCATCATTCAGGAAAAAAAAAAGAAGAAGAAGAATATCAGAAATCACAAAATGATCATGAAAAAAGGTTTTGTTTCAACTTGCAAAAACGTTTCCCACATCTCTAAGGAAAGAAAGAACTTTAGAATGGTTATCCTACAAAAACATTTTTTCCCCACTCTTTCTCAAGTCATAATCACTTGAGAGAAAACTGTTTGGATCAGACTTAGATAACAGATCACCACTATTTTTCCTCCCTCATTTGCCTTTTGGGGCTTCTATAATGACCTAATCAACAACTCATCCTGATCAAACGGCATGAACTGGGAGTGAAATGTCAGTACCAACAACTATGATATTGCTGTTAATACGTTCACCAAGAAGTCAATGATGCTTCTTCTTTGTGCTCTGATGTGACCAGCGTCTGCACATGATGAGGTATGATCTATAAATGGCTGATGTGCTGCTCACCTTTGTAAGAAATATCAACAGAAAAGCCTTGAGACATTAGAAGACATCGCTTGAAAAGGATCATAAAAAAGATTACCAGTCACAAAAGACATGTATTATATAATACATAAAATAAAAGGAAAATAGAAAGGAAACCTATTCTAATAAGAATTGTATCTTGTAGTTTTATACTGATGAAGGACAAAACTTTGAAATGATGGTTTTCATTGGTTATAAATCATTGACTGACAAGCTAAAAACCAAACCATAGTAACAGGTAATTAAACAATTGTAGTGAAAATACCTTTTATTGCATATAAAATGTCAACATGGGTCTGCAGACACACCTCGAAAACTGAAGAAAACGGAATGTTTCCTTGAGATCATGCTCAATAAAACATAATGTTTAAACGGGAAAATCAGAATAACATCTAAAACATAAGGACAACTCTTTATTAACATTCCTGAACAAAATGTGTGTTGTGCATTGCTATGCATAATGGTAAAAATTATTTCTGAGTGTGGAGCAGTAGGTCCATGCTCATACTGTCTTATACAATCATAGTATGCATAAGGCTCCTCCTCAGGAATGATTTAACTGCCCATAGGGATGGCAGAGAAATTAAGAGGGTGTTTCATGATGCAAGGCCGTTACAATAAAGGACAAAGCATAATTAGCATTAACCCCCCCCCCCATCTCAGCCCATATTCCACTGCATTGAAGGACTACAAAACCAGAACTACCAAAAGCTGTTAAAACGAACACACTTCAGGGAGTCACCTTTGTAGAGCCTGCATATTAAAGTCTTGCCAGATTATTATGGCACTATAGTCTTCATTACTAAGGTGACTGTCTGATTATTGGCCATCTATCTGGCCACAACGGTATCTGCAGAGAGACAGGCAGAAGGGGGGGGGGGGTCACGGCAGAGGGAGGGAGAGAGAGAAAAGGCGCGAGTGAGCAAGAGAGAAGGCGCAAGCGAGCGAGAGAGAGAGAAGGTGCGAGTGAGTGAGAGAGAGAAGAAGCGAGCAAGCAAGAGAGAGAGCTGCAGCTCTGTACTGCAGCAGAATTGACAGCCGTGGCCTTCATCCACCTTCATCCAGATCCTTAGCATCACTCAGCTACAGCAGCTGCTCCTCTATTTTGTCACGTAAAACATTAAGTCTCCTCGCATGCATAAGCAGGTTTTTTCTTTTTTTAAATAAAGGGAAGGGATGTTGAAGACCCTGAGCAAAGACTTCCAATTGTGGGTAATAGAACTAAAAAAAATAGATGAGCACCCTTCAAAAATATTTGTTAATCTAAAAAAAAAAAATCACATATTAATTGCTTAAATCTAACATTTCAATATGTAGATGGAGAAAAGAACTGTCATCATCATGATATTCAGACTTGAGTGGGACAGACTGACTCTCAACAGTTTTTGAAATCAAAGGAGCCCAAAACTATTTAAAGCAAGGTGATGGTGGTGTAAAAATGGGTTGACATAAGGTGCTGTTACTGAATGAAGGGCAACACAGATTCTACATACAAGTGTCCTGAAGCAGGAAAGTTATGACAATATTAATGTGGCTCATCTTCCAACTTGTTTGCATTGCAATTCAAAACATGTTTTTCGTCAGTGTTTATTGATCTGTGCGTGTTTCAGCTCATCTCATCCAGATTTTGCCTGTGAATAGTATCCAAATGGACAGGAAGCAACTGTAATGAACAATGTGTAAAATAATCAAGTGAACCCAGTTACCACTACATTCAGTGAGGATTAAGACCAGGATGAAAAGCTTTGATGGTAACTCATAATGTGTGCTAGGGGTCTTGATAATTTTTCATTATGAATGACAAGGGGCAACAAAAGCTGAGCAGAAAGTGTAAACTTGAGAGAGAACAAACAATGAAAATATTTTCCTCGGCTTGAAAACAATAAAAACATGGCAGATTTTTCAAATGCCATCAGACTTTGTATTAGCTTGGTTACTGCACTACATATGAATAATCTAGTAATAGTTAAAGCAGCATTCATGTTATATTGAAACTGTTTCTAATATCAAAGGTAACAGCATGTATTTACTATTCTATTCAAAAAACAGTCCAAACATAAAGACACAACATTGAGTTAAAGATAAAAGCAATGCTAAAACATTTAGAGTTTTGTCTGATTTCTCCTTCCAACTGGCACTTCCCACATAAAGGGACAATAAATTCACATTTTGGCTATCTAGAAATGCAATTTGTTATTTTTGGCATTCCTAAAAAAAAAAAAAAAAGAAAAATGTGAATGGTAACCAGATAAATCCTTTGCAGCTAGTTAGTGGCCTGCTGATCTTATTTGGTCTCCATTAGGACTGCTAACAACAACAATAAGAAGACATTTTACTGATGATTAATGGGTCAGAGGTAAAACAGGTGCCTGTTGAAGTCAAACAAAAGACATAAATCTTTGTCTATGGAAGAAACAAATAAAGGACATCTTTAAAAATAAAACAAAGATTTGTCATTATGTAGAGGACAAAATATAAGTGTAAGACAATTATGGTAAGATAAGTCAAGTAAAAAGGCCCCAAGCCAGCAATCCCATGTGCTTGAGGGATGCTTAGAGATAAAGTACAAAGTCATTAAACTCTTTTCCTGCTTAACATAGACCCTATGATCCTATCCACACCAGGCCATTAAATATAATACAATCCAATATTCTTCAGTAAATCAATGTATAAGCTTCTGAGGACCAGTCAGTGTTTCTCTGCATTAGTTAAACAGATGTGGATCTTTATCCAAGTTCAACAGACATGGATGGAGAAAAAAATATATATGCTTTTAACAAGTGACAGAAAACATATTTTCAGCCAGGCCCTGAGGTATTGTGGGGCACGATGCAGAGAAGTGATGTAAAGAACAGGAAGGGGACAAAAATATCACTTGATTAATGGCACTTTTTTTTCCTTTTTTAACATTTTGTGTTAGAATTTAATTCTCTCGAAATGGTTTGAAGTTGTCGACACAGTCAGTGTCCAGAGTCTTGTCAGTGGTCATAAAAAAGGTCACAATGGAGAAGAATGACACAGAGGAATCCATGTGTTCATTGGCCAGCCAGCCCACCAGCCATCATTCCCTGTGGCAGAAAGTGGGGAGAGGTATGAAATATTCAACCTTATTCAACCTCCCACGGAATGGGACAGAGGCTCTGTGACAAAGTAACAAGTGACCTAAAAGATGAGACCTGTCCCTTTTCCTTTCTTTTGTGTTTTTTTTTCCCTCTCTTACTTTCATCCATGACCTCCATCTCCCAGCTGGCAGGTGTCCTTGAGTAACTGTGCCCCAGAAAAAGACTTGTCCAAAGAAAGGGAAAAAAAAATAAATCTGAGGAATCAGGAAAACTGAATTGAACTCTGAAGTGGGCGGGGCCATCCTCTGTATATGTGGATTAAAATCCTAGATGAGTGGTAAACAAAATGTAGAAAGTTTGATTTACATTGGCTCTCCTCCCCCCTTCAAGTGTCACTCATTAACAGGAAAGTAACAGCATTGTGTTTGCTTGTCTGCAAGTATCAGGGTGTGTATGTGCAGCTTAGCTCAATGGAAAAGTGGGCTGAATTGAAAGCTTGTGGCTGTCCGTCCTCAGCTGGATGGGACTGTTAGTGTGCTGTGCTGACCTGGTGTGGGTCTGAAGGGCTTCTCCTGTCACCAGTTGGCTTTAACAGCTTTGACATCACTGACCAGGTTTTGGGCAAGACAGATACCAAATATCTGAAGAGCAAGGCAAGCAGGATATTAGATCAACACATGCTTACATGAAGTAAAATCAAAATACTACATGTTATGCATCCCCAAAAAAAGGAAGAAAAAAGAAAAAAGGAGATGTTTTCTGTTCTCACAGCTAGATGGCAGTGATTAACAAAGCACAACCCATGTTTGAAGTAAATGATGTAATTTCAAATGCAGAGAGGCTTCATGTAAATGTTTTGAAGTGAAAGTATCTTTGAACAACAACTTCTTACCTGCAAAAGTGCAATACCAACAAAGATTCCAGCTACAATGATCAGGTTGTCCTGAAGCCACTTCTCAAACTGTCCCACACAGCCCTTGGTATAGATATACTTCTGACGATTCAGCTCCTAGTGATGACCAAATAGCAGATTGGCAGTACATTAAATGTAGGTGAATACATTATTTCACAATGCACATTTTTATCGGTCACATTAATTTGTCAGCTCTGAGTGAGGACGCTGGCCTTTTGCAAAATCTGAACTCTGATCTAAGACAAAACAATTTTGTCCAATGACTACTTCACTGCTGGGGAGGCCAAGAGAGGTGAGTGGAAGTCACTCTTACATTATAACGTGTCTGGAATAATGGAAAATATCAAGGTAGTGTATTCAGTTTGTTTGTGGACCTTGTCTGGCCTGAACAAACAGGCAGAAGCTGTTTCCTGTTCCCGAACAGATGGCTGTTTGTGATGTCAGATTCAGCCAATGATGTATGCGGTCTATTCAGAGATGGAAATAAAAAAGTGTAATTTAGAGCTGCAAAGACACTAAAATAGGGGGAGAATAATGGGTGTGAGCAAGCCCAAATACAATGCTTTCATTGTTACTCTTCAAGACAAGTCAACCAGGAAAAACCTTTCTTCTCTTGCAAAATCTGAAAGCTGTCTTTTAACCAATGGGAGGTGCAGGGAGCCTCTTGGCAGCCAATAAAAAAGCAGGAAACACTATGTTGCTCTGGCTGTGAACTTCCTCAGAAGCTATTTCAGCCCTCTGTTTTTTGTTTTTTTTGTGCTGCCATCTTGCTCATGTCTCCTGCTCTTCCTTTTTCACCACCTGCGCCCCTAAAAAAAGTATGCACAGCAGTTTACTGCACATCACTGACAGCTTCAGCAAAACGTCAATTACCATGACATCAGCACAAGAGCATATAGAGGAATTCATACCAAAGCAGTGGCAGGTGGTTCACTGTATTGCAGTGTGCCTAGCAACAGCAATCCTTCTGACTGCAGTGCAGTGAGTTGTAACCACCACACCCACACACCGAGGAAAAGAGAACGGACTGGCATAACCCACTGAGTTGCCAATTACAGAGTGTAGTAAGGTTGCTCTCTGGGCTATAACTGGAGCCTAATTATCCCTGTTAGGAAGAACAATCTGTTATTAAGGCAAGAAAAAGGCAGAGGAGCCAGTGTGCTTCTTAACCCTTTACACTCTCTGTCTGCTGTCATGTATTATTTTGTACATAAAAAAAGGAATGTTTTCTAAACAAAATAAAGATGCCACAAGATACTAAATTTGATTTGTTCCAAATTTGGTCAAAGTTATTTATTTCAATCATGAATCATAATGTACTCCTATTTGACATAAAACCAGGGTAAATTAAACTGAGTGATTGAGACAAGCAATCAAATCCAATACAAATGCATCCGACTGCCACTTTGCCCTGAACAGCTGCTTAGATCCTTTCAGTCAAACGGGCTCTCAGCTTGTCAATCAGCTTGCCCCCAGGAGTAATTTCACCCTGCGGCCTTACGTTAGTTTATCTAGAAAGACTGCCACTGGCTGCCAATCATGTTTCATGACTGCAACTGGCTGTGCTGTCAACGAGAACTAGCTTTCTCTAACTCTGATCACTTTATTTGACTTTTAAACCCAAATATACTAAAAAAAAAAAATACTATGATTGATTTTCAAAGAGCTTCATCTTCAAAATAGATGTGAGTGAATTAAAATGAATAATGGTTTAAGAACATAAAGATCTCTTACAGATTATAAGTGGTAGAAACATGATTGTTGACTACTGATACCAACCCCTTCAAGCCGAACATCATAACCACACTGTGTATTGATGACATCCTCCTGAAAAAACAAAGAATCCAAAAATGTGAAGACCTCCGTCAGATTTCAGAATGAATAATTAAAAAGTTGACAATAGATAGTATAGAGTATAGAGTTGAGAGATGAATTATTAATTATTATTAATCAAAGTCTTGATGATTAAGAACTTCAACCTGAATGCAACAAAATAAACTATACTATTAACAGAAATGTTGCAGTTTAATTATACGTACATTATTGATTAAAATCATGACATTGCCTTTAGTATTGTGTGACTCACCGCAGGGTCCTTGACACAACAGGAAAAGGGGACACCACAGCGCTCCCTGCTGGGATTCGTCTGTGTGCAATTGAAGTACATGTTGAGGTTCCAGTCATCAGGCCCATGAGCTCCACAGCATGACCACTGAGATAACGACAACAACAGATTAACCAGCCAGCTCTGGCTAACAGACAAATTTATTTTGTCTGATCTGTTCTAGAAACAGCACCTTCGAGTCAGCTTGCACTGGTAACAGCTACAGAGGAGACTCAGATGGTGAAATAACAGTGTATCTTTTGATTTCTAAAGCACACAACATGACTGAGCCCAGCATTTTCACATGGGAGCCAATTATCTACACTGTTTAATTTATGTAATTAGATAATCATTTGAAGGAAATAACATCCCATTAATCATGAAATTTACTGCATGGCTGCAGCGGCTGACTCATTCTTCCCTCTGCCCCAAAGTAAGCAAATTCAACATTTAGTTTAGCTGCATTTAGTTTGTTTATGAACACATTAAACAACAATATTTTTTAGAGATGAGTGACCTCTTGCAGCCAAGAAACCTGTGATGTTAGACATTTTCTTTTTTTTTCCATTGTTGATACTAGAGTGACATATAAGATTCAGGCAGCAGGCATAGACTCACATAGTCCTGGGCAAAGTCAATCAGATTCTGCAAGTCAATGTCATCTCGGTAGG